>NC_056735.1:1330844050-1330891550 GCF_019279795.1 Protopterus annectens
TGATTGATTGATTGATTGCATGTGGTTACTGGGATAGCCTAACTAGGCAGCAAGCCCCTTTTCAGCAGAAGCCAAGAGAGAAAAGCTCTTTTCCAGTAACAAACCTAATGTACAGATGTTGTAATATAAACAGAAAGTAATATAAAGCAGTTAGTGAAATGTATGCAGTCAAATAAAATATTTAAAAAGAATGAATGCATACAATGATTATAAGAGTAGGTGAGCATTAGAGAAACATGTTTTAGTGATTTTGATAATCAGCTTTTGAGAACATTTGGACTATAATCGGGTCTGTGGCAATAAGTATTCGCTTTACCTGAATTATAGGAAGTCTAAGGTAGCTAGAGTACCATGTAAATAATTTGTAATCAGTGTATAACAGAAAAACAGAGAGAGAGAAAATATTGAAATGGGAAGTAGGAAGTTGGTCATAAGATGAAATTGTAGTAAATAATATTGAGCTTAAATGGCAGACCAACCCATTACCACATGGCTGTCAAACATCGCATCTTGAATCAGTTGGGTATCCACCTCCCAGTGATAAAACTTGGCATAATTTGACCATGTACATGCCAAAATATAATGCAAGAAATTGCTGTCTCTATGCCCCAGAGAGATTAAGCCCTGATGTTAGTTAGGAGACTGTCCCTGAGCAGCTAACTGAGCTGGGGGGTTAAATGGCACCTTACTGTCTCACTTATTCCAGTGGGAGAAAAGTTATTCCCTGCCAAAGCCTGAACTTGCAATCATGACAAGGGACTTCCACTCTGTCAAAAGTAATTTGGGATATCAGTTGCAGATTGATTACAGACACAGTTTATATCCATGTTGTGATGCCCGTGCACTGGCCTAGTAATCAAGGAACCTCAATCCTCACCACTAGCACATTGAGGGGCATCCACATAGGGAGGATAACAAGTACACGCACACAGTAAAGTACAATTTCCCTTAAGAGCACACAGAGATCACAGTTCATCTGGGGCTGGTTTCTCCTTTTCTCTCCAGATCCCCAATAAGATTCCCACTGGCACAGCTATACAGATCTAGCCGAGTGGTCAAGCCAAAACCTACAGCATCCTCTCTGTCTAACTAGTGCTTCATGTCCCTGCCCAGGTAGCTGACACACACACTCTTTGAGATATGAATTATATACAAACACACAGATACTCCTGGGGAAGGCTGGCACAAGTTCTCCAGCTATCCCCCCCCCTCCTGCCCAGACTATAAGGTAGAAATCACTGCCACCAATCACTACTAATCAGCTACTATAAGGCCCTTCCCAAAGGGTGACCAGTTCCACTGTGTAATATTACAGTTATCCAAATAATAAGTGTAACCCAGTGCTAAGTCTATTAGAGTGACTTATACAGTATCACCTATTCTTGACATTTGGGGAAAAATACTAGGGCAAAAATAATTTTCCGGCTTCTTTAGTACTTTTGAACTGCTTCCAGTTTTTTTTTTTTATTCTAACATTTAGGTATTCTATACATTACTCAGGTAAGATAATAGCATCAATTCATGTAGGAGAAATCAGCAGTTTCCAATATACAGATAACTTGTTATCTAGATAGAATGTGTTGGAAAATACAGCTAAATTACCCTCATTTTTAGAAGCTCAGGAATTATAGTCAGCTACATAATTCAGGAATAAATGATGGTGTAATATGTGTATAATCTTAACTAGTAATTGCTCAAAGAAAAGGTCACTCATACTAATTGGCTACTTCAATTTTCTAGAAGAAAGTTGTGAAGTATCAGCATTCAAGAGCACAGAGTATGAAGGTGTTTGTAAACAGAAGGCTTTGACATGTGTTAGGTACACAGTGGAAGAACCAAATATCTGGTCCTTAACAATAAGGAAGGAATAAATGAAGTAAAGGACCTGCTGGCTAACAGGGATCCCACTACACTGTCGTCTGTACTTAGTGGGATAACAGGAAAAGATGTGAAGAGTTCAGGATGTTAGACTTTGCCCTTTTGGCAAGAAATGCTGAGGCTCTGTGGGAAAAATTAAGGTGAGAGTACAGAGATCAATGTGAGGGTAAAATGGATGACTTGGATAAGTGTTAGGAAGAAATAAGTAGGCTGGATAAAGAAGAAAGTTAAGGGAGTTATTAAAAGAAATGGGTGTGACTTTAACAGGGTACAAGTTAAGTAACAGATGGAGATGAATGTGTGTGACCAGATAAAAGTAGTTCTGATTATATGTGAATTAAAAAATGTTTAAGTCCTTTCTGATGTGCTAGATAAGCACATATTGCACTTCAAACACACCGGAAAGTGTAAAAAGACTTAACTAGGATCAGGGCTGCTGCATGTAGGTTCATAGGTTGGTACTAGGCTATCAGCCCTAGGGCCCATACAAGCCTAGTGATAACAATTCCCTGGCTATTTATTTCCACACTATTTACTTCCCTGGACCCCTCTATGCAGAAAGAGGCATAAGGAAGGTAGAAAACAGTCAGTGATACTAAATACTTTCCCTGCTTTTATTTTCAGAAAACAGAAGGTATGATACCAACATGTTGGAAGGAGAACTAAGGAATAGGAAGGTTTGGACAGATGGTATGGTGACTAGAGAAGAGTCAGAAAGCATGCTTGGAAGTTGAGACATGATAAGCACTGCTACAGACAAGTTGCCACCCTAAAAATCAAAGGAAATGTCCTTTACACTTGGAATACATATAAAAAGCTGCATTGTTTTTCCTTAAAAATAGGGGTTCTTCCCAAAAACAGGGGATGCCTATAATGGTACTGTTTCACAAGACAAGACCCAAAAAGGAAAGTCAGACAACTTTAAACTAGATAATATATTTACTTTTACTAGGAAAATGATATAAAACATTTAATGAGGTGGCGATGACTGGCACGTTCTCAGTGTTAGTTGTCTGGGAGATGGACAACTACATAACTTCAGACATCAAAGTTCTTACAAGTCCCATCTGTTGTAGCTATATAAATGGTCCCAGTTGAATCAGACAGGACATTATTGTTTGTCTAGTTTGGAAAGACCTTTGACACTGTATTTACTAGGAAGCTACCAAGGAAGATGAGTGACATAAGGCCTTAAAGGCAGGTGACAGACAGGAAAATAAAAATAATGTTTAGAGACCTGCTCATCCAGAAGCCAGTAACTGTGTAGTTAACATAATGGCAATGATGAGGTAATGCAGTATGAGTGTAAAGGTCAGAGGATCTTGGGTTGGAGGCAGTAGGATGTGGACTCAAAGAGAGCAATTTGTTTCATTTCAGTGCACATGGTACTTGTCAGCCTATCCCAGGAAATACTGTTTACAGTTCTTGGTCTTTCTATGGTAAAAAGATCAAACCGATTGTATAATAGCCATTGCCATATCACGGTATAGAGGAACAAAACCCTGTGTATAGTCCGGGTGACCAGGGTTTGATTAGTAGCATGGATGTCTCAGGAGCCTGAGGATGGGTATATGCCCATGCTGGAGGGTGTGCATGAAGCACATTAATGTGCCCTATTTCCCTGGTAGAGACCAGAGGAAATTACCTTATTGTTGATATTGAGGATGGGTGGGGCATACAGCTGACATCAGCCCCATGCACAAATAACAGGTAGTTCCACACTGATGCCCATTGGAGATGTTATTTGGCATATACAAAGAATGAGAACACAGTAAAACGCTTGTCAACAACAGCATGATGCAGTACCAGGGTCCTTGATTTCCACACCAGCCCCTGACATGGGGTGAATATAGCCATGGGGAGGCTAAGGTAAACACTGTAGATATGGTGAATGAAGAGAGGAACTGATGGCTGTTAATGGTCAGCTGGTGTGTGCCAAAAGGAAGCCAAAAAAAGCTGATGAGGTATGAGGAATACAGGACAGTGAAAGAGTTGTGTAGTGCAGTGAAACAGCAGAAACATCATGGAAAGTTGATACTATTTCACATGTGCACATTTGCTTGAAGAAATATCTGAAAGATTATAATGTGGACTCATGAAATCATTAGGATGTCACTTTAAGGGTATATATAAGATGAAATGTTAGAAATGGAAGGGCATGTCATAGAATATTATAATATGATTTAAGAAATACATTTCTTAAAGTCTAGATAGCACATTATTAGCACATTTGCAAAAGAGATTGATATAGTTCAACAGAAAGAGACTCTAGGAATGGATTGAAATATAACAGGAGTGGGCAAAAGTGAGGCCTAATGCATTAAAGGTTGTTAAAGCAGGAGACAGGTGTTATTCCTTCTATGTCTTCTATATGTTTTACATTTCTGACTGCAAAACATATTGATGTTGTTTATGTGCCTGATGTTCTGGAAAAAAAAACTTGCAAGCAATTTCATTTTGTACTTTATCATTTGCAAGTCAATTAATTTTACTATTGCTGAACCACCGAAGTCTAGGTGCAAGAAAAAGCATAAGCAGCCAGACAGTGTTTCCATGAACGACACACAGGAACATTTTACAGAAAAGGGAGGTTTCAATTGCAGTAATGCTAAATCACTCAAGCCATTTGACTTGTACAGATGTAAACATCATTGTGCTGGTGGTCACTCTGAAAAGGCCTTTCAGACATCATAGTCATGGTACTGCACCAGTACCCTGATGTCATGCCACTGCAGTTTTTGTCCTATTTATACCTAATATAACATAAAAGGTGGCTGACCCTATTGTGTTCCCATTTGCGGTACAAAATCAGATAATCTCAGTGAAACAAGGAAAATGAGATAAACAGGCTTATGGCTACACAACAACATTGGGACCAGATATAGTACAGATGGTCAGTGGCCACTATGCTAAAGCCTGTTAAGCAGCAACCATGTGTCTGAACCGAACTTTCAAACTTCATAGTTGTTGTGTGTCTTTACTCCTCTACCCACACACCCATACAAAAGTACACACCCCAGACTCCCACTTAATTTTAAGTCTAAGGTCACAAAACCTCAATGCAAGTTATATTTCTAAAATCCAAAAGCTCTGTTTAGTCCTAATCTAAAGGCTTTAATAAACCTGTCACTAGAATATGAGTGAATACCTTAGGAAGCTGAATGCAGTTTGTAAATAATCTAAGATGAATATTTCACTATGATGATCTAAGCCACTGGATGGACTTATCAGGGTAAAAAAGTGAAAATATGGTTCAAAATTCCGACTTTGAATCTTCTCAACAAAACAGCATATAACAGTGCCATAGGCTAAATGATTTTTTTTTTCAAAATGAAGAGTTTTATAACACAGTAAAACTCCTAAGCCTAACAGGAGGCACCAGGACATTTCTACAAAATGTGCTGCAAGAGATGTACTATTTCAACACACCTTCCAGTGCTTCCTCTAACAAAATAACTTTATGTTTTGACTGTTGAACAGTAGCAGCTCTTCCAGAACAACAATGAAATATATCTGGAATTTTAAAATTACAGACTCATGCAAGTTCTTATGGACTGCAATACACAGGAAAATACACTAGTGTGTTATTGACCTCAGTGTCCATATTAGTCACAGGGTACCAAGGTCTGAGGAAATGAAAAATGACATTTATTTTATTTTATTTATTTATTTATTTATTGACATTTGTTAACTGGGTTTGTCCAACTGGGCTTGTGGCCCATTTTCAGTGGAGACCCGAGGAGAAAAGCTCCAGTAATACATTTTAAAACAAGTACAATTTTAAACAATATTGATATAATAGCAGTTATAGCAAAACGATTCACATATGTTGGGATACATGCATAAAGTTAAAGTTGCATTAAAAAGAAGCTAAGTAACAATTTTACATTGATATAGTTCAATAGGTCAACAATTAACATTTTTTGTTTGTATAAAATTGTGCAAATGCATAGTAGACACATTGGAGAACGAGGTGTAATGAGGTACTAAGTATGGTCCTTTTGAGGGTACATAATTGCGGGTGATGGTAAGGTATACTCACAAAGAGAAGGTTGTGATCTGTTATGCTGTACATTGTCTGGGTTCTGGAAAACAGAATAAGCCAGCAAACATACAGTGCTTTTGGAGAGAGACAGTGACATTAGCAGCATAACAAAAACAATTGCTACAAGGGAAAGGGATACTGCTCCCTCACAATCTACATTGTAAGAGTTAGACTTTCAATGGAATTTTCACAGCATTTTAGCCACAGTTTTATGATTCATATTGCCAAAGTTCAGCTTATTATAAGCATAGCCTCATGTGGAGTGAAAAAAAAACTGTCCCCTTACTATTCTCAATAATGATAGTTGTTATAATGTTTACCCTAGCAACAGTACAAAAACAGTTATTTCGGTCCTCATTAAATAATCTGCCCAGTTTTTGAATTATCAAAGAAGTCTTTCGGCTTTTCCCGGTTAGGGGTCGCCACAGCGGAACTCTGGTCCGCTAATGATTGGCAGTAGATTTTTACGTACTGGCTTGCCGGGCCTAACGCACAACCTTCAACGAAGGAATGGCCATTGACGCATGTCACCACACAGAAGACGCTCTAACTGAGAATCGAATGGGCAATGTCTAACTATGAGGTGACAGTGCTACCGCAGCACCACCACCGCATACCTTTTAATTTAAAGTATGCAGAGCATGAATAATTTGTCTTGGAAATCTTTCCATGTTTTATTGTTCCATCAGTAACCATTTAAATGTTCACTGCTGCATGCATATTTCTAAATCCAATGGTGTCAGCTGATTAATAAACATAATTAATACAATTATATTTCTGAAACTAATGACAGAAATTCTGCAGGAGAAATTTAAAAGTATAAACTATCTGGGTGTTATGAGGCTTATGCTTATTCCACCTGATGATACATACAGCTGAAAATAACTAGACATTGCAGGAATCTGCCTTGTAGACATCCTATTAGGGGAAGCAGATGTTGCAAAACATTAACCTTACCAAAACAACAGGAAGTAGTTTGAAAGGCTGCTAAAGGCATTTGTTTTGAGGAAAAAAAAAAAAAAAAGAAAGAAAATTCAAGATGGCTGACATCAGATTCAGTTACTTTCTTCCAAAATCCTGGACTGATTACTTCAGGGTGCCTTGGGCACACCTCAATCACATCAGACATAATATAATTTGTGAACACCACTGCCACATGTTATTTGTATAATATCTGAACTTTTCTTCTAACATTGTCAGGTTATACACTGACCTTCCCTGCAAGCATCAGGAATACATGCATGGTAATTCCCTTTCTCAGACTATTAACAGCACTGCTGTGAATGTAATCACTGGTAACAACTTTACCATGTGCAGTGTTTGCACTGCTGAAACAGCATGCTGTAAAGCTATAAGATACACTTACACTTATACAAAGCTTTTATAACTCACTACACTGTATCAGCCTGAAAAAAGCAGAAATGGCTGCCACAGCTATCATCTTGATAGAAAAAAAGTTATCTTCAGCCTAACCATTTTGCCCTTAGAATTAGTCACCTCTAGAACCTAGTTTGCACTATACAATTGTCATTCTGAAAAAAAACTGTAATCCTTTATGTACAGACCATATCAATTGAACTTAATTTCAGAGTACAAAGCCGTTCTTTTCAAAACACAGCCCAGATGATCACTAAATAAAAGAAAATCAAGTAAGATGCACCCCCCCCCCCCCGCCCACACACACACACACACACACACACACACACAAACACACTTTCTGGGCAGAAAGGATTATTAACTACCCCACACCAAAACAAGCTCCTCTGTCTTTTGTCACAGTTCGGAATCACTCCAACCCATCGTCATTTCTCTCTCATGCTGCATCTTAGAATCCTGCTTCTGATCTTGACAGTTGTCTTTAAATAAGATACATTGCTACATTCTTATGTTGTCAGTTTATTGCTCCTTGTATCAGACTGTAAGGATACAATGTACATGAATTATTTCCCTGAAGCAGGCATGTTTTCTGAGTTAATGTAAAACATCACATTTCAAGCAGTTGTTTCTTTTGCAGCCTAAACATTTCTCATTCATTTACCTGGGAGGTTAGATGTTTAAGAACTAAAAACATACAGAGTCTGTTTAAAATACTGATTACTCAAGGTGAAAAATGAATTATCAGAATTAACATCTGCTTCCATGAATGGAAAATGACCAATTAAGGAAATTTTGTGCAGTTATTTCTCATAGGAGGAAAAAAAGTTGTTCCTGCTGAAGTACTGAAGTAAAAACCGTTTCAACCTAGAATGAGAAATTACATTTATGTCTGTAACAGTGAGAGAATATTTCCTTCTCAGAGCAAAAAAAATGCTGCCTGTGGGACACTGCAAGTATTCTTTGTGATATGGAAACATGATATGTGAAACATGAATAACAGGAGCCTTTTTATGTTAACGGCATTAATGTTTTGTTTAACTGAAAGAAGCTGAAATGCAGAAGTGGAAAAATAATAGGCAGAACCAGTCAAGAATGCCAAACAAACAACAGCTGGCCTTTAACCAGTGACTTGGTTCCTAGGTAACAGGTTTAAACTTTGTTACAGGCTATATCAACCAAAAGAAATAGAGCAATGTAACAGGCAACCAGCTTACACTTCTAGTGCTAGACACAACTAAGGAGAAAATACCACAAGGACCCCTGTAACATCACAATGTATAATGAAGATGAAGATGAAAAAATAGAAGTACATCTAATATAGCTATATAAACTCAAGCAGTAAAAATGATAGATTGATTTGCTACAGATACTAATGTGTTAATGAAGAATGTATTATAGTACCTATTTCCAGTCTGTATCCAAAGTGTACTACTTAAATTTGTACAGTCCTGGTTCAAGAATGTACTGTGATTTCTAACCCAAGACACCAAAACAGCCATGCTTCCAGTCAAGTGTATAATTCACTTCAAGTGGCATTTGTTAAAGTAAGATGGATTTTATTACCTCTTACAGTGCATTTCAGAAAAAAAGGTGACTGGTGCGCACTGCTTAATTAGCAGTCATAAAGCATCATGGGTTAGGATAAGCATGCAATATTTCCCTTGTCCTGTGACATGCATTTGTCCCCCTAGCATATTCCAGTCCTGACAGTGTACTGGCTGCCCTGCCTTAAGTACTGGTCATTAGCAAAAATCAGTTATGTTTTTAATATTACATTTCTTTAAATACTCCACTGGGGTACAGAGGCTAAACACTGTTAATGATCTAATCACTAAACATATGGCTGAGCAGCAAAAGTTCTCTAGCCCACTCCAAGTCAACACCTGTAATTTAAAATGAACTTCTAAAAAAAACAGAAATCCAGAAACCCTTGAGGTGATTCTTTTAACTCTTCTCTGCAGACTATTGTCTGACCACAGTACCTCTCCTCATCCAGTGCATCTAGATCTTCCCCAGCCTTACTCTAACTAATGAGAAGGGCCAGCGAGCAGATTAAGACACCTGGGTAGCATCTTATAGGTTCATAGGTTAGTACTAGGCTATCAGCCCTAGGGCCTATACAAGCCTAGCCATAACAATTCCCTGGATATTTCTTCCCACAATATTTACTTCCCTGGACCCCTCTCTAACAGGGGGACTGAGGTGATCCCCAGGGTGAATTTCCTATCTCCCATCCAATTGTCAAGGTTCCTTTTGAAGAGGGCCAAGGAGGCGGTCTGCTTGACATGTATGGGCAGTCTGTTTCAGAGTATGGGCAGTCTCTGGGTCAGGAACCTATCCCTCCAGCATGTTTTGTTCATTGTGGTGACAAGGTTTAGATCCCTGGAGGAGCGTGTAGCTCTGAGGGATTTGGATTTCTTTAAGTGGAGCATGTCCAACAGCTCAGGGTCTGACATGGCCTTGTATGTTAAGCAGAGATCGCCTCTGAGTAGACAATATGCCACAGAGTATAGCTGGAATTTTTTTAGACAGTCAGTATAGGCCTGTGATTCTTTTAGTGAGGTATTTCTGCGGCCTTCCCAGCTGTTGCAGATGTCTTGTGAGGTACATACCAAATGGGGTGTTGTACTCTTCTTCCTCTTCTTCTTCTTTCGGCTTTTCCCAGTTAAGGGGTCACCACCGCAGATTACCTGTCTGCTCATGATTGGCAGTGGAGTTTTACGTTGTCGAGTTGCAACCCCGGCACCCAATCTTCCAAAGAAGGTATACACGCACACACACACACACACACACACACACACACACACACACACACACACACACACACACACACACACACACACACACCTAGGGCCAATTTAGAGTGTCCAATCCACCTACAGCATGTCTTTGGGATGTGGGAGGAAACTGGAGCACCCGGAGGAAACCCACGCAACCACAGGGAGGACATGCAGACTCCGCACAGAAGGTTGTACTCTATAATGGGTCTAATGAGGGATGAGTACAGTGGAACAATGACCTCCTTTTTTCTGGATGAAAAGCCCTTAGTGATGAGGTGTGCCACATAGAAGGATTTCCTGACTGTTGTGGCGATGTGGTTATCGAAGGTGAGACCACTGTCCACCTGTGTCTAAGTCTCTCATCACACTTTCGGTGTTTAGTGTACTGCCACCTATGTAGTAATTCATGGGTACATGGTTTTTCCCAAAGGGATAACTATACATTTCTTGGCATTAAGCTTGAGCCCATGGCTCTGGCACCAAGCATCTGTTTCTGTAAGGCCATTTTGTAGAATATCCCCATCATTTGGGGATTCAATAATGGCTCCCAGTTTGCAGTCATCTGCGAACTTTGTTAGCCAGAGTCCCTTAGTGTTGGCCTGTACTTCAGAGAAGTAGATGCCAAACAAGAGCGGTCCCAGGACTGAACCCTGAGGTGCTCTACTTGTCACTTGTCTGGAGCTGGATATGGAGTCAGCTAATTTTACAGTCTGGGCTCTGTCAGTAAACCAGTTGGCAACCCATCGAATGACATAGGGATTTATGCCCAGCTTAGTAAGTTTATCTATGATTCCAGAGTTCAGGATGGTGTCGAAGGCCTTGGTGAAGTCCAGATAGGCTGTGTGGACTGCCTTACCCTCATCCACAGCTCTGGAGACTGATTCGAAGAAGTCAATCAGGTTCAGGAGACAAGATCGGCCCTTTATGAACCCAAACTGGGTGGGGTCCAGTGTTTAAAGGTTGCCAATGTCTTTGATTATAAGTTCCATGATAATGCATTCCATGCCCTTGCAGATCAGACTCGTCAGACTGATGGGAAGGTAGTTCCCAGGATCCGGGGTGGATCCCCCCTTGTGGAGTGGGATAACTGTAGCTGTGCGCCACTCAGTGGGCACGAATCCTGAGATGAGGCTATGATTAAACATGACACTTAGGTGAGGTGCCAGTTCATTTTTTAGTTCATGTAGTACACAGCCCGGGATGTCATCTGGTCCCATGGATGCTGTATTCTTAGCTTTGGAGAGTGCGGTTTCTACCTGTGTGGCCATGATTACTGGAATTTGGCAATCTTTTGGTATTGAGATGGGCCCTTTAGGGGGTGAGAGAGGGGTGAAGATGGCACTAAATCGATCTTCCCAGATATTGGCAATATCCTTGAGATCAGTATATTTAATGCCATTCTGTTGTAGCTCAGAGCAGATCTGAGCATTGCCATTTAGATTCTTGACATAACTATAGAATGCCTTGTGCTTGTCTTTGGAATCTTTGGCAATTTTATTTTCCTAACTAGCTTTGGAGGATTTTATGAGGGATCTCAGCTTCTTACTGAGGCTGGTAAGGGAGTTTTTTGCATCCTGGGATTTTCCTCTTTTCTGCAACAGTTTCTTTCTTCTGCTGTATAGTTTGTTTATGGCAGAGGACCACCAGATTGGCTTCCTTTTTTTGGAGGAAAGTGTCTTTGTTCTATTTGGGCTGGCATGATTCATGCACAAGTGGATGTGCTCGTATAGTGCCTTAGTGTAGGATTCAGGAGTTGAACTTTCAGCGCCCGTCTGCATGGGTGTCATGAACTTTGTCACTTCTGACTTAAGTAGCATGAAGTTGGCTTTGGAGAAGTTTTTTATGGAGGTTTCCTTACTGGGGGGTGGGGGTGGAATGTGGATGTCAAGGATGATTTGCTTATGGTCAGACCTGACCAATGTGGGGGTGACCACTGATGTGGAGCATCTATCTCCCATGTTAGTAATGACCAGGTCTAGGATATTGGAGCCCCTGGTGGGACAATGGATTAGTTGATCCAGGGCATTGGAATTTATGAATTCCAAGAATCGTTGGGAAAAGGTGTTGGTACCCGAGTAGTTTTCCCAGTTAATGGCAGGGTAGTTGAAATCACCCAGTATTAGGGTATTTGGTTGTATCTAAATATTTTCCAGTATGTTTAGAAAGGTGTAGTGAGAATCTTGGGGTATGGTGGGGGATCTGTAGCAAGCTACAATTTGGATTGCAGTCTTATCTAGTGTTAGTTGCACCCAGAGAATTTCAGATGCATTGTGTTGGGCAACTAGCCTGGAGGTGTGAATATCCTTGGTGAATATGGACACTCCTTCACCTTTAGTGTTTCAGTCTTGGTTTGGTGGCCAAAAAGTGTGGTAAGAGTTGTAGCCTGGTATTGCAGGGGTGCTCTCTGTAGCCTTGAACCAGGTCTCAGTTACTGCACAGATATTGATGCTCTCCATTTTTAGGAGTGCCTTGAGAGAGTGCATTTTGAGGTTTAGTCTTCTAGCATTGAGTAGCATTACCTTTAGATTTTGCATGCTTCTATCTGTTACGGTGGTGGTTTTGTCCTTTGAACCCTGTCTAAAAAAGGCACTATGGGGTGGCAAGAGCTTTAGCCAGTAACCTGAATCCCAGGGGTGACAGGTGCAGACCATCTCTGGCAAAGCATCATGGTTTGTCAATCATGTCGTCCCAGGCAGACAGATACTGGATCCCCTTTGAACGACACCAGAAGCTTAGCCAATTGTTGAAGTCAATCATTTTGTCCTTATACTGTGGTATCATTCTGGGTGAAGGCAGGATGCTACTCAGGGCTAGGGTCATACCTGCCTGGGCCACATGAACCGAGAGCTCTTCCATGTCTCTTTTCATGCAGTCCAGGGAGGTACGTCTCAAGTCATTCACTCCAACATGGAAAATGACAGAGTTGTATTTGTACTTGTTGTGGAGTGACTTGAGTGCATGCATTATGTGGAGGATCCTGGCACCTGACAGGCAGCTGACTGTAATTTTCTCCTTGTTCAGCCTGGTGAGTGGGACATCAATGTGCCTGACTATAGAGTCACCTATGACTAAAGTGTTGGGTACGTTGTCTTGCCTTAGGAGCTGTTGTCGGGTGGCACACTGGTGTTGTGAGCTATGTGTCACTTTGGTTGTGACTGGTGTTTGTTTGCATTTTAGCTTTGGAGGTCCTTGTTGCTTGGGCAGGTTAATGTTAAGGGCCTCCACATATGTGGGTTTAGTGTTGCTATGTGTGGGTGTTGATGATGTGGGTTTTGAAGGGCTATGTGTTACTTGAGGTGAAGTACACTCCATTATTGGTTAACCTGATGAGGATTAGTGATGAGACAGTCAACCCTGATGGACACACAAGTAGCATGGTATTAACTTTTGGTTGTTACAGCCAAAAGGTTAAAGATATTTTAAGTAAGAATTGGGTTCCTTTTAGAGCAAATAACGAACTTCTACCCATTTAGGGGAACAACCCAACTTTTGTGTTTAACACTAATGTGAATTTAAAATTTTTGTTTGAACATCCTACCTTTTCAAAGGTGTACCTGGGAAAGGTACTACTGGATGTGGGCATTGTAATTATTGTAAATACATTCTTAAGGATACATTTTTGAATATAGGTGAATATGGGGTTAGGATAAACACAGTTGTGGGTAATTGTGGTACAAAGGGTTGTGTTTACCTGGTGTTGTGTCATCATTGTTTTAGTTTTTACATAGGGAAAACCAAAAGGACACTACATAGAAGAATGTATGAACATTTATATGCCATTAGACAGAAATACACAAACAACGTCCTCTTTAGACATTTAAATAGTAATCCAGGTTGCACAAAGTTTTTATTTGGCATTTTAGAAGTTGTTTACAAGAATTTCAGAGAGGGTGATTGGGCAAATACATTAGAAATAGCTGAAATTAAATGGCAAATAAGATTAAATGCCACCCACACCCCTGGTATTAATGAATTTATATCTATCATGCCATTTTTAAAGCATAGAGCTTTGACACTTTGAATCAATTGTGTTAGATAATATTTTAAATTATTTTTAAAGAATTCTTTTATGTATTTTTGTATAAATTAAAATGTTGAATTGTCATTTTTTAAATTCTATCACATGTATCGATCGAAGTGATTTGATTGGTTGAATTTTATTTTTAAATGGGGGCTTTTTGGAAAAATAATTGGTTCTGATGAAGTCCAGGCTTCCTGGAAGAAAGCACTTGACCGTATTTTGAATAAACTTGTGGCAACTGTCATTTGGATTGCTGTCTTTTTGGACTATTCTTACTTAAGCACCAATTCAGCCAGGCAAAAGAGGATCATTCTTTCTTGGTGTCTTTGTACCTTTTTTATACCGTTGGTAATATCTCTCGCAAGTTGTAATGTTGGGTGGTAGGAGGAAAGGGTTGTCTGTGTACATGAGGCAGTTGCTGCATTGCCCCAGTATGCCCAGATCCACCAGGTGAACAGGAGAAATCACAGGAAGCTGACCCTTGGACATGCTTGTTTAGGTGCTTTTTTGTAAAGTGCAAGAGCTGTTTTCCCTTACCTTTGCAAGGTACTTTGCAATTATAGGCTGTTTAGTGCCTACGATTAATTTCTCCTTATTAACAAGGAGAGTTGAGTGCTTGTATCAGTTTAAGGCTTTCTTGTGCTTTCTAGTAGGTTCTAGAGAAAGTGCTAGTCACAGGGGTTCAGATTTTAGTGCTACTACTGAGAAACCGGCTAGTTCTAAGGGAGAATTTGAAGAGCAGACTTTCTGGCACCTGGAATAGTTTAACCATAGCCTGGCAGTGCTGCACAATGTGAAAAATGTGCAAATACATGCTTTTTTAAACCAGAAAGTTGAAAGAGATAGAAATCAGCCCAAAATGGCTACAATTACAATTTCAGAGCTGGAAACAACTCCTCTAGTGTTAGACAGGCAGTACAATGCTCACCACTCCCACTGGTAAGCAGTAGGACTTCCTCTACCACAGCAAGATCTGGATAGCTCTGAACACAGAAAATAAAGTCCTGAAACAAGCAAAGCCTTGGATCTGGACTATACTAGCTAGGAAAGGCGGGAAACGAGCAAACAAGATAGTACTTTTTTTTCGTGGTTAAAACAGGCTAAACAATGCAATAATACACCAAACAAACACAGAAAAAGCTAACACACTTGAGTATGTAGCCCTAAGCAGTAAATACAATTTAAACTCTACAAAATTAGCAATTTAAAACTTTTTAAATGAAGCAAGGCAAGTGCACAACTGAAAAACAGAAAAGTCTATATATACAGAAAAGCAGCTAAAACACACTAAAACAATTCAGATGCAGTGCAACCTAGAGCATTTGAGTTGTAGCAATATTAAGGCAAATACAGTTTTATTAAATGCACTAAAATATACTCTATATTTCCAAAATGTTTGAGAAGCACAGTCAGAACACAAGGATATTCAGACAATTTTTTTTTTTTTTTTTTGTAAGAAAGGGAGAAAGGAGGAACCGAAGGAAAGAAACTAAGTGGGTTGGCCTTCTCAGATGTTCTCTCTGTATTAGGTAGAATGAGCTAATGACAATAGACTGGGAGGAGTGTCCAAGATCAAATTTAGAGTAGGGGTGGGCAATTGCAAGGCCAGCAGGTATAAAGACAAGATGCCAATAGGCAGGGTGGATGAGAGAAAACACTACAGAAATGTTTATCACATGAGCCACACTACAGAAATGTTTTTCACAAGTGAGCCAATAGCTATGAAATACAGTACAAGTATGCAGTATACAATAAAATTGCTGTTGTTTTTCTTTCAGCTTTTCCTGGTTAGGGGTCGCCACAGCAGAACTCCGGTCCGCTAATGATTGGCAGTAGATTTTTATGGTGCTGAGGTGCCAGCTCGACCCCCAACCTTCAGTGAAGGCATGCCCATTCAGGCATGTCTCGACTGCAGGGAGGACATGCAGACTCCACACAAAAGACACTCCAGACGAGAATCGAATGGGAGAACCTGTTGCTGTGAGGCGACAATGATACCGCTGCACCACCGCTGCTTTATACAATAAAATTGCTGTAAATATCTAAAATAAGCAATAACTATTATAAATAAGCAAAAAAAAAAAAAAACAGGCTACTTATTGCTATATATCACAAATCAGCTACTCTTTCTCAGATAGCTCTGTGTGTAATCTTCTTGCATCTAAGAAGTGTTTTAGTTTATGCATTAACTTCACCTCTCCACCCAGTGAAAAAACATTAATGCCCAAAGATGGACATGCAATGGGGATGTGCTGCCTCTAAGGTTCCCCTCTACTTCTCCTTAAGACAATACCCCCCTCCCATGCACCTGGTCTCTTCCATGGATTACCTGCAAGCTCTGCTTGGCTGTGTACCCTCCTACCTGTACCTTCCTGCAAGAACCTCATGCCCCTGAACTGCTAGTCAAACCTGGGTCACCAGGGCCATAATCATGACTTTGTCCATCCAAGTCATGGCATTGACAGCCCTTGTTTTTTAGTGAACATGAGACATAAATGTATTCTGAAAAATAAAGGTATTAACTATGTAAAACAATCTAGGTCTTAGACAGTTTATTTAATAGGGGAAGTTGTGATGAATAAGTCTCTCAGCGACTATTTTTATTGGTTTACTTATGCATTTGTTAATCAGCTGGGTGGGACAGTCAAATCACCCCTTTTTCACCCATGACCCATGCCATAGGGATACAAAACATAAACATGCATTATAAATGCCATTTCGTAAAAAAGTTTTAGCATTGTAATTGTACAACAGTTGTTTCTGCAAATAAATATAAATGCTTTACAAACATATACAGCTTGCAGGGTTCAGATGCATGCAAACGTGAAGAGAAAATTGATTTATAGGCTGGTGGCCATTAAATAGACAGATCAAACTATTTTATGTGGTATTTTTATGGAAAAGGGTTGGTACTAAAATGGTTTATTGAAGCACATGCGCTGTGTTATGTTACCACTGATGACACTCTGTTTTGTTGGCTCTAGAAAGATCACTTATATAAAATCCTAGTAACACATCATCTATAAATCCTATATTTTCACTGCTGTGCTTTGTTTTGAGTTGAAGCATTTAGAGAGGAGAAACAAGGTGAATTTTGTTTTTACACATTTCCCCTTTTTTCAAACTGAAACAAACTCTTAGGTAGCATTTGTAGTGCACGACACTCAGCCTCCCTGCAAAAGTTGTTTTTTTTTTACTGTTTTGCTCTGCTTTGTATACTGATGTTTTACTATTCTAATTATGTTAAAATTAGAAAATGCTGTCTGATGATTTGCACTTTGACTAAGGGAGGAGAGGCATTTCGTAGTAAACCAATCAAGTCAAAAAGTATGATTTTAGTGATCTTCTGAAAGATGTTATACTGGGACTGTTACATATGTTTTGTAGTAGTAAGTTCCAGATGCCTGATGTTAATTTGTGAAATACCCTGTATGTAATGCTTGGGGGAAGGGTAGATATTTTAGGACAATGGCATTAATGGAACAATTTTATAGATAGTATGAGGTTGTTGTTGACTGAGAAAAACAGAGCAATGGGAGGACAGAACTTCAGAAAAAAATCCTGTGGAAGGGGAAGGGTGTTTGCAGAAAGGAGTATGTTTCAGTGATTTGTCCTATAATCTGCAAGATTTAAGAATTCAAAAATTTGGACAAGACTTTGTGCATTATGCTGTTATCTGCTGAGTTTCCATAGGTTGTAACTGCAAAAGAGTTTTGGTATAAATAAAAAAATAATAATTATATAAGACACTTTTTGTTGTTGCCATATTTTATTCAATTACCAAGGGGACGGAATACAGTTGAACAGCAGCAGCTGGCAAATGTTTGTGGGATTGCAAATACTATAGTTTGGGTGTTAGACATGCTTACATAAAGCTTATGTTCAGAGAATAAATGTTGTGAAAGTCCTCCTGAAGTACATTTTGAAGATCAGCTGGGCTGGCAGAGAAACTGAGCAGAAGGGAACTGCATAAAGGATCGTATCAATCAATGTTCTTCGGGTCAAGTGAAACAAGATGATACATAATGAGAAAGGAAATAGTTCCAAGTAAGGATTCTTGATATTCTCTGAAGAGGAAATAAGTTATGGTTAAAAGAGTGTTGGGAAGGCAGTAAACCAAACTCAAATGTCAGCTTCAGAACATAAGCTAGTGACTTGTTTTATTGGAAAGTGTGATCAACAGAATCAAAGTCGTTTTCAAAGTCCACACAGATGGCATCTGTAACAAGTCTCTTATCAGTGTTGGAGAAAGAGAAGATAATGTAAGCAGCCTCTAATAACAGTAGTGATATTATGGTTTTGATGGAATCTATATTATTCATCATCTTCTTTCGGCTGTTCCCTTTAGGGGTCGCCACAGCGGATCATCTGCTTCCATTTCTTCCTGTCCTCTGCATCTTGCTGTGTCACACCAACCACCTGCATGTCCTCTCTCACCACATCCATAAACCTTATCTTAGGCCTTCTTCTTTTCCTGTTACCTGGTAGCTTCATCCTTAGCATCTTTTTCCCAATATACTCAGCATCCCTCCTCAGCACATGTCCAAACCAACGTAATCTTGCCTCTCTGGCTTTGTCTCCAAACCTTCCAACCTGGGCTGACCCTCTAATACACTTATTCCTAATCCTGTCCACCCTCATCACACCCAGTGTAAATCTTAACATCTTTAACTCTGCCACATCCAGCTCAAACTCCTGCCGTTTTGTTAATGCCACTGTCTCCAACCCATATAACATAGCTGGTCTCACTACCCTCTTGTATACCTTCCCTTTCACTCTTACAGGTACTCGTCTGTCACAAATCACTCCTGACACTCTTCTCCACCCACTCCATCCTGCCTGTACTCTCTTCTTCACCTCTCTTCCATACTCACCGTTACTCTGAACTATTGATCCCAAGTATTTATTTAAACTCATCCACCTTTGCCACCTCTACTCCTTGCATCCTCACCATTCCTCCATCCTCCCTCTCATTCACACACATATATTCTGTCTTAGTCCTGCTGACCTTCATTCCTCTTCTCTCTAGAGCATATCTCCATCTCACCAGGGTCTCCTCCACCTGTTCCCTACTCTCACTACAGATCACAATGTCATCTGCAAACATCATAGTCCACGGGGACTCCTGTCTGATCTCGTCTGTCAACCTGTGCATCACCATTGCAAATAAGAAAGGGCTCAGAGATGATCCTTGATGTAATCCCACCTCCACCTTAAATGCATCCGTCACTCCCACTGCAGACCTCACCGCTGTCACACTACCCTTGTACATATCCTGTACCACTCTTACATACTTCTCTGACACTCCTGACTTTCTCATACAATACCACAACTTCTCTCTAGGCACCCTGTCATATGCTTTCTCTAAGACTACAAAAACACAATGCAACTCCTTCTGACATTCTCTGTACTTCTCCATCAACACTCTCAGAGCAAACATTGCATCTGTAGTGCTCTTTCCCAGCATGAAACCATACTGCTGATCACTAATCATCACATCCCTTCTTAACCTAGCTTCCACTACTCTTTCCCATAACTTCATGCTGTGACTGTTCAGTTTAATCCCTCTGTAGTTACTACAGCTCTGCACATCACCCTTATTCTTAAAAAAATGGTACCAAAACACTTTTCCTCCATTCCTCAGGCATCCTCTCACTTTCCAAGATTTCATTAAACAATCTGGTTAAAAACTCCACTGCCATTTCACCTAAACACCTCCATGCTTCCACAGGTATGTCATCTGGGCCAACAGCCTTTCCATTCTTCATCCTCTTCATAGCTATCCTTACTTCCTCCTTGCTAATCCACTGTACTTCATGATTCACTATCTGCACATCATCCAACCTTCTCTCCCTCTCATTCTCTTCATTCATCAACCCCTCAAAGTACTATTTCCATCTCCTCAACACACTCTCCTCACTTGTGAGTATGTTTCCCTCATTATCCTTTATCACCTTTACCTGCTGCACATCTTTCCTAGCTTGGTCCCTCTGTCTAGCCAATCGGTACAGGTCCTTTTCTCCCTCCTTAGTGTCCAACCTTTCATACAACTCTTCATATGCCTTATCCTTATCCTTCACCACCTCTCTCTTTGCCATGCACCTCATTTCCTTATACTCCTGTCTACTTTCTTCATCTCTCTGACAATCCCACTTCTTCTTTGCCAACCTCTTTGTCTGTATACTCTCCTGTACTTCCTCATTCCACCACTATGTCTCCTTGTCATCCTTCCTCTGTCCAGATGTGATACCAAGCACCTTTCTAGCCGTCTCCCTTACTGGCTCTGCTGTAGTTACCCAGCTATTTGGTAACTCTTCACTGCCACCCAGTGCCTGTCTTAACGCATCCCTGAACTCCACCTCACAATTACCCTTTTTCAATTTCCACCATCTGACGCTTGGTGCTGCCCTCACACTTCTCCTCCTCTTCGTGATCACCAACATCATCCTACAAACCACCATCCTATGCCTAACTACACTTTCTCTGGTCACCACTTTACAGTCTCCAATCTCCTTCAAACTGGCCATCCTACATAAGATATAATCCACCTGTGTGCATCTTCCTCCACTCTTGTATGTCACCCTATGCTCCTCCCTCTTGTTAAAATACATATTCACCACAGCTATGTCCATCCTTTTCACAAAATCCACTACCATCTGACCTTCTGCATGCCTTTGTTTAACACCATACCTACCCATCACTTCCTCATCCCCTCTGTTCCCTTCACCAACATGCCCATTGAAATCTGCTCCAATCACCTCTCTCTCACCCTTGGGTACAGTCATCACCACTTCATCCAATTAACTCCAAAATTTTTCTTTCTCATCCATTGCACACCCAATTTGTGGAGCATATGCACTAACATTTATCATTACACCATCAATTTCCAGCTTCATAAACATCACTCTATCTGACACTCTTTTCACCTCCAAAACACTCTTAGCATAATGTTCCTTCAGAATAACTCCAACGCCATTTCTTCTCCCATCCACACCATGATAAAACAATTTGAACCCACCTCCGATACACCTAGCCTTACTCCCCTTCCATCTGGTCTCTTGCACACACAATATACCAACCTTCCTTCTGTCCATCATATCAGCTAGCTCTCTCCCTTTACCAGTCATACTGCCAACATTCAAAGTTCCGACCCTCACTACCACAGTCCTAGCCTTTCTCCTCTCTTCCTGCCTTCAGCCATGCCTTTCGCCTCTTCTTCTCCTTCGGCCAACAGTAGCCCAATTTCTGCCAGCACCCTGTTGGCTAACAGTACCGGTGGCGGTCATTATTAACCCAGGCCTCGACCGATCCGGTATGGAAATATTTACTGGTGTCTGCATGAAATGATTTGGTGAAGTTTTACGCCGGTTGTCCTTCCTGATGCAACCCTCCCCATTTATCCAGGCTTGGGACCGGCACAAAGAAATGCACTGGCTTGTGCATCCCCAGTGGCTGGGTTGATGGAATCTATGTTATACAATTGAAATAATATGCCTCTGTAGTAGCAACTGAATGATCGGTTTATAAAGGAGATGTTCTAGAATAAGTGATTAGGCTAAGTGGAACTAAAAGTGGTGGGAGAGGAATGGGGTACAATTCCAAATGAGACAAATAGCCTCTAAGTAAGAGGACAGCAAAGTTAGTTAGATGCTGAGTAAATCATTTCAATTCAATATTTCTAAATACCCTCAATAGCTTATTTCTTGTCCATAGAGGCTACATCCACTAATTCCTCCTCCTTTACCCTAAAATTTGTCCCTGTTACATTTATTAAAATGTTGTTCATAAAGTGCTTATGTCTGCCCTCCACACCTATCTCCCCAAAAGGTCCCTTTGTTCAGAAGATAAATAACTCCTTTCAGTTCATTAACCTAATAGATTATCTGAGCAACACCTCTACTCATATACAGTAGCTAAAAGATGGAAGCCAACAACCCTTCAGGTCCTACCCTTACCTTCTTACTTTTAAGCATTCACTGAAAGAATTCTTATATAAAACCTGGGTCTGCTCAAGCCATTGTTCAGGGAGACACCATTATACTCTGGCATTCTCACCTACTCCATTTCACCACTAACCACATTTCATCCTTTATCTGTCTACCTGTTTTTCTATCTGTCTGCCTATCTATTTACTTTTATTTATTACCCTGTCTTATATATGAGTCTTCTCCTTTTCATTACTAGCTTTTGTCATGCTATCCATTTTCATCACAATGTATATAATCCTGTTACTTACTATCTTAAACCTAAGCACATTTCTCTTCCTTATATCTTTCTTCACTTTGCTTCTTGTTTATGACTGTATTATTGACAAAAAGTACATAATGCTGCTCACCTGAACTTTTATAATATATATATATATATATATATATATATATATATATATATATATATATAAATGTTGTATTTTTGTTTTCCAAAATTATGTATTAGTTTGTGTAAACCCATGCACTGTTCTTCAACAATATATTTGTTATTTTGTGCATCTGGAAATTTTCTCCCTGGGCCTCCACTGATAATGGGTACCTTTGGCCTAGTCAAACTTTCCCAGTAAACAAATGTAAAAAAAAGTAAATAAATAAATATTTTTTCTGAAAATTTTTGAGTGAAGTGGTTTCAAGGAGAAGGAGTGTCAGTTTGGTATTTCGGTGAGGAATTTTTAAATTCGAGCTGAGGCCAAATGGTAGATAAGCTAAATCTTACGTTGGAGAATAAGTATGCAGGATATTAGCCAGGTGCTGGGGAGGTGTGAGGTTTGCAACGTATAGACTATGCTGCTAAAGAAGACCTTACCATTTTTGTAAATCTCATAGAAGATCTAGGGATGTTATATGAGTCAAAGAGGACTGTAAACTGAAAGGCACAATAATGTGGCCAGGATTTGAACTGATGATTGTGCGAACTCTACATTATTGAAGTAGTTGAGAATGGAAACATTGTCAAGCATGATGAAGTTTATATCACATGAGGTCGGTCACTCATTACCAACTGCTCAAAAATAGATGTGAAAAAAAAACAGATATAGTAGTCCATGAAAAAAGACAAAAGTAACATATTCACTGAAATTGCTACACCCAGTGATTACAGTGTTTATATAGAGATAGAGACACAAAGTCATAAAATGCCATCATTTGCAGGCAGAAATGAGAGCAATGTGGAAGAATGATACCCGGACAGTTCCAATAGTAGTAGCAGCAACACGTCTAATAAAACAGAATTTGCAGTCGTACTTAGATATGCTATCAATACATGTCAGTTCTGGGCACATTTTGAATGCTGTGAAGAGCACTTCTGGATAACATCAAAGACTGAAACAATACTAATTTCATGAACTTTAATCATTAACTCACTTAGGAATGGGGTCCATCAGTAATTTAGCTAGGGAGGGTCAAGAGGGGCATCTGCTCTTGGTGCAAAGTGTTAGTTGGCACAATCAGCCATATATGATTTTAAAGCCGGTATTGCATTTGTGGTCAAACCTGAGAGCTGTAGCTGTCCCTGTGTTGCCTAAACTGTAGCAGCTGGTTCCTACACTGTAGCAGACAGTTTGCTATAGTTTAAAAGTAAAAAATAAATAAATAACTAACTAAAATCTGAGTGCTGTAGAGCTCCATACAGGAAGGGTATAAAGTATAGCAACCTGGATTCTCATCCGATATTGGGAATGGTGACGGCTTAGGTACACTGGAAACTGGATAACTTCGGGAGTGGCAGGCAGATTTGCATGACTGGCAGGCCCCCACCCCATGAACCAATGAAGCAGCAATCAGCCCCTAGCGTCAACCCACCAAGCAAGAGATACAACCATGTCAGAAATCTACCATATACTCCTCTTGGTGTTTCTGTCCCTTATATGTCACTCCCTATTCCTTACTCATTGTCCTACCCTCCCAATCATCTCTTGTCTACCTTCTGTACATCTATGTCCATCCAGTCTCCTCACCACCCTTCGTGTGTCACCAACACCATCTGTCTGTAGTTTATGTTGCTATATTTGCCCCTGCTACCAGTCTTCCTTCCTGTATCCCATCAAAAACCTTCCAATCTGCCTTTCTTTTGTTAATGCAAAAAGAGACTCTTTCTCCAAAAAAGTTACTCTTCCTTCTGCCCCTCTTCATCTTTCATACCTTATGGTTACCCTTCTGTTTTTTTCTCTGCTTGGGGTTTTCCTTTTCCTTGCTTTCCTATCTGCCCCATTTCCTCCCTGCTTAGATGATGAACAGGGTTGACACACTGACTCGTATCCTCACAGTAGTCTGTTTGGTGGCTGATATGGCACTCATCTTCTGTCTGACAAGTGTAACACATAGCTATGTGGTGCTATATTACACTCATCACTGTTCACTGATTCTGCTGATCTAACCTGCCTTCATTGTGACACGCATTGTGCCAGTCACTCTGCCTACTGTAGAGCTGCTCCGGCTTCATAGCAGCTTCTGTACAGCTTCTCCCATTCGCACAACACTTCTGGTTACTATGCATTCCAGTGCTTGGACTGCCAGCACCATTCAATGCACAGTACATGCCGCAACAGCTATGTCACTCACTGTGTACTGATCTCATCAAAAAATAGTGTGACCTGTGTAGTGTTTATCTGTGAATTCCAGCCAGAATAAAGGCAGATAGATATATCAGTATATAGAATACTGAAAACAAAGACAACCCCCCCCCCAAAAAAAAAAACAAAATGCTTTTGCAACTGTTATACAAGTTTTGCTTCCGACAAATTATCTTAATCTAGCTTTAGGTGTAATATATTATTTCAGTATATGCTTATCTTTAGCTCATCTGAATATCAGACTGCTTTTATTTCAAGTACAGATACTTTCTCACGCACATACTAGTGTCATTTAAAAAGTTGTAATGTCAGGAGTTTCACTGCAGATTTTTCAGGTCCCCTGACTCTACAGCAATCCTGTAGGTGTACTCAATCACATTTGTAAAAAAAAGAAAACTACAAATACTTACAGAATAATTAAACCACAACATGATCAATTCTAAATGCATGTAGAAATGAATGTAGTATGTGACTCACTGAAATTGTACATGCTGTGATGGACTGGATTTGTTCTCAGTGCCTGAAGGCTAGGTTTTCGATCAACAGGATAAAAAGGTATTGGTAAATGAGTGAATGAATGAAAGAGAAATAGTTGCACAACTATTGCACTAATTCTGTTTCCTATCTCACCGTACATTTAGATGTCATGTATACACCACTTTTTCCTGTAAACTTTACTTATTCATTTATATACTATTGGTAGCCAGGTTAATCCAGCAGAACAGGGCTGGGTTTCAAGAGAAAATTAAACTGGCATTCATACTAACTAGAAGTTTACCAAGGACATCACAGAAATTGCAGTCCTCTTTTACATAAGCACTGTGGGATGTTTTTCATACCTCTCAACTGTACAGATTGTCACAGAATGTCTATATTTTTGACTCATATTTTTGGTCTGTTCCTCATAAAAATTGTTTTTTTTTTTGACAAATCACTGGGATGATCTAAGGATTAAAGACACTAAATAATGACATGCATTTGAGTTTCAGACTTCATATTCTCCACAAAATGCATGCTAACACAAATCCTATTATTCTAGCAACTTTCTAAGTTTAAAAGAACAATATTTAAAATGTGTCCCTATTTTTGGGCCTTTGTCCCCCCATTATGTCAGGCTTTGTTCAGATTTCTTGCGCTAAGAGGTTTATGTCCATCTGAGCTACCAGACAGACAGGACTTAGTTAATACCTTATCCAATGGATGGCATCTTAATATTATAGCCTTATGAAGCAGCATACCTCTCAATCTCTTAGCACATGAAATCTGGTCAAATCCTAAAATAATGGGGAGGGGGGTCAACGGACCAAAAATAGGCACAGATGTTATATACTGCTCTTATAAACTTAGAAACTTGCTAGAATAACAAGATTTGTGTTAGCATACAATTTTTGAAGAATGTAAAGTCTGAAACCCAAATGTATGTCATTATTTAATTACTTCAACGGTTGGCGATTTTTCAGAAAACCACAAATTTTATGAGCAATAGATCAAAAATATGAGGCAAAAATCTGGACATTCTGATTAAATCTGGACAGTTGAGAGGTATGTGAAACATTAATATAAAATGAACTCAAGCACAAGGTTTGGGAAAAGAGCCCATAGGTTCATAGGTAGGTACTAGGCTATCGGCCCTAGGGCCTGTACAAGCCTAGCCAAAAAGGTACCTTGGATTTCACCACCTAAGAAAATTATTTTTCCTGTGCCTCTGTCAAGCAGAGCCACAGAGGTGATCCCCTGGGTGAATTTCATATTTCCCATCCAATCATCAAGATTTTTCTTGAAGAGTGCTAATGAGGAGCTTTGTTTGACATAGATGGGTAGTTTGTTCTAGAGTATGGGAAGTCTGTGGGACAGGAATCTATCCCTCCAGCATGTTCTGTTTATTGTGGTAACAAGGTTTAGGTCCCTAGAGCGTGTTGCTCAGAGGGATTGGGATTTCTTTAAGTGGAGCATGTCCAACAGCTCTGGGTTTGACATAGCTTTGTATGTTAGGCAGAGATCGCCTCTGAGTAGGCGATATGTGATGGAGTAAAGCTGGAGTTTGTTTTAGACGGTCTGCATAGAGCATCTGTTTGAGGCCAGTAATCCTCTTTGTGAGGTATTTCTGTGGCCTTTCCAGTTGTTGTAGATGTCTTGTGAGGTACATATCAAAAGCAGAGCTGTACTGTATAATGGGTCTAATGAGTGACGAGTAGAGGAGAACAATGACCTCTTTTTTCTTGGATGAGAAACCTTTTGTGATGAGGTGTGCCATGTAGAAGGATTTCCTGACTACTGTGGTGATTTGATTATCAAAGGAGAGACTACTGTCCACCTGTGTCCCAAGGTCTCTTATCACACTTTCGGTGTTAAGTAGACTACCACCTATGAGGTAGCTCATGGGTACTGAGTTTTTACCAAAGGGGATGACAATGCACTTCTTGGCATTGAGCTTGAGGCCATGGCTTTGAAACCAGGCATCCGTCTCTGTGAGGCCCTTTTGTAGTATGTCCACATCATTAGGAGTTTCAATTATGGCTCCTCATTTGCAGTCATCTGCAAACTTCATTAGCCAAAGGCCTTCTGTGTTAGCCTGTACTTCACAAAAGTAGATACCAAACAGGAGAGGACCCAGGACTGAACCCTATGGTACTCCACTTGTCACTGGTCTGTAGTCGGATTTGGAGTCTGCTACTTTCACAGTGTGGGTTCTGTCAGTGAGCCAGTTGGCAACCCATCTTGTGACATAGGGATTTATACCTAGTTTAGTGAGTTTATCTATAATTCCAGAGTGGGGGATGGTGTCAAAAGCCTTGGCGAGATCTAGGTAGGCTGTGTGAACCACATTACCCTAGTCTACAGCTTTGGTGACTGCTTCAAAGAAGTCTATCAGGTTTAGGAGACATGATCTGCCTTTTACAAACCTGAACTGAGTGGGGTCCAGATTTTGGAGATTACCATTGTCTTTGTTTATAAGTTCCATGATGATACATTCCATGGCCTTGCAGACCAGGCTCATTAGGCTAATGGGGTGGTAGTTCCCATGGTCTGTGGTTGCTCCCCCTTTGTGGAGTGGGATAACTGCCACTGTGCGCCATTCAGTGGGCAAAAAGCCTGAGGTAAGGCTATGACTGAACATGGTGCTTAGGTGGGGTGCCAGTTCATTCTGTAGTTCATGTAGAACACAGCCTGGGATGTTGTCAGGTCCCATGGATGCTGTGTTCTTGGTTTTGGAGAGTGTGGTTTTTACCTGTGCAGCCGTGATTACAGAAACTTTGCATTCTTCCAGTATAGAGATGGTCCTTTTATGGGGTGAGAGGGGGGTAAAGTTAACACTGAACCTGTCTGCTAGGATGTTGGCAATATCAGTTGGTTCTGTATATTTAGTGCCATTGTGCTGTAACTCAGAGCAGATCTGAGTGTTGCCATTGAGATTCTTGACATAGCTATAGAATGCTTTGTGGTTGTCTTTAGAATCAGTGGCGATTTTGTTTTCGTAACTAGCTTTGGAGGATTTTATGAGGGTTCTCAGCTTCTTACTGACTGATCTTCTAGTAATATTTGTGGGTTAATTGTTGAGATACTAACAGTGTTTTCAAAACACTGGACTAATTCATTAGAATGTCATTATTTCTTTGTATCTCTCTCTTGCTCTCTCTCTCTTTCTCCCCCTACATTAGTATATGTAGATAGATGGATAGCTAGAGAGAAAGACAGATATGTGTGTGTGTATGTGTGTGTGTGTGTGTGTGTGTGTGTGTGTGTGTGTGTGTGTGTGTGTGTGTGTGTGTGTGTGTGTGTGTGTGTGTGTGTGTTAATCATCTAAGCCCACTAAGCACTACCATGTAAAGTAGAACAGAGTTTGCAGTTTACAAGTAAAGATTAAGCAGATGAAACCCAAGATGAAGTGTACTTGCATTTCATAGTCCTAACATTTTATACTAAATTGCCAGACCTATCTCAGTGAGGTATTAAAGCTTATATATATATATATATATATATATATATATATATATATATATATATATATATATATGATAAACTTTTAAGTTCATTTATCAGCGAAATTCATAAATGCTGGAACATTGACTGGAATAATATACTTCACATGTGTAGTCTGACAAGAATACTTTCCTCAGTTTTGCTCATTTCCTGCTGCTACATAGTATATACACAACACTATCTGAACATCAATTTAAAGCATCATAGAAAATAAAAGCAGATGTTTTATGAAGCTGTTTGCAAAACATCCAATTTAAGAGAAATTGTATCGTATCAAATGTTTCAATGACATTTGTGAAGGAGAAGACAGCAGATGTCTACAAGTTTATTAATTTTTATGGGAGTGTCAATGTATGAAACATCTCTATGTGCTTTTGCTAAATAGTTATAGTTATAATTTCATTGTGTCCATTGCTTAGTGTTAAAATCTTTCATCAGAGCAACTACTTTGAGTGTATTTCTCTCTCTTTCTCTTTTGCTTCTTGTTGAGAAACCTTTCTATGTTAGCCATCTGTCCTTAATATATGATCATGGAGTACACCGTTCCTATTAAATATGGCAATGATCCCTTAAAAAGATGAAACTTGTGAATAGGCTTGTATCTTGGGATCTTACAGATTGTAACAGATTGCACTGAGATGGCCTTTGGCACTGTTAAGTTTTGCTTAAAGCTGGAGAGTTCTGAACTATTTTATTGAAATATGCAAACATTTGTCACAATGCTTTTCTTTATCAGCTAGATATAGCTATGTCTTAATCTGTGAAGTTTCATTATATAAAGTCAAGGTACTCCATGATTACTCACACCTTTATGCATGAGTAACCCTTATGTACATGATGACAAATTATATGTAGGCAGGTAATCTGACATCAATGAAAATGATATTAAAATAACTGAAGCGACATGACATTGGAAAGAAAAGTGTTTTTTGTTTGCATTTGTTCAGCACACATACAATAAACTAGCTGTATCTTTGATGTCATTGGAAAATGGAAATTTAAAGGAAATTTTGATCTATCTTGGGTCTCCCCCTTGATAATTTTATTTCTGCCACTTTAAAAATGGATGACATTCAAGTGGTTTTCATACTCGAGATATGGCAAGTAGAATGCTTTTCCCTGTAGCAGCGAAGCAGGAAAGTGACAACTTGCTAACGATTTTTTTTTAACCATGACCTTTATACAAATTCTGTTGCATAGTATAAATGAGGAATGCAAAAATATTTCATTTGAATCTTTCTATTGGGAAAACTCATTTCTGAGACAAAATTCAACTGAAGCAATACTAAGAATAACATACATGAAATAAAAAAAAGCAAATCAGGTATGCTTAGTTATCTAAAGAAATGAACAACATAAGATATTTTTTCTTGTTAGTTGTCACAGCTGGTATGGTAACGGCCTTTTATAGCTCATTTAAGTACATGGACTTATAGTAATACCGAGCTTTAAAGATTTATCAGCATGAGTTCTCTGCATGTTCTTGCAAACTATCTTTCAATATTTCTGAGTGTATATGTGGACAGTACTGTTTTGTTTAGTTGAAAGGAGAACTGTTTTTAAATACTGAAGAAAATATGCAATGATATGAAGTTTGTGTCTTCATCAGTATTGATATGATGATAGATTAATTTATTTTCTAGTAGTGTTTTACACATGTATGCATGTGCATGCGTGCACACACACACATAAACATACACATACAGGTTGCCATTTTAAATTATTGCAATTTATTTTTAATGATTCTGTTATTAATTTGGGAACTGACATTTTTCAAAGCCAACTGCAAAGATTTGAGCACAGTACATTTTATCAGTTATTTCTTATATTCAGAAATGATTATATTGTTTTTTGTTCTTTCTTTGCAGTTCTAATGTAGGGATATTTGTCTTACTTGACTTACTACAGAACCCACAACTTTTGTGAGGTAAATGAGCCATATTTACTATATTAAAAACTCCTTCTCCAATGGCAGCCATTCTTTGGATCACCCTTGATATTTTAATCTCTATTTCTTCTTGAGTCTTGCTGGAATACTTAATCACTTTCTTCCTCCAGTAACCTCTAACTGCACATAAGAGCCATGGGTAAGCTTTCTACAAACTACTGAGTAGGTCAGAATAGCCTCCTACACTGGCAGTTGGACATGTTATTTTTATCATTGGTGAGGTAGAACTCCCTGGTAAACTGGGATAGTAGTATATGCCAGATGTACATTAGCTGGCTTGAATCCATGAAAATGTTTTTTTTTTCAGCATGGGCCTGACTACTTTATATTTTATGTTATTTAATGCCATCCTAAGCTGCAGAAGGTTTCTTAAAATCATTTCAGTATAGGATCCTAATTAATAAATTTTGCTCCCAGTAATGATTTTTTAACTGCTTAGACACGGTCATATTTATTTAATTTATAATCCCAAAAATGAAGCAGCTTGTCAAGACAAAACAATAAAGCCCTGAGCAGTACAAGCTTGTAAAGAACACCATGGACAGCCCAACACACTTCACCTCACTTTATTCCAAAGAAACACAACACATTAACACTCCACTATACATTTTCATTTAAAAAGCACTTCATCAGATGTGGGCTGTCGCATTACTACCACTTTTATACCATTTACTTAATTAGGTTAATTAGATTAATTAACTAATTTAAAACTTGAAATTTTCATATGTATCTCCCTAATTTGCAACCATTAAAACACTTTTAATACAAAACATTAGTAGATAAAAAGTGAATAGAGTATACGTTTAATTAATATATTTAATTATTTTTAATTTATTACATTTATTAACCGGGTATGTCTGATTGGGTCAGAGGCCTGTTTTCAGTGGAGACCTGGGGAGAAAAGCTCCACAGTAATACATAACAACAAACAAAAACATAGTAACAGCAAACATTAGTACAACACAATTATTTTACAGCATCATGAAACAGTACAAAGCAAGGTCCCGTTAACAAGTGGAGACCCAGGGAGAAACTTCACAGTTGTACAGCACAAACAAGTAGCAGTAAATATAATACATTCAGTAGAACTGTGCAATTATGGTACAGACTGAGTAAATAGTAGATAGCATATAAGTTAAAGTTTACAATAGGGATGTTAGAGGGTAAGGTGAGAAAGGTAAATAAGAGTGGGGAAGTAGATTAACCTGAAGAGTGGCAGGAACACAGCCAGTGACTGGTAAGGTGTTCCTTTAGGACTGATTTGAACTGGTCATGTACTGGATTTTTTGTTATTGTGTCTGGAAGAGTGTTCCAGAGTTTGGCTATTCTGTGTAAATAGAGGGAGTCATGTTGGTTGTGGGAGATGGATACCTTTAGTAGGAGTTTGTTGGAAGATCTGAGGGATCTGCCATTAGTAGTAGGTGGAACTAAAGAGGAGGTGGCAGGGCAATTGTTGGGATGGTAGATTACTTTGTGGGCTAAGGATAGTTGATTGAGAGACAGAAGGTTGGGGAGCTCTAGCCAGTTTAATATTGAAAGAGCTGAGCATTGGTGGGATCTGTGTGGGTGATTAGTGCAAATTTAGCAATTTTATGGTAACATGATTCTAGATTGTTGAGATCAGATTTTCAAAGGTTAGTAAATATGAGACAGCCATAGAGAAGGGCAGATAGAAGGTGTGGTTAGCCTGACATTGGAAGTTAGGCATAGTTTGGCCCTGTAAAGGGCACCTAGTTTGATGTGGACTTTTTGATGGTTTGGGCAATATGTATGTCAAATTTGGGGTTGTCATCTATGGTGACACCTAAAAGTTTAGTGTGGTTAGTGGGGGCAATTTTGGTACCATATTCAGAGATTGATAGAGGGAGCTGTGAAGTCTTAGGTTTTTTGTTACTAAAAACTATGATTTTGGTTTTGTTGGGATTTAAAATTAGTTGGTATTGGGAGAGGTAGGTTTCAATGTCCTGAAATGAAGACTGCATTTTTAGTTGGAGTTCTTGGGGTGAGCGGGCTGAGCAGATAAGGGTAGCATCATCCACATACTGTACTATGGTGGCATGTTGGGTTGCTGTACTGTGATAATTTGTGAATATGATGAAGAGAATGGACCGAGGATAGAACCTTGGGGTACACCCATGGAGATGGTGAGTAGGGGGGGAAGAGAGTTTTCCCACTTTATAGATTGTTGACATTTGGAAAGATAGCTGTAGAACCAAGTGAGGGTAAACTAAGACCATAGAAAGATAGTTTATTTAGTAGAAGCTGGTGGGATATGGTGTCAAAGGCTTTAGACATGTTGAGAAATATGAAAGATACATGCTGGCCTTCATTCATGAGATGTTGTACAGTGCGGGTAAATAAGGCATCCCCTGATAGTAAGCCCTAATGCGCATTTCGCTGAGAGAAAGAATATAAGACCCAGTCTTATTTTCGGGGAAATACGGTAGTTAACATAAGTTAATTAATGCCTGTTTAAAAATGCTTGTAATATGATGGAGCTTTATTCCCTGTGTCTCTGATGAAAAAGGTTTTTTGACTAAACCCAGTCAAACTTCAATAATACTTCCTAACTTACACTCTCTCTTTCCTTACCCTTTACTCTTAGCATCATCCCCCCAGTCATATATCTCTAATTCTTTCTTACTCTCACCCTTACATGCTTACTCTAACATTATCTGTTTCTTTTAACTTGTGCAGTTGTATCTTCCCCACTATCTTCCTCTTATATGGTTTCACTTCCCAAAACTGTCTGCATTGAGTATCTTAATGTATTTGAAGCTTAGAACCTCTGCTACGTAATGTTTCCTAAGCATTTCATATAATGTTTACTGATTCTACTATGTCAACTGTATTGTATCACTTTGCAATAACTTTATCCAGTGTACTTTTAAATACCTAAATGTTGTGCTTTAAATATTAACTTTGTTTTTCGTGGAGCTTTTCTCCCCAGGATTCCAGTGAAAATGGGCTCTGCTTGGCCCAGTGGACTATGCCAATAAACAAATGCCAGTACATTTTTTTGTTGTGTCTTTCGGCTTTTTCCCGGTTAGGGGTCGGCACAGCGGAACTCCGGTCCACTAATGATTGGCAGTTGATTTTTACGTGCTGAGTTGCCAGCCCTAATGCAGAACCTTCAACGAAGGTATGCCCATTCACGCATGTCTCCACCAGTAAATAAATACATAAATATATATATATATATATATATATATATATATATATATATATATATATATATAAAATAAACTGCTTTTGAAGATGCACAAACACAGGGAAAAGGAAAGTCAAAAGTAGGAACTGAAAATCACCTTCCCCTCTTCTTTAAGCCAGACACCATGGGAAACTGTATAATTTACCACCAGTGATAAAGCAAAATACAGCAGATGAAGACTTCAGCAATGTAAGCAGAATCGTCAGAATGCTCAGTCACATGCCACGCCTTAACTTTTAACAAAACAGGGCATGCCAAAGCATAGTGCTGCAAAAAATACACCACTTAATACTCCCACTGCGTTGTGATTATTTTCTGCAAATTACAATGTCAACAATAAAAAAAACAGAAAAAGAGACAGAGGTGCACAGGTATGACCCCTAGTTTTATATGCCATGTCAAGTTCACTTGTCTACTGGTAGCTGATCAAATATTTATTGACATCACAGAAAGATCACGCCTTCTGACAATCTTGTAAGACATAGTTAAGTGAGTGCACTGTCACATGCCCTACAGATCTTTTACTTCTCACTCAGTTTGTAATATTACTTCAATCTACCTGTCTTTACCTGAGCAAGTACAAGCTATGACATAATAGGCTAATTTCTTTTCAAAAAAAGCTTCACTATTTGCAGCTTGGTGGGTTAGTGCTGTAATAAAGAGACAAGCTACAAGGTACACCTAGAACTTGCCCATCTTATCACCTAAATTATTTAATGACCTTTTGGGCTTTTCATGATGTAATTAATAGGCAAAGCTCACTGCTGTTAGAATCCTATATGTCAAAAGTGAAAAGTACTGGAAAAATGTCTGACAATCAGTTATAGGTTGACCTTTAGACTTCACATCTCCTTGGTTATACCTAAAGTAAACCACAGGCTGTAGACAGCTAGCTGGTCATCAAGAAAATACAGTTTTGTACCTACCATAAATGTAGATGTCCGATAGATATGCAACTGCAGTCATAACATATGGGTTGTCCTGCCTCAGGCAGCCCTCGGTCGTCCGGATTCCAAAGTCTGGGTCCGGCGTCGGCTGGTGTCGCCTCTTCTCTGACGTCAGAATGGCTGGAGTATAAAGGCATCGGCCGACGCCATCTTCTTCAGTGTTTCTTGCCCCAGATGCCAGGTGCCCTCCTAGGAAGGCTAAATTTGGTGAATGGATAAAGAATTCCAGACATGCACAACAGTAATAAACAGATACACCATAGAGATACCCCCAGCTAATAGGAATAGGGGTAGTGGACCCATAAAGAAGGTTGCAGAGGGGTAGGAGGGTGGGAGAATCTGACTGCAGTTGCATATCTATCGGACATCTACATTTATGGTAGGTACAAAACTGTACTATGTCCTTCAAGAATGCAAATGCAGTCATAACATATGGGTTGAATACCATAGCCAGGCTGGGGGTGGTTGGAACTAAGAAAGTGATGGTGTAGCTAAAATGCCCTGCAGGACTGCTGAAGCAAAGCCTGCTCAGGATCTGGAGTATAAAGGCAGGTTGTAGTGCTTGGTAAATGTATGCACGGAGCTCCATGTAGCAGCCTCTAGAATGTCCTTTGTAGCCACTCCTCTTAGGAAAGCTGTGGATGTGGCTATAGCTCTGGTGGAGTGTGGCCTAATATTGGCTGGCACACCTTTTCCATGAAAGGAATAGCAGAATCTGATGCAGTGTCCAATCCATTTGGAAATTGTTTGTTTGGAGATTGCTTTTCCTTGTACTCCAGCAGCATAGGCTACAAGCAGTTGGTCAGACTTTCTGGTGGCCTTAGTTCTGTCCAAGTAGTAGCGTAGTTGCCTGTGTATGTCCAAAGTATGCAGCAGTGCTTCCCCTCTGTTTTGAGGATTGGGGAAGAAAGTAGGCAGGTGAATGGCTTGATTTAGAGACACCCTGGAAATTACTTTTGGCATGAATGAAGGATTGGTTCTTAGAGAGACTCTGTCCTGATGAAAAATGAGAAAAGGAGGTACTGCCATGAGTGCCTGTATCTCCGAGACTCTTCTTACTGATATGATTGCCAATAGGAAAACCGTTTTCAATGAGAGAAATTGCATTTCTGAAGTTGCTGCTGGTTCAAAGGGAGGAAGAGTTAATTTTTCCAAGATGAAGTTGAGGTCCCATGCAGGTACTGGCGGTTTCCTGGGGGGTTTGATATTCTTTATCCCCCTTAAGAACTGTCTTAGCAAAGGATGTGAAAACACAGGTGGATCACAATTGTATTTTGCTGAGATTGCTGAGGCATGAATCTTTATGGAAGAATATGAGAGACCAGTATGAAACATTTCTGCCAAGTATTCCAATATCTGAGGTATACTCAATACTGTTGCATCCTGACCCCTGTTAGCATTCCAGATGATGAATCTCTTCCACTTGGCTGAATAGGTTTTTCTGGTGGAAGGTCTGCGTGCTTCCAGTAAGATCTCTTGAACTTCTTTGGAAAGAGAGATATCGGAAGGAGTTATGGTAATCTCCAGGCTGTCAGATGCAATGTTTTCAGGTTTTGATGAACCGTCCTGTAATTGTGTTGTGTTAGAAGCAGAGGCCATAGGGGCAGAGGCCACAGTTTGGTCCGAGTTATGCTCAACAGCAATGGGTACCAGTGCTGCCTTGGCCAGTCTGGAGCTATCAAAATGCCTGTTGGTTGTTCTGCTTTGATCTTCAGTATCACCTTGGTCAGCAGTGGTAGAGGAGGAAATGCATAAATTGTTAGGGACTTCCAGCTGAAGGAGAGAGCATCCGTTTTCCAGGCTAGAGGATGGTGGGTCCTTGTACAGAACTTTTCCAGGTAATGATTCATGTGAGAAGCAAAGAGATCTATGTCCGGTCTTCCCCATGTCCTTGTTATTTGTGAGAAAATGTGAGGATGCAGCATCCATTCGTGTGGATCCAAGAAATTTCTGCTCAGCTTGTCCGCCAGTACATTGTCCTTGCCTGGCACAAACTGGGATTGCAGATGTATCTTCAGACTTAGGGATTTTTCCCAGAGAATCATTGTTAGTCTGCAGAGGGGATAAGAATGAGTGCCTCCCTGCTTGTTTATATACCACATAACAGTGGTGTTGTCTGTCCTTATTAGCAAATGTCCTTGTTGAAGTGATTTTTCGAAAGTCTCGATTGCATGCATCACTGCCAACATCTCTTTTTGGTTTATGTGCAGATGCCTTTCCCTTGGTGTCCATTGACCTTGAATGCATCTGCCCTCCATGTGCGCCCCCCATCCATGGTCTGAGACGTCTGTTGTAATCATTTGACCTGCTTGAGATTTGTTGAAAGACATCCTTTGTTTAACTGACTTGCTTGAGCCCACCACAAAAATTCTCTTTGCAGACATGGAATGAGTGGGATTACGTCCTCTAGGCTTTGGCTGTGTTGGGACCATAAGCTTTTTAAGTACCATTGCAGCTTTCTCATATGAAGTCTTGCCAAAGGTATCAGAAGAATGCAAGATGCCATGAACCCCAGGGCCTGCAGGATTTTCCTTGCAGTCAGCTGGGAGAGCTTTGCTAGGCCTTTGAAGTACTCTGGTAGCTGCTGTTGTTTTTCCTCTGTGAGATAAGCCATCTGTGTTTTTGTGTCCAGTTTGGCTCCTAGGAAAATAATCTGTTGGGATGGCAGAAGTCTTGATTTCTGAATGTTGTCTGTGTATCCCAAGGCCTGTAGTAATTGAATGACGTAGTCCAAGTTTGCTATCAAGGTTTGCTTGTTGTCTGCTTGTATGAGGCAGTCATCCAGGTAGGGGTATATTTGAATCCCCTGGAGTCTGCAGTGTGCCACTACTGATGCCAGGCATTTCGTGAACACTCTGGGTGCAGTAGATAAGCCAAACGGCAATGCTGAGAATTGATGATGCTCTGTCCCTGCAAGAAATCTGAGGTATCTTCTGCAGCTTTGTCTGATTGGGACATGCAGGTATGCCTCCTTGAGGTCCAGAGTGACCAGCCAAGACCCCTTGCCCAGCATGGGAAGGAGTTGCTGCAACATCAGCATTTTGAACTTTGGCACAATGAGATAAGTATTTAGAGTAGACAAGTCCAGTATAGGTCTCCATTTGTTTTCCTTTCTTGGAACAAGGAACAGTCTTGAATAAAATCCCTGGCCTTGTTCCTGTGGAGGGACCTTTTCTATTGCTTTTATATTTAACAGCTTTGAAACTTGAATGAGTGCCTCTGCCCTTTGATGAAGTGGCAGGTTTGGCATGCCTTGTCTTATTGGTAAAGTATGGGAGTGGAATCTGTAACCTCTGTCTATTAAATCCAGAATCCAGTTGTCCTTGGTTAAGATATGCCAGTTTTTTGAGAATAAGGATAATTTTCCGCCCAAAGGTGCTTCTCTTTGAGCCTTTGTAGATGGTATGAAAGTCAAGTCATTGTGGTTGTCCTTGTGGTGCAGCTGGACTGCCTGCGCTACTTCTTTGATTTGGTGGTTGCCATTGGCGGCCCCTGTAGGAGCCTCGGTATTGCCCTCTACCTCGGGCACACCTGTTTTTTCCCCTTTGAAACTTGTCAGTGTCTGGAAAGGACCAATTCTTTGAAGGCCAATTCCTGCTGAATCTGGGTGGCTGAACCTGGAGGAAATCCTTGACTGTCTGTACTGATTTAGCTTTTTCCTCAATGGACTTCAACACATCTTGTGCATTAGCACCAAAAAGCTTCTGTTTTTCCAGAGGTGCATCAAGTAACTTTACTTTAACATGGTCTGGCAGTGGCTGTTCTTTTAACCAAGCATGTCTACGTATAACAGCCCCTGTCATAGCAGCCCTACATGAAGCCTCCAATGCATCATAACCACACTGAAGAAAATGATTGCTAACCTGCTGAGTGTTATGTACTAGATCCTGCAATGCCTTTCTATCAATCGGCTCAGGAGAGGCTAGCTTTTTCTGTAAATCATCCAGTAAAAAATCCTGGTACTGAAACATATGAAAAAGGCAGTTAAGTGACCTCATGGCCAGGGTGGTAGAGGTATAAACTTTTTTACCCCATCTCTCCAGGGACCTAGCTTCCCTATCCGCTGGCAGTGGATTCTTGGCTGTGGAAGTAGCCACTCCCTTGGGGCCTTGTGAAATAGTTTCTAGATCCACAGAATGGGCCTTAAAGAGATGTTTGTGGGTGTCAGGGACCCTATAATATCTGTCTGGCTTGACAGGAGCAGGAGGGAGAGAATCAGGGTTAGCACTGGAGTCGGAGAAAACATCATCCAGGACATCCATAACTGGAGGGATAGCTAAAGGTCTGTGCTGGGGTAGCTTGAGGAAGGTACGTAGCCTTTTCCTGGAATCAGATAATTCCTGACCCTGTCATTTAAAATGCTCCCTCATAGAGTGTAGGACTTCACCGAACGAAAAATCCTCTGGAGGAGAGGCAGAGGGAATTGATTCCTCAGCATCAGAGTCCTCATAGGCCTGGAAGGATTCTTCTTGGGTATCTGAAGGCTCAGAATCCCCAGAGGCTTCATCTGAGGAGAGGTTGTCGGCCTGCTCAGTTCTGGTCCTTTTCTCTGCAGGCGGCTGAGAACCTTTGTCTGGATGAGACTGAGACCCCCTGATAAGAGAAATAAGATCTGCAGCAAGAGACATGATCTGTTTATCAGAAGAAGGGGCCTGGGCAGTAGGTTTAGGATGGGCCTTGGCCTGGCTGGCAGCCTTAGCACGTGCAAAGGCCTTGATAGGCATGGATACAGGAGGCCTAGCTGCCCCACGTGCAGGAGTAACCTTGTCCACAGGAATGGTGTCGGGTAGATCCAGAACTTCAGTTTCCGGAGGAAAGTCAACAACCGGCACCGGTGTAGACTCCAAAACTGAAGGACGAGCTAACGCTGTGTTGTCAGCCTGGAGCGGTTGAATTACCACTTCCGAAGGGACCGAAGCACTCGCGGAGGGTTTAGGAGGAGTATCGGTGGAGGACGCGGGCCGAGGATGTCGGTCCCGGTCCTTTCGTTTTTTGGAAGATTGAGTAGTCGGTTGTTCCGACGGCATGATATAAGTGAAGGATTCGCCGAAAAAGTCTTCAGCAAATTCTGCCCGGTGCCTGAGAGTGCACTTATTAAAGCAAGCACAGGCAGCACAGGCCGAGACGTCGTGGTCTGGGCCCAGGCAAGGTAGGCAATAAGAATGGAAGTCCTTATGAGGTATTTGTTTACCACAAGACAAACAACTATTAACTTTCTCAATTTGTTCTGACATCGGGTGAGGCAAGAAAAAATGTTCCCCAACGGGGTACTTAGCTTTTAGATGACTTTGGTACTGAAAACACAGGAGCTGACCGACCGGCACTTGCAAACTGCTTCTGCTTCGGGCACCGCGCGGCAAGAAAGACTGAAGAAGATGGCATCGGCCGATGCCTTTATACTCCAGCCGTTCTGACGTCGGAGAGGAGGTGACACCAGCCGATGCCGGACCCAGACTTTGGAATCCGGCCGACCGAGGGCTGCCTGAGGCAGGACAACCCATTTGTTATGACTGCAGTTGCATTCTTGAAGGACATCATTAGCTCATGTTTAATGACCAGATAGCCTCAACATGAAATCAGTGAAGAAATAAAAGTGGTTAAAATCATCTTCATGGGGTACACAGTGAAGATGTATACTTATTAATTTCTGAAGTACACCACCAAATAACTCTTCAGCACATTATACAGGACTAAATGATATATATATATATATATATATATATATATATATATATATATATATATATATATATATATATATTCAATTCACCCTCAACAAATTGCTGAAAGCTCAAATCACTGAAAACTCATTTCACTGAATCACATTTACTTGAATCTAAGCACTGTTGGGCAACTAAAACGTATATGCCCTTTTCCCCACTGTAGTGCGATCCTGGACGGAGTATATATAGTTGGGGGGTGTGGGGCACAGCCCTCCACTTATTTAGCTTTTATATTTATGAATCTCATTTCACTGAAAGCTAACAATATAAAACCAAAAGTAGGTGGGGGGGGTTAACACCCCCACACCCCCCCAATGTGCCCCCCACACCCCTCCAACTATATATACTAACTCCAGGATCGCATTACAGTAGGGAAAAGGGCATTTACATTTTATTTGCCCAATAGTACTTACATTCAGTGAAATGAGTTTTCAGTGATTTGAGCTTTCAACGATTTGGTGTGAGTGTTTTGAAATTCACTGCAATGAGTTGTCAGTAAAGTAGATCCATAGATATATAGATATAATAGATATATATAAAATGTGAGTGTGTTTGTAGTTATGTGTATATATATATATATATATATATATATATATATATATATATATATATATATATATATATATATATATATATATATCGGTCTACCTGAAAATGCCAAAAGTCCACAACGTCAACAGTGAGAACACCGACACTGGAACATCGACAACGGAGAAGACTGAAAGTTGAGAATCCCGATGCTGAGAACACCAACATGTTAAGGTAAGTGTGCGATAGCGATGGACATTAGGGTCAGGGTGTGGGTAAGGTAAGTGTGTGATAGTGACGGATGTTAGGGTAGGGTGCGGGTCAGGTAAGTGTAAGATAGTGACGGACTTGAGGGTTAGGGGTGGATTAAGTGAGTTAGGGTTAGGGTGCAGGTAAGGTAAGTGTGTGATAGTGACAGATTTAAGGGTTAGGGGCAGATTAAGTGAGTTAGGGCTAGGGTGCATGTAAGGTAAGTGTGCGATGGTGACTTGATCTTCACTACTACAGCCAGCCACGGGGAGCATGTGTGCCACTGCACACGTTAGTTAGTGACCCCTTGGCACCATGTGCAAGCTGGAAATCCACAGTTGAAATACTGAATGCTTCTTCTAGGTGTTAGCCAGGAGTGAGTCAGAATCACATCCCTATCTTCAGGATGGTTGAGCCAACAACAATAACTCACTCCCATCTTCTTCACCCTTCCCCCACAATTGCTCATGTTGCTAATAAAACATAGGCCATTTGTATCCCAGTTAGGGCTTCCCCACTCTGTGCCAGTAGAGCCTCAGCTCTACTTGTCAGTCTTCAGCTAGTTAGACCCAGTAAGACAGCAATGAGCCAAGTCTGAGTCTTTGTTTTGGACTGCATCAAGTTTTAAGGGGCAGATATTTCACAAAGGTAAACTTTCATACTCAGAGTAAACACAGATCCTTCTTGGGCAGAGAAAAAGCACATAGAATCTTGAAATCCATGTTAAGGAATCCTAAATAATTAATGGCTGAAGAAACCTGATTCTTTGTAGCACCTGTACTTTTAGCAGTGCAAATGTACTAATACTAGCACTAATCATAATAATTACAGAAAAAATATATATTTCTGTAGCTATCTACTGTATCTGTATCTATAGCTATATCTGTATCTATATCTATCTATCCCTCGATATATATATATATATATATATATATATATATATATATATATATATATATATATATATATATATATATATATATATATATATATATATATATATATATATATATATATATATATATATACATACATATATATATATATATATATATATATATATATATATATATATATATATGGATCTACCTGACTACAACAACAGTTCACAACACCGACAATGACTTCACCGACACCACATAATCGACAGTTCACAAACACGACACCTCATACACTCGACACATCATAACAACAAACAAAACAAAGCCCCTGTCCAAAACCCACACACACAACACAAGCACACCAAAATCCTTACAAACCAACACTAACCCTTACATACACAACTATCTACAACCCTAACCGAAACCCTAACCCTAAGGTCCATCACTATCGCACACTCACCTAACCCGCGCCCTAACCCTAACTCACTTAACCCACCCCTAACCCAAAAAATATCACTACTGCACCCTTACCTAACCCGCGCCCTAACCCTAACTCACTTATCCCACCCCTATCCCTACAGACCGTCAACATCGCACACTTACCTTACTCGCACCCTTACCTAACCCACGCCCTAACCCTAACTCACTTATCCCACCCCTATCCCTACAGACCGTCAACATCGCACACTTACCTTACTCGCACCCTAACGGCCGTCACTACCGCATACTTACACATCCTTTCCCCATCTCAGTGTTCTCAGCGTCGGTGTTTTTCTCCGTCTGTCTTCTGACTTGTCGATCTTCTGAGTCGTTGTCGGTGTTATGAACTGTCGATGTAGTCAGGTAGATCCATATATATATATATATATATATATATATATATATATATATATATATATAGGTCCCATTCAGAATGCCGAAATTCAAAACTTCGAAACCCATATGATCGCAGACCATATGTTCAAAGTTTTGAAATACTGACATTCTGAATGGGAAATCGCATACAGCTGTAGTGCGATCTCAGAGTTGGTATATTTAAGTGGGTGTGTGTGTGTGTGGGGGGGGGGGGGCAAAGCCCCTCTGCTATACACAGTTTAATGTGTGTTTTTTTTATTTTTACATGTCTAGTTCACATTTTTGAACATTCAAATGTTCGATCATATGGTCTCGACCATATGAATTAAACATTTGAGCATTTGATTATGTGAAGTAGACCCCCACACACACACACACACACACACACACACATACACATATATATATATATATATATATATATATATATATATAGATAGATATATAGATATATATATATATATATATATATATATATATATATATATATATATATATATATATATATATATATATATATATATATATATATATATATATATATATATATATATATATATATATATATATTGTAAGAGCACAAAGTGTTTTACAGCCCTGAAAACCACCAAACAGCTAATAGTTTTAAAAGCTATTTAGCATTTCACTTTGCAACAGGAAGCATATCACAGTTTCCAAGCCATAAACTCCAGTCACAATAGCTTTGAAAGTTGAATAGCAAAAGCTGGTGTGTGCCTTTAAAAGCTGTTACAACTGGGTTCTTCTGCAGACCAGTGTATACCCCACTTATCTTTTTGCCAGTTTTGAAGCATAATCAATACTGTCCATTACAAAGAAATTATTCTAAGGATACATGATGACAACAACAGATAATGAAGCACATAAAAGTGTATACATGCTAATCTCTAGCAACATTAATTTAATCAGAGTAACTAAAGACATATTCACTAGAATTTATTTGAGGAAGAAATTGCCATCATTACTATTTTAAGTTTAGCCAATAACCTTAAACCTTATGACTATGAGGTACTGACTCAAGCCATTACATCAAACCTACCCATAGATATATATATATATATATATATTTATATATGGGCTACTACGTTAGACCGACAGTCCACAACACTGACACCCACAACACTGACACCACAAAAACAAAACCGCAAAAACACGAAAGCTCACATGCCCGACAAGCCACAATACCGACAGTTAACAAAACAAAACGTTCACTGTTCCACACAACACAAGCACACCAACAACCTAAAAACCTACACCACACTTTACCCACAACTGTCTATGCACTAACCTTAACCCAAACTCTAGGGTTGGGAGGGTGGCCTAATGGTTGAGGTGTTTGCCTTACAAACACAAGGTACAGAGTTTGAATCTCACAGGGGATAATTGGCTAGGCTTAAAATGGCTTGCAAGGGCAGTTAGCCTAGTACTAACCTATGAACCTATGAACCTATAACCCTAAGGTCCGTCACTATCGCACACTTACCTTACCTGCACCCTAACCCTAACTCACTTAATCTGCCCCTCACCCTCAAGTCCCTCACTATCGCACACTTACTTTACCCGCACCCTAACCCTAACTCACTTAATCTGTTCCTAACCCTCAAGTCCCTCACTATCGCACACTTACCTTACCCACACCATAACCCAAAGTCCCTCACTATCGCACACTTACCTTACACACACCCTAACCCTAAATCCCTCACTATTGCACACACACCTTACAAGCACCATAAATCTAAATCCCTCATTATCGCACACTTACCTAGTCACGCTCACACGTTTCCCGTGTTGGTGTTTTCACTGTCGGGATTCCGAGTTGTTGGTTATCTGCTCCACTGGTCTTCTGACGTCGGTGATGTCAGTCTCGATCTTCTGAGCTTTCGTTCTGATGTAGGGAACCCATATATATATATATATATATATATATATATATATATATATATATATACATATGTATATATATAATTTCAGTATAACCAAGGAGATGTGAAGTCTAAAGGTCAACCTATAACTAACAAAGATGTTAGAATGGCCGTGCCTCAAGATCAATTCATATTCCATTGATGCTGTTACATCAGCCACACATAACATTGAAGCAAAGTTATACCAATCTCAAAAGGAAAGCACAGAACTTCCTTTTGTGGGTGGTAGTGTAATACCAGCAAAACATGATTTCTGTATTGGGGTCTTTGTCCCCACATCTGCATCAAGTGTAACATTCCTGCCTCAACTAAGTAGGCAACAATCAGATAGTGGTGAAGGCGGCTGCAAAACAGGCTAGATAGGACTATGAAGAGTGTTACACTACAATATTATTATCAGAACACTAAATGCATCCTTTAAAAGATTGTGAAAGCAAATACTTTCAGATAATGAGTAAAATGTTTGCTCCATTAGGCAATAACACATACACAGCTAGGCTGCAGAAGTCAGCTGTTAATAACACGGTCCTATTTATAGCAAGACTGAGTGATAGCTAGACAGATAGAGAGATACAGATATGTAATTATGTATATGGATATACGTACAGCAGTTCCTTTGCTTGGTTAACAAACCATTAATAAATAAGCAGAAATTAGGGGAATCTAGTCTAGGATTAGATGACTAAGCAGATGAGGAGGTCATAGCCTTGAATCCTAGTAATAAGCTGGAGAAGGGCCATATGAAGATGTAGTCAGATGGCAGCAGAATATCTGTAACCAATTGCTTACATAGGCTCCATTTTTAGAAGTCCAACATCTAAATTTACAAACACCGTACAAGTCTTAACTGGACTGCATCTGTAAGTATGAGGAAAATTTACTTTTTCGACTTCTTTTTAAAGAAAGTTAGAGGTTCAAAAGTGATACAAGCATTTTTTAATGTAAGCATTTTGGTTGCTCTGCAGTAAAATGAAGCAATTGCGGTACTGCAAATTTAAACAGCCATACTAAAAGGAGTCTATAATGTTAAAATGAAAATCACTATGGAAATAAATTCCAGACTGTCAAATGTAACCTCAAACTCTTCCAATAACCTAAAATGACAACTACCCTACTTCCAACTAGCCCAATCTGCCAAACTTACGTAACCCCCTCTGATACACTGGATGACATAGCCCTCCCATAACCCTGGCCCTAACCGTAAAACTCACCTTCCACTCTTTAAACCAAAATTCCTTGATCACTCTGCAATCCTAAAACTCTCATGTCACTCCCCAACCTAAATTTCCCAATCATCCCCTAGCCATAAGATAGCCCCTTACTCCCTAACTTAAATTCTCCCATCGTTCCCTAATCTTAATATTCCCATTCCACCCAACCCTAAATTCCACAATCATTCTCTAATCACAAAACTCCCACTCTTACACCCTAAACCTAAATTACACAATTATACCCTATCCTTAAGGCTTCCCTCTGTCTCTCCCTAAACGTAAACCCCCCTTCTCCCTGACTCTTATCCTAAATCACCCAGTTACTAACTTAGTAGCGCAAGTGAATGACACATACCCATTCTCTTACACTGTTAACTAAAAACACATGCCCTCTTTCAATCTAACATAGTTTGAGTGCCAGTAAAGCAGCATTTTGACAAACACAGCTAACCACAGTATTTTAAATCTTATGACCACAAAAACAGACTTAATAAAATATATGGAAGCCATTGAAAGAAACTAAATGCCAACATTATGAGGTCATAGTCATTATATTAGATGAAGGTCATAAATTTGATGCCAAAATTATGAGGTCATAGTCATTATATTAGATGAAGGTCATAAATGTGATGCCAAAATTATTAGGTCGTAATTATATTAGATGAAGGTCATACATTTGATGCCAAAATTATGAGGTCATAGTTATTATATTAGATGAAGGTCATACATTTGATGCCAAAATTATGAGGTCATAGTCATTATATTAGATGAAGGTCATACATTTGATGCCAAAATTATGAGGTCGTAATTATATTAGATGAAGGTCATACATTTGATGCCAGAATTATGAGGTTGTAGTCATTAAATTAGGTCATACATTTGACGCATTTCTTTATTATCTAACTACAACATGTTTCTAACCCATTCACTTGCTAGTGCTACTGGTTATCCTCCAAGTTACACTTCTGTTCTTGTCTTTTCCTTCACAAAGGTCATGCCAGCCTTGATGTAGACTTAGCACCACTTGAAGTGGTCACCCTTAGAGAGTTGTTTGACAGAGTTTATGGCAGCTTATATAGAACATTAAGACTACAAGGTGCTTTCTGATGTCCAGGGTTTAATTCCCTCAGTTTCCATTTGCTTATTATGTGAATCTGAACAAGTCATTTACTCAGATAGTGCTCCCAGACTGAGTCTGGAAAAACTCCACATAAACTGATGCTCTTCTCTTCCATCAACAAACACAAAATAATAATATATTTTTGGAATAAACTGAGTTTCTCCCTTGAAGTGATAGCATACACTGTCCATCATTGCTTGCCTATGCATGCTTTCATGTATCCAAGATACAGAACAGGAGCTGCCAT
>NC_056735.1:1330896550-1330914050 GCF_019279795.1 Protopterus annectens
TATGTTTACTTATGCATCACTTCCTAATTACCTAATCATTAAAAGCTAAGATGTGATTGTTATTACAAGCTCTATAATTGAAAACAATACAGAAATCTGCTTACTTAGAGATAAGCATAGGGTGTGGTAGATATGTGAGACAAAAGGAGTGAAAGGAAGACATTTCTTCTAAAGCTACTGATTTTTGGAGCCTGGTCATTTCTTTTGTGTGGAATGTTTTTTGGAGAAACTCAAAATGCTGCCTACCCTGTGCATTTCTTTTGTGCAGGATGTCTTTTGGAGAATCTGAAAATGCTGCCTGCCCTGTTCACATGCAAGGATCCTGGAACCATAGGGGGAGGAGGGGGTGAGCCCCTTCCCACTTTTACACCTGCAGGTTGACCAGGAAGCTTCAACAATTAAAAAAAAAAAAAAAAAACTGATTCAATCTAGGACCATGTGTGCATCACATGCATGCACACCAATGAGGATGTAAATATTATACATTCTGTGGAGTTTAAGCTAGCAGTTCTGTTGAGAGAAGCTAAATTATTTTGTGTGCATATGGCCACTTGGTTGAGAAAGAAGGTAAGTGTGTGTGTGTGTGTGTGTGTGTGTGTGTGTGTGTGTGTGTGTGTGTGTGTGTGTGTGTGTGTGTGTGTGTGTCTGTGTATAATTTAAAAAATTAGTTTCCATATGAGAGAAGGTGTGTGTGTGTGTGTGTGTGTGTGTGTGTATGTGTGTGTGTGTGTGTGTGTGTGTGTATGTGTAAAATACATTTATTTCTTAAAATAGTTGCTTCTAATCTGATGACATGGCACAACATGTTTGCCCAGTACTGCCGCACTCCATACTTCACTTTCTTTAACTGTAGTTCTTTTTTAATGTTGACATTTCTGTGGCACTGCCTTTTTTTTTTTTTTTTTTTTACTGTTGAATGACTGATATTGCACCATATGTCCTCACAGCTATCATTATACTGTCAAGTATTACATGTGAAAAATGGGCTTTTAGACCTAGCTCACATATTCTGTTATAAAAAAAAAAACACAGTCGTAAATAAGAAAACAAATGGGTACTAGAACAGTGCATTGACATGTTGTTTTATAAATTGTTTTATTGTCTTTAAGATTGTTGCAAAGTATACAGAAAATGCACATCACTGTCATTCTGTGCTTGCATATAATCCCTGCTCCCTACATTATTTGACTTTGAACATGCTATGCCATATAATTGAACACCCTACTGTCCATGAAAAAAACATCCAATTCCAGTTATTACTAGTCACTCCACAGCTGGCTACCTACCCCCCAAAGCCAACTTTACCCCTCTCTCTCCCCACCTAAAGGACCAATCACAATACCGGAGGAATGCCAGGCACCCGGCATTACTGCTGCATTATCCAAAGCCAAGAATATAGCTTCCATGTGACCCAAAAATATCCCTGGATGTGTTCTACATGAACTAAAAAGTGAACTGGCACCACATCTTTGTGCCCTATTCAATCACAACCTCACCTCAGGCTTTGTCCCTACCAAATGGTACACTACTACAGTCATTCCCTCTCCATAAAGGAGAAGCGACTACAGACCCTGGGAATTATCGTCCTATTAGCCTGACGAGTCTGATATGTAAGGCTATGAAGTGCATCATCATGGACCTAATTAATAAGGATAAAGGGAATCTCCAAACTCTAGATCCCACACAATTTGGTTTTGTGAAAGGTAGATCATGCCTGCTCAACCTGGTTGACTTCTTTGAGTCTGTCACCAGAGCTGTGGATGAGGGCAAGGCAGTTCATACAGCATACCTTGATCTGGCCAAGGCCTTTGATACCATTTCACACTCAGGAATTATTGATAAACTCGCCAAACTAGGCATCAACCCTTATATCACTAGGTGGGTTGTAAATTGGCTCACAGATAGAACCGACAGTATGAAAGTAGCAGACTCCAAGTCAGACTGCCTACCAGTCACGAGTGGAGTCCCACAGGGATCGGTCCTGGGTCCTCTCCTGTTTGACATCTACATCTCAGAAGTCCAGGCCAACAAGGAGGGACTCTGGCTGACTAAGTTCACAGATGACTCCAAGCTGGGAGCCATTATTAACTCCCCAAGGGATGTAAACATTCTACAGAAAGCCTCACTGAGACCAATGACTGGTGTCAAAACCATGGCTTTAAGCTTAATGCCAAAAAATGCGTCATCATCCCCTTTGGGAAAAACTCAGTTCCCACTAATTATTACATCAATGGGAGCCCACTGAACACTGAAGGCATTATAAGAGATCTAGGGACATAGTTTGACAGCAACCTCTCCTTCGACCACCACATTGCCACTGTGGTCAGAAAGTCTTTCTATGTGGTACATCTCATTACCAGGGGTTTTGCATCCATGAAGAAAGACCAATCATTGAATATAATGACCCATTTGGCATGTACCTCACTAGACACATGCAAGAGCTGGAAAGGCCACAAAAGTTCCTCACAAAGAGGATCCTAGGCCTTAAACACATGTCCTACATGGACAGACTCAAAAAACTCCAGCTGTTCTCTGTCTCATATCGTCTACTAAGAGGCAATCTCTGCTTGACTTACAAAGCCATGTCTGACCCAGTTCTGTTAGAAATGTTACATCTAAAGAAATCCCAATCCCTCTGCACCACATGCTCCAGAGATCTCAACCCCATTACCCCAATCACCAGAACATGCTGGAGGGGCAGATTCATTACCCCAGACTGCCCATGCTCTGGAATAGACTCCCCATACATGTCAAGCAGAGCACCTCACTGGCCATCTTCAAGAGAAATCATGATGAATGGATGGGAAATAGAAAAATCCCCCTGGGAACTAGGCACTGGGAACTAACATCGGGTGGCACAATGCCAAGGCACTTCTATGGGCGAGGCTTGTAAAGGCTCCAGGGCCATTAGCCTAGTTCACACCTATGACCCTATGAACTTCTTCCAAACTTTCTTTTCTCAATGATTTTATCCCCAATATTCCTCCAGGTTTGGTCTTCTCCCACTTGATTCCCTCATTTGTTCTCTGTCCTGACCCTTGCCTGGTGCCCCCTTTGAATGTTCTCTATTAGTCTGTCTCTGGATTTACCCCTTGACACCTGCACCCCTCCTTATGCCACCCTCCTGTGACATACTCCCTAACTACATTGCTTGGCTTCCGTATGTCTCCATGTTTCTGCCTCTAATTACCTTGTCATTTATTTCCTCATGCTTCTTTGCTGTAAGGCTTTGCATCCATTCCAGATGTGACTAATCTTTTCTTGTTTGAGGCATCCTCCTTCACCTGTAGAAATCAAAATAAACAACCCTCCAGTAACTCGGTTATCTTCTGGAACATTTCTTCTTATTTTTCTTCTTTCTCAAATCCAAGTTCCCAGAATATGTGCAGCATGCCTTTTCACTTTTCCACACTTCCAACATTCAGTATCTATTATTTTCCCTTCTTTATGGAAGTATGCAGATGGATTAGATCACCTGTCTAGGCTCCGGTGTGTGTATGTGTCCTCTCAACTGTACAGATTTTTGCAGAGTGTCCAGATTTTTGCTTCATATTTTTGGTCTTTTCCTGATAAAATTGGTGATTTTTTTTACATTTTTGTGGAAAATCAGTGAGGACTGAATTCACTAAATAATGACAGTTATTTGAGTTTCAGACTTCATATTATTCAGAAAATGCATGGTAACATAAGGCCTTGAAATATAGCAATGTTCTAAGTTTATAAGAGCAGTATTTAAAATTTGTCCCTATTTTTGAGGCTTTGCCCCCCATTATTTTTGGCTTTGTCCAGATTTTTGTGTTAAGAGGATGAGCGATATGGTGATTGTACCATTAAATTGAAAAGGGAGGGGGGAGGAGGAAGAGAAACAGAAGATGAAGAGGGGGTATAGATGTTTAGACAATAGAGAAAATGTAAAAAGAGACACAGTAAATATCAAAGGAACAAACATGCATAGCTTGAAATCTCTCTAACTAGTCCTATGCTGTAATCCATTGAGTCTGGGTAAGAATATGGGAAATCTGAAGGCAGGTAGAGAATGTGGATATTGCTGACATTATGGAAACAGGGGGGGGCAATGGCAAGAGGTAGTGAGGTAATGATGCATCAGGGAATAGGCAGTCTGGGAATGACATACAAGGAAGAAATAACAATGGACTACAAATCTAAGAAAAGGAAGGCATCATTTGTGAGATCAGAGTGAAGGAAGAACACCAAACCAGGAACAGAAGAAGAGTGCATTCAGGGTAAGAAGCTAAGTGTCCTGGTAGTTAATGTAGAGATTTTTTTTTTGTGAAGATTGTACATCTTCCCAAAGACACAGCAAGAAAGGAGGATGAAAAACTGAAGGAGGTAATAAAATACTGGCATAGAAGGCAGTGGGCATTACATATGTTGAGCTTAATCTGTCAGAAAGAAATTGGTAAATTCCAAGCTCAACAGTGGAAATGGTGCAGAAGTTGGCTGAGGAGTTGAAGCATGAGAGGTTTAGCCATTTGGTACAGAACTGTACCAGAAAGGACAGAAATGTAGAACTAGTCATATCCAATGCAGAGGATGTCATGGCTGTCCAGGTTAAAACATGACTAGCTAAAAGGATCATGTGACTGTCTGAGTCAGTGCAGGGATGAAGCACAACAACAAAAACATGCAGACAATGGTGTGGGATTGTAGAGGAATAGATCATGCTGTGTACGGCATGAGTCAGGAATGAGTAAGGAGACTGTGAGTGAGTAAACAAGCTATAGGAATGGATCAAGGAAGGGGTACTGAGGGGTCTGGGCCAAGGAAGGAGTACTGAGGGATATGGGCAAAAATGTGAGGCAGAGTCCAAAAGGAAAAAAAAGGAGGACGTCACTCTGTTTGCATAGATATGTGAGGCTAGCAATTAGGGGAACTATACACACTACAAGAGGTGGAAAAGAGAGGAGAAGATGTAGAATAGACGCACTACAAGGAGGATAGCAAAAAAGCAGCAGATGTGGTAAGGCATCAGAGGCTAAGATTTGAAAGAAGTTAGCAGAAAGGGATCAAAAAGGGAAGAAAGGGCAGTTTTGGTTCATAGCAAAAAGAAAAGCAGAGAGAAAAAGAGAGAGACATAATTGGTAATGAGACAGAGACCACATAAGAATAGCAAGAAGCAGAGGTACTGATTAAGTAATTTGCTTCTGTCTTCACAAAGCAATGGGAGGGTACAATGTTACTAAGGAGGCAGGACATAATGGGGAGAAGAAAGAAAAATCCTTTCTAGCTTTCTGTGCAGTCCACATGGAAGCTTCTACTCCCCCTGCCTGTTAGCTCTCTGGTTTTAGAAGCTGCTCCCGATGGGTTAAACACTCTGTGGTCATCCCCTGCCCAACAGACTGGCCCAGAAAAATACATTGTGAAGAGTTATAAATCTGCTTAAGTTGCCTGCCTGAAGCTGCTCCAAACACAAACTAAAAACCACAGCTTTCTAGCTCAACTGTAGGTGTTCTTTCAACTGTAATTTATCCACACTTTGAATGTGTTTTTAAGACCATCTGCTTTTTAAAAAGTGAACTGCTCCTTATTATTTAAAGTACTACTACAGGGCAAGTGAGTAGACATGCAGGTTAGTTTTTCTGGCTGTAGTAACTTACTTTGGGCACCAGGAGGCAGCACAATTCCAGCAGTCTACCATATTCCTTGCTGTTTTAACAAACAATAGTACCAATAGATTTTAGTTTGATGTTATTTTAACTCTCAATAGTTCCAGTATATGTAGGTTTAATGTTGCCAGCCACATTCTAGAGTGTTATTTAAACCCTAGTATGTCTTCTGTACCCTTTGTCTCCTGTTTTTAAATTTATATCTGCAACCTTTCCATCTCTGGCTTGCTCTCTTTTTACCTCTTCAGCTCTGATTTTCACATTTGCTTCCTTTCTGATTGTGATTTTCAGTGCTGTTTGACACTGCTGACCTGGTCCTGTCAGTACAGGTTCCAACCAGCTAGGACACAGTGACATCAACCTCCACTCTCCAACCCGTCCCCCAGTTTCTTTCACTTTCTTTTCTTTCCAACCCCTCCCCCAGACTCTTTAACTTTCCCTTCCTTCCTGTGGCGCCATCTTTATCTCTCTGAACCACTCTGATCCTTTCCTCATACCACTGCTAGAACTTCCCTTACTCCCCTTGCATACTTTCATCTGAACCTACCTTCCATACCACTGATTTTTTTTGTTGTTGTTGTTGCTGTTGTTCTTTGACCTTGATTCTTCTTTCTTTTGGCTCCCCTACCCTGCCCTCAAATTCCACCCACCCCCCAGTACCTCTACACTTATACTTAGCTAGCCACTCCCACCACTTCCACTATCCAATCCAAACTACCCATCATACCCCCAAAATCATGTCCCACAGTTCACCCATTAAAGTAAGCCTACCCTTCAGAGTTTACTGCTAAACATTACTTATCCTGATAAACTACCAAACAATTAACCTAAACCATAATTTCTTAATCAAATTTCCCAACTTAACTCATCCTTATTACTATCCTAAAACCAACATCATGCCCCTCAAGCCTATACCCCTACTTACTCAAATACTGCTTCTAATTAACTTAACTTACCTAATCTATATTTATTTATTTTTATTTATTTTACATTTGTTGACCGGGCTAGTCTAACTGGATACATGTCCATTTTCAGTAGAGGCCCGGGGAGAAAAGCTCCATAGAGGGTAGATTATGACAAAAACATCAGGAGATAAGAATACAAGGTATTACATTCAAAGTCACATGAGCAATTACAAGGGTTATATAGATAATAAAAATAGGTAAAACATTCTTAGGTTGTTGGAGTATCCTAAACTGCAAATGAAGACCATTGAATTATGGATTGGATGGATATTGGTAGTAGTGGGCTGTTGGCTATTAATCAGGATTAGAACATGGGCATAACCAATCAGATTTTAGTAGATCTTTGAGTTGTTTTTTGAATTGGTTGAGTGAGGTCTCGTGTCTTAGGTTGTTTGGGAGGGCATTCCAGAATTTTCCAATGGAATTAGCATAGAGTGCTTCACCTCCTGAGTTGTTAGATTTAATAGTTTGAATTTGTAGGCTATTGGAAGATCTAAGGGATGTAAGGTTAGAGTAGGGAGTGAATATTTTGGTCATTGCGGGGGTTTTGTCAGGATGGTGGATTGTTTTGAATGCCTCAATGAGTTGATTGAGTTTGAGAATGTTAGGTAGTTCTAACCAATGTAATGTTCTGAGATTGTTGCAGTGGTGTGTACGATAGGGCATTCCTGTTATAAATCTAGCTATGTGGTTGTAGGTTGTAGATAGTTTGTTGAGTTCTCTTTTATTAAGGAAGGAGAATATCGGGGAGGCATAGAGGAGTGTGGAAAGGAGTTGAGTCCGGGCAATGGTTAATTTAGTGTGTGGGGTTAGGAAGTTCTTAATTCTATACATGGACCCGAATTTCTTGTTTACCGACTTAATGGTCAGGTTGATATGAGTATCAAATTTAAGCTTGTGGTCTATGGTCACACCAAGTAGTTTGGTGTGGGAGACAGGGTCAATTATGGTCCCATTATTGGATATCACGTGAAAGTTGGGGTGGTTGGTGCTAGGAGATTGATTTCCTTGAGGGGTGGAAGTAGTGGGGAAAAATAGAAGTAATTTGGTTTTGGATGGGTTAAGTATGAGTTTTAGTTCCAAGAACCATTTTTCAACTAGGGAAAAACAGTTTTGGGTGGCAACTTGGAGTTTGTCGAGGGAGCTGTCGGAGCAGATCAGGGTGGAGTCGTCTGCATATTGTATACAGGTGGCTTTAGGAATGATAGAGTGCAGATCGTTAATAAATAAGGAGAAAAGAAGTGGACCAAGAATGGATCCTTGTGGAACACCGATGTTTGTAGGGAGTAGGTCGGATAAGCTATTTTCCCAAAGGACAGCCTGATTTCTATGAGAAAGGTAGTCATTAAACCAGTCTATGGTAGTTTTGCTAAGGTAGTATGCCTCCAGTGTGTGGATCAGCTGTTGGTGATTAACCATGTCGAAGGCTTTGGATAGATCAAGAAAGAGCGCCGAGGTTATGAATTTATTGTTTCGATTGTGGTTGACTGAGTCAATAAAGGAAAGGAGAGCAGTAGTTGTGCTGTGATGGGGGCGAAAGCCGTGCTGGGTATGAGACAGGAGATTGTTTCAAGTAAGATGGGTAATGAGCTGCTTGTGAATGCAGCGTTCCATGATTTTGGCTAGAGGAGATAGTATAGCTATGGGTCTGTAGTTTGATGTGTCAGTGGAATATCCACCTTTATGTAGAGGGATGATGTGGGAGATTTTCCAAATAGAGGGAATAGAAGCTTCTGAAATGGTCCGGTTAACCAAGATAGAAACAGGGTAGGCTATGGCATCAGATGCAATTTGTAGGTAGTTGGCTGGGAGTAAGTCAGCCGCTAAGGTGGTTGGTTTGAGTTTATTAAGGAGGGTTCTAATACAGGAGGTAGGTACGGGTTGGAGGTTGAAGGCGGGTTGAGTTTGGACTTTGGTTGAGGGTGTGGCCAAGGGAGAAGTGGTAAGTTGGTTGGCGAGGAACTGAATGGTTTCTGTGAAAAATGAATTAAAGGTGTTGGCTATTTCTCTAGAATCTTTACCAATGAGTTTTTCAGGGGTAGGGGTGGTGGGTTTGCCTGGATGAAGGAGGTGATTAAAACCGGCCCAGAATTTCTTGGGATTATTCTGGTGTTTATTTTGGAGGTGACAGTAATACTGTTTTTTGTCAGACAATACGGCTGCTTTAGTTGAGTTTCTGAGTTGGAGAAACTTGATGCGATCTAGTGGGGTTTTAGTGGCTCTCCATTTGTGCCAGGCCTTGTCTCGATGTGTAATTTTGGCTTTAGTGTCCTTTGTTAGCCAGGGTGCGATGCATACCTTAGTTTTAGTGAGACGCTTAGGAGCATGCGAGTCGAGTATTTTTAGGAAAGTGTTATTAAAGTATAACACACTCTCATCTATGGGTAAGGTTTTTAGGATGGACCAATTACATGCCTTAAGATCTGCAATGAAATGGTCCAGGACAAAATTCTTACTGTTCCTGACTAGTCTGGTTTGTGGATGATTTGATGTTGGACACTTGTGCTTTATAATAAAGGTAATCAGATGGTCACTAAGGTCGTTGGGAAGGGTCCCCGTAGTATAATTATTTGGAGCCTTGTTTGTAAGTATCCAGTCAAGGATGCTCTCTTTTTGTTGGGCATTACCAATTCTGGTAGGAGATAGAATATTTTGTGAGAAACCATGTAAGTTAATGGGGAGAGGATTTGGGAGTTTGGAATAGAGGGCCCAGTTAATATTAACATCCCCTAGAATTATGGTTTCTTGGGGATAGTTGGTAGCAAGCCAACTGAGGATTAGTTCTAGGTTTTCAATATTTTTTCCTGGTGGTAGATAAGTTACTATGAGATTAATACTTTTATGGTTGTTTAGGCGAATCTTTAGAGCAATTAGTTCAAGATTGTGGATTTTTGGGGGTTGGAGTGGGTTCATGGTGATGTTCAGGGAGTTCTTGAACATGACAGCTATTCCCCCACCTTTTCTGGTTATTCAATCCATCCTAAGGATGCTATATCCAGGTGGGATAATTTCTTCATCCTTAGTGCATGGTTTAAGCCATGTTTCCGATAGGCACATGATGTCAGGGGAGTGAGTTGCAAGCAAGGCATGTAAGCTGTGAATCTTATTATTAATACTTCTTAGGTTAAGATGAAGGATAAGGAGGGAGCCCACTAGATTTCTGGTATCTTTCAGTGTTTTGGGGTCTAAGTCAGAGTTAGGACCTGGGTTGGGGTGGATATCACCATCTATTGTGATAGATTTTTTTAAGTAGTCAAAGATTTTTTGGAGTTTGATTGATAATTTTAGGGTATCTTTTGTTGTGGGCACCTTTAGGTGGCTGAGGGTAGGATGATTTATTTTAGGAGTCTGGTTATTAGCATGGTAGTGAGACGGAGGGATGGGTTTGGAGTGGTTATGAGAATGAAAGATATCACCCAACCTACTAATGTAAACCACTTCTCCCCATTTCACACCACTACCCCATCCTCTACAAAGTACACATTTACTGTTACCCTTATATCTCCCAGTCTCTACCCCCTAAACACTAGCATGCTCTTCCCCTATAGACTCCTACCTAACTCTAAAAACACTGTTCCTGACTACACTAGTCTAATGTACACAAAACTCTCTACCTGTATACTACACCCCAACCAAACCAAATACCTCATCCATCATCTTATCTCTATCCTTCTCTCTGGGTACATCTGCCCAAACCCAGGCCCCTCTACAACACTGAATCCAGCCCCCAAACCCCACCCACCCCAAGCAACAGGCAAATCCCTCCACTTCTCAGTTCTAAATGCTCAGAGCCTATGTAACAAAATTCCAAACCTTCATGCCTGGCTTCTACATAACCAGCCTGATATTCTCTCCATCTCAGAAACCTGGCTTAAGCCCCACATAAAATATTCTGAAATAACTCCTCCCACCTACCACATGTTAAGGAATGACATAACACAAAAAAAGGAGGGTGGTGTAGCACTCCTTTACTCAACATCCCTCTTAGTCACCCCCTATACCAAACCCTTTCCCAAATGTGGCAAGGCAGAAATGATACCAGTGCTTCTCCACCTAAACAAGCATAAACACATATTTGTTTTCTCCCTCTATATTCCCCATGGGGACAATAACTCATCCCTTGAAGATATTCTCTCCCGGGTCTCCACCAACTTTACTCACAAAACCATAATCCTGGGGGACATGAACATAAATTGGGCCACAATCCAATCTCCAATAACTCACTCAATATTAACTTATATAACTTTACACAACTAATCAATTCCACTATCAGGTCTTCCAAGAACTCCATTACTGGAAGTACAATAGACCATCCTCACTATATATCTGATAATGGTATTCTCCCAGACCCACTAGCTGATCACTTCCCCTCTTTTACCTACTGTCTCCCCTCTTCCGCACAACTAACTCACACCTATATTTCCACTTGCTGCCTAAAGAACTTAAATTCTGAAACCTTCTCAAATACACTAAAAAGCACAAACTGGAACCCATTAAAGACTATTCATCTAGATAATGCTCTCTCCTACTTTAACTCTACTTTCATAAACCTGCTCAACTCATTTGCCCCTCTAAAAACAAAACATACAAAATGTAACCCTGTACCCTGGTTAACCAAAAACACCTTAGCTACTATGCGACTCCATGACAAAGCCTGGACATGTTACCATAAAAATAAAACCATTATCATCCTTAATGAATATAAAATACTATGAAATAAAGTCAAAAAACATATTACCTCAGACTGCAAAGCCTATTTCTCCACTCTCCAAACCAACCACAACACCAATCCCAAACTATTTTGGAAAGTAATCTCATCTCTTCTCAACCCAGGAAAAAAAGAAAACCCTTGCCCTAACCCAGACGCCTCTGACATGGACTTATCCACCCAATTTAACTGTTTCTTCATAGAGTCCATAAGCAAACTAACAACATCCTTCACCAACACCACCAACACCTCTATGACCCCACCTCAGCCTGCACCCATCCCTTCCTCCCCTAGCATCCCTTACCACCAACCTCCATCCTTCTCTATCAATCCCATCCCTATATCCACCTTAAAAAAACTTCTCCTAAAATTAAAACCTGGTTCCAATGCCCCTGATGAAATTCCCTCCTACTTCCTAAAAGTAGCCGCAGAAGCCATTGCTCTCCCTATCAGCATAATAATTAATCAGTCTATCTCAGAAAGCCAGGTCCCCCAGCTCTGGAAGAAAGCTTTTATTCTTCCTCTACATAAAGGAGGCAATAATAATGACATTCCAAACTTCCACCCTATTGCTATCTTATCCACTATTTCTAAACTTCTTGAAAAATATATCCACCAACAACTCTTACCCTATCTCATCAACAACCAGCTTCTTAGCCCCACACAGCATGGCTTCAGACCCTGGTCATAGCACCTCCACTGCCCTCCTCTTCTTCCTTGTAACAATTAACAAAGCCCATGATTCTGGAAATTTCATGTCCACCCTTCTCCTCGACCTCTGTAAGGCATTTGACACTATTTCCCACAACCTGCTTCTTAATAAACTCTCCAAACTAAACCTATCCCCTTCCTGTACTAAGTGGTTCTTCAGCTACCTCACAACCAGACAACAAGCAGTCAAATGGAATAAAGCCACTTCACCCTTCCTTAATACTCCCACAGGTGTTCCCCAAAGTTCCATTTTAGGCCCCCTACTATTCAATATATTCATTAATGACTTTTGCCAAGCCATTCCAAACTCCAGCCTCATCCAATATGCCGATGATTCTACCATTATCTGCTCCTCCCCTTCTATTCCCACTCTAAATAAACTTACCCAAAGTACCTCCTTCTCTACTGAGCAGTGGATGCTAGACCACCATCTGTCTTTTAATGCAACCAAAACTAAACAATGTTATTCACCACCTCCAAAACCTCCTCCCGAGATAAACACTCATTCATAATCTCAAGCAAAACAATACTCCCCTAGAAATAGTCTCTGACATTAAACTACTAGGAGTACTCATCGATGATCAACTAAAATTCGACAAACATTTACAAGTAAATATAAAAAAAAAACACAAAAAACTTGGTATGCTATATTGCCATAATCATTATATCTCTCCTTCCACTAGGCTCATACTAGCCAATGCTTATCTCATCCCATCCCTCCTATATAGTGCATCTATCCTCACCAGCCTGCAATCCTCCCTCAAAACAAAACTCTCTTCTTGCTATAACAAGGTATCAAAATTTGCGGCAGGTCACAGAGCCATTTCTCACCATTGTAATTCTCTTCACTAACTAAACTGGCTTGAGCTACCTAACCTCCTCACTTATACCCAACTCATCCAAGCACACAAATTCATTTACAACCCCTCTCTTTGTCTTTCTCTAGCCACTACCTTTGAAATGCATGAACCAGAATGACTAATTCCCAAAAACTAATTAAATTACAAAAATCCACACGTCCAGCTGGGAATCACCTAATGTCCTTCTCTCTTGCATGCCTCTGGAATTCTCTACTATCTCCTGTCCACATCACCAGCAGTCTCCCCTCATTTAAAACCTTGCTGCACTCACACCTAACTTCACAGTGGAAGTGGTCCTGTTCCAATCCTGCCTAATCCTTCTAATACCACTTCCTACTCACCTAGAACTAAATACACCATCAGTGCCTCCTATAGTTCCACAGCTCTATTGAACTATTTGACCAGCTACTTAACAGTTACCCTATGCTACTACTTTTGTAAAAAAAAAAAAAAAAAGTGTTTTTTTATTGCTGTTTAATGAGCTATACTGATGTATTCTATCATTGTTAACCTTTTCTTATAATTACTTTTTATTCCTATGAGATAATCTGTATTGTATATGTGCAATGTGTACTATGTATTTGTATTTTTCTGGAGTTTTCTCCCCCAGGACTCCATTGAAAAAGGGCTCCTTGTGGCCCAATGGACTATCCTGGCAAACAAACTGCAAATAAATCCAAACTGAAAACGAATGGTCCAGGCATACTGAGGATGGCTGAGAATAAATTTATTGTAAAAACAATAAACAAGCACTTTCAACCTACCCAAGTGAAAGGCTTTTTCAAGTAATAAAAAAAATTTAAAGTGCTTCCATTTAAATACCCTTTACCCTCTAAAAAGGTGCCAATTCTTTAAAGACACAAGGTTTGCAGAAACCAAAATATTTAAAGAGGCCAAAGTATTTAAAAAGGCATACCCTCCCTTTTCATAAAAACGATGCATATAGTAATCAAGTACATTTCTTTTTACATTGTAATCATGGCATTGAACAAGATATTCCATTCATATAAGAAAATGATATTTCACTATATGTGGATTTTTTTATTAACCTTGACCCGGAAACATATTATGATCAAGGGCAGATGGATAGCATGGTCGAACATAATATGGCTAACAATATTAACAACAGTGATGTCCACATTTTAGAAAATGCAGAATATGCCGTTTTAAGTCATCCCACAATTACAATCAATAATGAAGGTGATTTCCAACTATTTAACTATTCCAAAGTACCCATGGATAAGCAACGAGTTAATTTGTTTGCGAAAGGTTTTAATTTCGTTCCATGTAACAAAGGGAAGTTGGTAGAATCCATTTTGGATCTAAAATTATTCACTCGTAAATTGAATTTGAAAACTTTGTTTAATGATGGTATAGACAATAGAGATAGGGCTGAAAATGACACACTAATCAAGTCTAGTACATTTAATCCCCCAATGAATGACAGGGTTGCTATATTTGAAAAAATGAGTGAAATAGATATAAGAAAGTTTTTTAAAACATACAAAAGACAAATACATTCTAATATGTCTAAGGAAGAACAAGACATATTTAAGGGTATATGCAATATAAGAGATATTAGGATTATGAGACCCGATAAGGGTAATGGTGTAGTCATTACTGACATCAATGACTACATTTCCTATATGACAGGTATGTTACAGGATGAATCCTATACATAAGTCAGCATCAATGAAATTAATATCGGACACAAAAAGATAGATCTATCACTCAGTGATATGTTATATCAAGGGGAAATTTCTGAGAACGAGTATAACTTTCTGATCAATGAAAATCCAGTCATAAGTGGGATATTTGGTATACCCAAAATACATAAAGGGTTGAACAATTTGCAATTTCGACCCATTGTTGATGGGAAAAGGAGTAAGACTTGTTTTATCAGCCAGTTTTTGGATCATCATTTTAAGAGGTGTATGTCCAAGTTCCCATATATTACGAAAGATTCATGGGATTTCTTGGGGAAAGTTAGGGAGTTTGATATGAAAGAAGGCTATTCATTTGTTACGGTGGACATATGTAATTTGTTTACAACTATACCTCATGACATTGGTTTGATATGGTTGGAAGAACAACTTTATGAGACTGGTATTTATGATCAAAACAGGATCAACACACTAGTTAATTTGATGGATATTGTACTACAAAATAATTTTTTGTTTTATGAAGGTAATTATTACCAACAAGTCAAAGGCATGGAAATGGGGGCAGCTTGTGCCCTCATGTATGCCAATTTGATTATGAGTTATTGGGAATATAATTACATCTTTAAAGCGGAATATTACAAGCACATCAAAATATACACAAGATATCTTGATGATATATTTGTTGTTTGGGATGATGATCAAAGGGCATTGGATTCATTTTTGGTGTATATCAACAACACTGTAAGATTTTTAAAATTTACCTATGAAATTAATCAGGAAGAAATCACTTATTTGGATGTTAGATTATCCTATGACAAACAACAGGGAGGATTAAAATCAAATATATATAGGAAACCAACGTTCTCCAATTCCTACTTGCACTATAATAGCTGGCACTCTGACCACCAGAAAAAAGCTATTGTTAAAGAACAGATGGTCAGGGCAGCCAGAATGGTGAGTGAAGATGAGGAATTTGTAAAGGAACTGGTTTATATGTCAAATTTATTTCAGAATAGGGGTTATCCCAAACAATTATGTACAAACATATTCAATGAGATTGTACATAAAAGACGAGTGGGGACATACCAAGCCATATTGAGTTCAGGTATTTCAGTTCAAGGAGGTAATATCAACAAGACCATGGTCAAACCCATGTTAGATAACATCCCTCTATATATATCTACATTCAATGACTGTTTTGAAGTTATTAAACATATTATTGAGAGGAATTGGGAAATTTTGTGTAGGGATAATATTTGGGGACATCTTTTTCAGGGTCATGTTAAATTTGTGTACAAAAAGGATTTGTCCTTTAAAAATGTTTTTGAAAAGGATATCCTTAATAATGAAGGAATTTCCCACAGACCAGATGGCAACTTTAAATGTGGACGATGTTCTGTGTGTCCTTATATTTATTGCACAAATAGCAATTTAGTTGTGAATTCTTGTAATATTAAGATCAGAGGCCATTTTAATTGTTACACATCCAATGTAGTCTATCTTGCATTATGTCAGGATTGCAACGCGTTTTATGTTGGTAAAACTAGCAGACACTTTAGAGATAGAGTGAAGGAACATCTTTTAGACATCCAACATTTAAAAACAACTAATGCCCTTGCTAGACATATACAAGGTAATGACAAACATAGATTCAAATTTTGTGTCATTCAACATATAGCTTACGATTTACAAGGTAGAATTACTCAATATGATTTGGACATTAAAGAGCTGAAATGGCAGATATTTTTAGATGCAACTAATAGACCGGGCTTGAATGAATTTTGCACTATAATGCCCATATTAAAGATCAATAGGATCAAGGGGAAATAAGTTCATTGAGAGCCAGGGGTATATTATTATTTATTCATCTTTTATACATACACATGTTATGTGATTTTTTAGCTTAAATTGATAGTGTATTTTGTGTATTTGGTTTTTATACATTAGAATTAAAGTTCATTTTTATGCACAATCAATTATAATCAATTGAATGTGGAAGAATTACAAACCTTTATTACGTATAGGTTTGGTAATAAACAATCATTAACAATTTTAAATAATTTCTAGTAGTATAATCATGATACAATTTACTAAATTAATTATATTGACTATTCAATAACATACACATATACATAAATAATAAACATATTTATATACATAAAATAATAATTTTTTAACACATATTTACATATTTACATTTATATGTTATTTATATATTTTTTTAGCAAAATGACATTGATTACTTTTGATGTTTTAGCAGTGTGTTTAAGTGTTATTCTGTGTATGTAAAATGATGAGAGTAGTTATCTCTTTAAAATCAAGAGACAAGTTTATTAGTTAGTATACTTAATGATTTATGAATTGTTGGTAATTAGATGTAATTGGGTGTAACCTATTGTACTTAAGGAATGTGCTTCATTCAGGAAAGTATTCTGAAGAAGTTCGTTCAACGAACGAAACCTAGGTAAAGATATTCGTTTGTCACACAATAAATGGAATCGCTTTTGGTTTAACTATTGGTGTCATCACTTCTTCATTGCATTGGGGTTGAACTTCTGTTTTTGCTCATTGGTGGCCATCTACCTGGTTGACTGTGTGTCCTCGTTATCCTTCACACAAGTATGAGTGGTGTCTATACTGGAAGGGAAGGAGCAGGATGAGTGGTGCCTATATTGGGAGGGGTGGGAGAGGATTTCTCTACTAGCTTTGTCTGCCACTCCAGTGATGTGAGATGAGGGTCTCACAAACCGCCAAAAATCAGGAGCTGGTCCGGCAGGGAGTGGGTACTGTGGTTACCCATATTGGTGATGGTAGTTCTAATTCCTTGCATGTGAGGGAGTGCAGCTGCATGGAGTGGTTGAGTATTAATCTGTCCCTGTGCTGATGCAGGCATGTACATCATCATCTTGGGAGGGTTATGGCAGTAAACTAAATAGGCTCTCAGTTGCAGGGTTGCCAGTGAGAG
>NC_056735.1:1330919050-1331014050 GCF_019279795.1 Protopterus annectens
TATATGATGCAGTTACAAAGCTCATCGTCCAAGTATCGTTGCAATATTCATCCACATCATGGCATCACAGTGATATCCTCCTAACCGCGAGAGTGTTTAAGTCTAAGGTTCTTCACAGCATTTGCTGATGAACATATATCATCATTAAGTGTATATGTTACCCGTTTTCTATATGTAGATTGCATGTAAACTGATGTTTTAAGCCAAAATCAGAGACATTAAACCAGAAGACATGTTCTAGGTTTTTTTCTTATTTTCTAAATGTGGACATACTTCAGGATAGTCATTATTGGTCAGAATTAACTAATATATATAGTCTAGCCCTCTTAGAATGGCATCAATAAACACAATGAAAAGACCAGCTCTTAGTTGTAAACAGAATGGCACTATGATAGCATCTTTGTTTCTTTCACACTGGTCATCAGCGTCATTGTAGCACAGATCTTGCTTTGAATGCAATACCTTATTTCCTAGTTTTCTGTGTATAAAGATATTAAAGGCATTACAAAAATCTAGATGTTACATTCACAAACCCACTTTAGTTCTCTGGCCACATAACCTAAACTTCATCAAGTCTACAATGAAATTTACCACCCAGTGATACAACTTTACTGTATATCCTCATATCTACTTGAAACAAGGGATATCCAGTACATAGTTTCTTTAGTGAAAACCAGTTTCACCAAAACATGAAAAAGAAGTTTGATAACTACTCCAAAGTGTTCACTCCACTACAAATATCAGGAAAATACTTGCCACCAAGTGTAAAATGAAGTCCATAAATGACTTAGTAGGTTCAGACAAGTATGTGTTCTCAAAATATTCTAAAATAAAAAGATTAAAAACAATACAATGCCAGGTCAAACTCTTTCATTGCTTCACTACTGGGACTTCTTCAGGACCTGATAACTGAACTGACTGAACTTAAACTCTTTATTAGGAAGCTTAATTTTCAGGTTTTATTTAAAGATCAAACCGATAGAGGGAATTTAGGGACAGTGAATTTTAGGAAGAAAAGTGCATGTAGTTGTTTTCTTGCTCTGGGGTAATCCCTGGAACATGCACAGAACATCTCAGCATTTGTAATTTAAATATTTTTACATTGGTATTCTGTGTGTCAGTGTAGGTGCAGAGTTGATCCTGTCCCAACACCTCACCTATATATATATATATATATATATATATATATATATATATATATATATATATATATATGGATACATATCACTTCACCTAAAACTCATTTCACCTAAACTCATTTCACCAAGACCATATCACCTAAAGTTCATTTCACCTAAAACTCATTTCCCCTAAAACTCATTTCACTGACAAGTAGTACAATAAGGCAAATCAAAGGTATATGTCCTTTTCCCCATTGTAGTGTGATCCTGGTGTTAGTATATATAGTAAGGGGGGTGTGGGGGGTGCAGCCCCCCACACCAGGGGTATGGGGGGCGTAGCCCCCCACCTAGTTGGCTTTTACTAAATAATGTAAAACAAAACCAGATGACATAAAACCAAAATAAGTGGGGGGCTACACCCCCATGCCCCGCAATGTGGGTGGCTGCACCCCCAACTATATATACTAACACCAGGATCGCACTACAGTGGGGAAAAGGACATATAATTTTGATTTGCCTTATTGTACTACTTGTCAGTGAAATGAGTTTTAGGTGAAATGAGTTTTAGGTGAAATGAACTTAAGGTGATTTGGTTTAGATGAATTGAGTTTAGGTGAAATGAGTTTTAGGTGAAGTGATACATACCCATATATATATATATATATATATATATATATATATATATATATATATATATATATATATATACCTACATAGATCACACAAACTCAACAAAGAGGAAGAAAGTGAGGAAAACCTTCTCATTTTCTTACTCTTCTCTGAGTCTGACCACCATGTCAGGTCAGTGGCAACCTTTTTAGTTTGTTTTACATTTTGAGTATTTATAAGTCTGTGCCCATAATAGTAAGTTTATCACAAAGTGACTAAAACAGTTTAGAAGGGGTACTGAATGCCATTATTTTGAAATACACTCATTTTAAACAGTCTTCCTCTGCAGATCTGGTATGCATTTGCATGTAGCAAGCTGGAGGACTTGACTGCAGCTGTTGTGTCAGTGTGAAAAAAGCTTCCTGTGGCCATTATTATTTTATTTTTGCTACTGTCTGGCATCTGAAATTGCAAAGTCAAAAAACAAGTTAAGAATTCTGGGTACACTGGATATTTGTGGATTAAAATGATTCATTCTTCTGCCATTAACAAGTCAAACAGTTAATAATCAGGTTTTGCAGGACTAATGTGCATTTGTATAATTTAATTTGGGATATTTTACTGGTGTCATTTTTCTGACCATATTTAAGCATATGAGGTGTACATAGTCAATAAAGTGACTTGATGAGTACAGATACCATTTGTTGATAAAGTGACTTACCCTGCTATTGTTTGATCACTGTTAAGCAGTCATTGTTCTGGTTTGGCAGGGGCAGTATAACATAACGTACAATAGTTATTGAAATCGAGTGTGCAGAAAATCATTGCTATGGCTTATTCTTATACGTGATAATATTTGGTGGAGTACTGCAATGTGTTTAAGAGTAAAACATTGGTAAGAATTTCTTTCATTTTTTATCGCAGTCATATATCACATTCCACATAATAATTATCAATCTTTAGTTGTCTAGGCAACATATATGTGAAAGCAACTGATGACTGGCAGAGTAGTATAGTAGCTAGTTTTGCCATCTCACAGTTCTCAGTTCTCAAGGTTCAATTCTTGGCTGTGGTTTCTTCTGTGTAGAGGCTGCATGTCATGTCTAATCTCTGTGTATGTTTTAACTATGTTCTCTGGTTACCACCAGCACTGTCAGATAGGTGTCATAGGCAAGTGGCTTCCTCTTATTTGTCTGTAGCTAAGCTTGTAGTATGAATTTGTGCGCATGCTCGTGTGTGTGTGTGTGTGTGTGTGTGTGTGTGTGTGTGTGTGTGTGTGTGTGCACCTTGTTGTCACCCACAGACACCAGGGTTGAATCAGTTAGTTTCTTCAGAGTTATTACAGTGCAGTCTTGCTCTGTTAGGGTATTTTGAGAAGATAAAAAAAAAAAAAAAGAGTGGAAAAAATCATTTGGATGGTGTGGGGTGGCCAAGATAGAGGGAAACCAGAAGCACTGGATTGATGTTGGGGAAAAAGTGAACAGCAGGTGGGGGTGATCGCAGTTCTTTTCTTAGGGCTCCACTTTACCTAGGGAAGGACCTGTACCCAATTAATGGAATAGGCTGATCAGGCATGAATATCAAAGACCACGACTAAAAAGTTTTTGAAATTATATTTATTAGCCAGTTCTGAATACTGTTACATATTTCTACAACACAAGTAGTTATTCTAAATTGGGCAGTTTCCGTGAGATTCATTTCAGTGGTGATACTGGCCACGAATAACGATACTGCAAGTTAAAAGTTACTTTGTAGATTTCTTCTAACTGGACTGCTCAACTGCTATATCTGCATGTGGTAAATTTGTCTCCCAATAAATGCTTTTCATGATGCTGTGTATCACAACTGCTTGACAAACTAATAATGAACAAGCACTTCACAAGTTCTACAACTGGGGACTGCAACCAGGAACTGTTGATTTTGCACATCGTCCATCGATACCCAAGCTTTGCTCTGCAACTTTATTTTGCAACCCATCCATCCTTCTACAATACAGTTTCTTCAATTCATTGTCCTATTTTTCACCCTACACATTATAGAGTCTATATGTATGTGCCATAGAAGTTTAGTTATAAGGTATGTATTACCTATTAAGAGATATATCCCAACTTACTGGAAGTCCCCATGTTTTTTCTTCTGAAATCTTTAAATACTTGCTTAATGAAACTAACAGTTCAGAAATTTCTGTGAATGATATGCTGTCTTAAACATGCTACATTGAATTATCTTTCTTTGCAGTGTGTCATTTCACCATTAGGGGTTAACACTTGGCCGTGAAAAGGATGCCAGTGATCTACCAAAAATACCTTTGTTTATAGTTAAAATAGCAAACAGTACCCCACCAACACTATTAATGAAAATGCAATAATATCTTTAGTGTAAGTACACAATACATGCCCCATGTAATATTTGCTTGTAGGTGTGATACTTCTGAATGCAGACCTTTTGAATCCATCTCTTATATTTTGCTCAGAATTAGGTTTCCTTCCTTGCTTTATGATTATAATAAGTTTCATAAAGTAGCAGTTATTTGACTCGTGTTACTCATTTATATGCAGTTGGCATGATATTCAGCTGCAAATACTGATGTCAGAAGTCTGCGTCTGTTTGCCTCTAGTTTGGTATTCATTGTACAGTGGCTTTGAGTAAGGCTAAATACCAAATGCCCTATGCATAGCCCCACACTACTTACCATATGATGGCTTGTACTGAAAAAGGCTGGGCAAAAGATAATATATTATAGCAAAAGTCATTTTATGGCCTAGATGACTGACTATTCCTTTTGCCTCACTGGTGTTCCAGATTTTAAAATGACCAGTCATGTATTTATTTAACACACATTTCTTTTTTTGTTCAGATGTCTAGGCTGAAGGCTTTGTACTCATATGCATAATGAGTAATAAAACGTAATGTCAAAGCTACCACTGTATTGCTCCTCTTTCACCATTCTAAGGACGTCTGAGACATTATTATATGAAATGCTTTTCTCCTGTCTCTCAGACAATGGTTATATCTAATTAAGGGAACTTAAGTTTTCTCATTGTCCTACAATGAGATAGTGAATAATTTGCTGTTGTTAGGTTTCTACATAAATGTTGATATTGCCTACATCACTACTGCTATTTTGTCTAGACATGTCTCAAGAGTTTGATATCTTTACTACAGTAAATGTCAGTGTCAGTGGTGGATCAGATTGTATCTTTACTTTTGGCAGAGATGGTCATGGGATCTATTCTAGACCAGGTACTGTAGGTGGATTTATGACACTACAGGGCAGCATAAGGGGGATGTTGCACTCCTAAGTATGCTGTCAGATGAGATAAGTCTCATCTGCTCATGTTGGTCAGCAGGATATAAATCTTAAACTTTCTATAGTGAAGGTCCATGGGATATATACAAATGACCCCACTTATGCTGTGCTGTAGTGTCAAGGCCAAAGAAAGGCTGAAGCATGCATGTCTACAACTAGTGGTGTTTGCCTTCATTATCATGAATGTACTGATAAAGACTTAAAAACCAAAAGATAAAAAGCCATGGACATTCAGAAGCCATGTAGGTGAAACACACTGGTATATCCTTAAGGAGTCATAGTAAATGAAATTTCCCAATGCCCTTGTCAAATGTCCACTAGTAGTATAAATACCACTTTGGGTAAAGGCCACAAGTTTGCTGGGACTAACCCTATCAACTAAAGATAATTGAAGATAATGTTGTAAGACACTTTGCCTTCTTGTGATATTTTTTGATTTGATTAATTTTTATTTTTCTTGCTCTGTAATTAATTGGAGATTGAACAGGAGGTTTGTTAAGGGTGCTTTATTTTTTTTCCTTATTATTATCAACTGTCTTTCTTTTCTTTCAGCCATCTATCCATTTTCTGAAGTGCTTATTCTGATGGAGGTTGTGGTGGTAGGAATCTGATTAGTGAAGGCCAGACCTCTTCTCCCAAACAACAATCCCCAGTTCATTCTGCAGGATTCTGAAGCATTCCCAGGTAAGCTGAGGAACAAAATCTCTCCATCATATCATGCATTTGTCCAAGAGCTTTATCCTAGTGGACCATGAGTGGTATACCTTCCAAAGAAGAAATGGAACATTCTCCTTTTAACTCGAAGGGGCAGAGCTCTACTTTGATATACTCTCACATTAGCGGTATTCTTGCTGTCTCACAGAGTCTAGGCCATGAAATCATGAGAAGGATTCTCATTTCCACTGCTTATAGCCACAGTCTCATCATTTCAGTCCTATTCCAAGTTGGTGGGAAAGGCAATAAAGGGACGAAGGATGACCACTACACTTAGAGCTTCATCCTATGTCTGATCATGATTCACTACCAGTATCTGGTATAATAACTGTTGTATTGTCATGGCTGCATCCATTAGCAGGTACATCTTCCAAACATTTCAGTCTTAGCAATACCTACAGCACTCATCCTGGTGAGGGTTGTAGTGGTAGAAATCTGAAAAGTGAAGGCCAGACTTCTTTTTCCCAGCAACAGAACCCAGCTCATCCTGTAGGATTCTGTGGCATTCTCAAGTAAGCTGGTACTTATTTATTTGATTTTGTTGCTTTCTCCTTACCTGCAGGGGGCAACCTACTGTTTTCTGTGAGAGAGCCATGACCTCTTATTTGGAGGTACCAATTTTCATTCCAACCACTTCCTACTCAGCAGCAAACTATTCCAGAGGATTCCAGAGGATTCCAGAGGTCAGTCTGTTGAAATGAAGAGGACACCATGATCTATAAATAATAAAAGTGCTATCCTTACTCAGAAAAATGTAGCTGTGTCTTAATATCCCGTCCAATAAAAGCATGAATTACAACGGATACCAGACACACAGACACACAGTGGATGCAATGGGTGCAGTAAAACAGCTGCCTTGAGCTGTGTTAGTGCAAAAATTATGGTTACACTACATGTTCTGCACATTAGAGGACCAGATGGCATACAACATGGATCCACAGCTTTATGCTATTGCAGTAAATCTCCCAAGTCATTTGAACATAAACAATCATATGCTTTCTTGAGTCCATAAAACATGTTGACTTCACTGTTAATCTCTTACAGTCTTTTCTAAACCCATGCAAGGACAAAGAGCTGATCTAATGTTTCCGCCTACAAATGCTTGATTAGTGACCACTCATATCCAAGTCTACGTATAGCCCTTAAAATAATACTGGAGTATCAAAACATATTAGATGCATATAGGAAGCATAGCTGGGTTTAGAAAGGCCTACCTGAAGTCATTCGCTTAGTAATCACTTGTGAACCTGTGTAATATTTGAATTTTGCATTGCTTCTGCGTACAGCTATTGAATGAAACCTCATTTTCAGCATTTAGGCACAGGCCTTCCCATAGAAACTCAGCAACATATTTAAAATGTTGAAAAGCAACAAAAACATACATGTAAAATATGCAAATGACCCCTTAAGAACATACGAGTGTATGCCCAGCTAGGATGTTCCATCTTCAACTGTGTCTCGAGGAGATAGCTCCAATAAAATATTGAATGGATAATGTATAAAATACAGTAATGATATCAGTTTTAAAGTATAATCAAAATAAATGGATCATGAATTAACAGTAGGAACTGGACATCTGGGAAATGTAATGCCACCAAGTATGTACATATTCAAGAACTGCTAACAGACAACGTATAGTCTGATGCAACCTAAGTAATTAGAGTTTGACAGAGGGCATGTAAGGTTGTACATATATCAGGGATAATGAACAGATGTGTGACTGAAAGCAGTACCAGCTGTTCTACATGCAGTGGACAATAGTCATTAAAGATATGAGGAATAAGGGGAGAGTAGATATTTAAAAGTGGGTAAGCAGGAGAAATTCTTTGTATATTTTATTAGTTACCTACCCATTTGCACAGAATTGAGGAAATTACTTGATTTTGTCAGATAATGAGGGGAAGATAGGTTTGAGAAAAGTTTGTCAGCTAAACAAAGCTAAACACAAGTCAACCTAACTTACTAGTCAAGCTAAACACAAGCCAACCTAGCTTACATGACTAGTAGCAATGCTGAGATCTACTTTTGCAACCAGCAGCAAACCTAGTTATCTGCTGCATGTCTATTCCAGTTGCTGATGCAAAGTGAGGCTAGTTTAGTGGTAAATGGGAGGAGTACATTAACGAAAACTCAGATAAGATATGACTGTGGTTACTCTGGTCTTATCAATGAGAAATGATTGTGCTTTACACAGTTTGCCCAACTTGACTTTGTTTTTATTAAAGAGTTTTTTCTTTAAATGAACTCCAAGCTGGTAAGCATGGCAGTTCTATTTTTGAAGACTCTTCTTTTTATATTTTAATTGAATCAAGTGCCATGATTAATACTGCTTTTGTGTGAAGAATATGTTTTACCACTAGATGCTTATAGGAGGTTGTTCATGAAGGGAGTAGGTGAGGAAGAACATGGATTTAGCTTTTGCGGCCCTCAGATGCAGTCCTATGCTATTTAACCCAGTATGAATGAGGTGAAAAAATACTTGTAGTTAGGAGCGAACAAACTCGGGAGAATATCCAGAAAGAGTGATGCCTGAATCATTTGCATACTGAATCATTGTAACATTTCTAATATGGCTGGCCTTATCATTCATGCAGAGTGTAAAAAAGAGTGGGCCATGCACAGAGCTTGAAGTACCCTACTGTTAATTGGGAGATGGAGATAAGACTGTACCATTCCATTTTACTGCCTTTGCTCTGTTTTTAGAAAACTTAAGAGCCATCTAAAAGCATTAAGAAATGAACCCGTAGCATTAATATGCCAAACTGTATTCAAGGGAAAAGGATAAAGAAGTTTGTTCCAACACTTTGTATTTATTTATTTATTTTACTGTGCATTATTCATGTTAGGTATTGGCTTGTGAGACTCATGAAACTTCTTTTAACATATGTGTCTCCTCCTTGCTATGGATTTATATATCTTTATGCTGAGTTAATTCTATCAAGTCACAGTTCCCAGTTCATCCACTGACTAGTCATGAAGTATGCCATAAGAAGAAACTGAGCCTGAGAGCCACCAATACTGATCACAGAGAACAGTTTCACAGGTTCATAGGTTCATAGGTTCATAGGTTCATACTAGGCTATCTGCCCGAGGGCATTTATAAGCCTAGCCCATTGTTTTGTGGCTTACGCCACCCCTTTAGTATGGGGAACTATACCCATTATTTTGCTGTGCCTCTGTCGAGCAGTGACACTGAGGTAATTCCTGGGGTATATCTGCGATCTCCCATCCATTGGTCAAGATTTCTCTTGAACAAGGCCAGCGAGGTGCTCTGCCTCACATGTACCGGGATTTTGTTCCACAGCATAGGGAGTCTTTGGGTGATGAATCTATCCCTGTTTAAGTCTCCGCCCTTGTGGCTCTGATGGATCTAGATTTTTGAGGTGAAGCATATTCATCAAATCTGGGTTTGACATGGCCTTGTATGTTAGGCAAAGGTCACCTCTGAGCAAGCGACTGAATAGAGCTGGAGTTCTTTCAGTCGGGCAGCATAGGACAGATTTTGAGACCCTTTATCCTTTTGGTGAGGAACTTTTGTGGCCTCTCCAGCTGCTGCAAGTGTTGGGTCAGATACATTCCGAATGGGGCATTGTACTCAATCATTGGTCTGATGAGTAATGAGTAAAGGGAGACTATGACCTCCCTTGATCTAGATGAGAATCCCTTCATGATAAGGTGGGCAATGTAGAAGGACTTCTTTAGCTACATATGACAGACTACTATCAACCTGGGTCCCCAGGTCCCTGATAACTTCTTCTGTGCTCAGTGGATTGCCACCTATTTGGTATCTAGGGGTAACCTTGTTTTTATGACTATGCATTTTTGGCATTTAACTTTAGGCGTGGCTCTGGCACCAGTTATCCGTTTCTGTGAGACCCTTCTGAAGGATATCTGTGTCAGATGTGTTTTCTACTATGGCCCAGTTTGCAGTCATCTGCAAACTTTGTCAGCCATAACCCTCCTGTGTTTGCTTGTACAAGTAGATGCCAAACAAGAGTGGGCCCAGGACTGAGCCCTGTGGGACACCACTCGTGACAGGCTTTGAGTCTGACATGGCGCCAGCAACTCTGACCCTGTGGGTTCTGTCACTCAGCCAGTTTGCAACCCATCTTGTGATGTATGGGTTAACATTTAAGCTGATGAGTTTTTCAATGATACCCGAGTGGGGTATTGTATCGAAGGCCTTAGCCAGATCGAGGTAGGCTGTATGGACTGCCTTTCCCTCATCAATGGCTTTGGTGACTGTTTCGAAAAAGTCAACCAAGTTTAAAAGGCATGATCTGCCTTTGACAAAGCCAAACTGGGTTGGATCCAAAGTCTGCAAATTCCCTATGTCTTTATTTATGAGGTCCATTATGATCCTCTCCATGGCTTTGCAGATAAGGCTTGTCAAGCTAATGGGCGGTAATTTCCAGGGTCTGTGGAGGCACCGCCTTTGTGAAGTGGGACCACAGTTGCAGTGCGCCACTCCTGGGTACATATCCAGAGGTAAGACTTTGATTAAACAGCTGTCCTAGCTGTGGGTTTAATTCCTCATTGAGTTGGACACCATCGGGTCCCATGGATGCTGTGTTTTTGCTTTGGAGAGCAGTTCTCACTTGGGCGCTGGAGATGTTTGGGGGCTGCACTCATTTGGTATAGATATCTCTCCTTTTGGGGGAGGGGAGAAGTTTGCACTGAACCTGTCAGCCAGTATGTTGGCAATGTCTGTAGGATCAGTAATCTTCACATCATTTTGAACTAGTTCTGAGCATATCTGGGAGTTTCCTCCTAGGTTTCTAACATAGCTAAAGAAGGCCTTATGATTGTCTTTTGAGTCTTTAGCTATTTTTCTCTCGAAATTTGCTTTGGATGATTTTATGAGAGCTCTTAGTTTTTTACTTATAGTGATCAAGGGTGTCTTACCTTTTAAGGATTTTGCTCTATCTTGTAGTAGCTTCCTCCTTTTGTTGTAGAGTTTGTTTATGGCTGGGGTCCACCAGACTGGTTTGGTACAAAGAGTCTTTGTTTTGCTTGGGATTGCCTTATCCATGCAGTCCTGCAGGTGCTGGTAGAAGGCGATTCAAGTATTGTTTGGGCCTGAAAGGAGCCCACACTAGTCTTTAGAAGTGTGAAGCCAGCTTTTGAGAAGTTCTTTACTGTGGTCTTTTTTATTTCAGGTGGGGGTGGGATGAGGACCTCCAGCGAGATTAGTTTGTGATCTGATCTCACCAGTGAGGGGTATACTTCGGTGTTGAACATTGTGCTCCCATGTTCGTGATGATGAGATCAAGTATGTTATCTCCTCTTGTGGGGATGGTGACTAGTTGTTCCATGGCATTTGAGTTTATGAATTCCAGGAACGTTTGGGCTAGGGTGTTTGGGCTTGAGTAGTGTTCCCAGTCTATATTAGGGTAATTGAAGTCACCTAGTATGATGGTGTTTGGTGATACATTTATCCCTCTAGTGTTTTCAGGAAGGCCATGTGAGTTTCCTGAGTTTGTGAGGGTGGCCTGTAACATGCTACAATTTGCAGAGCAGTCTTGCCTATGGTTAATTGCACCTGGATGGTCTCCGATGCATCAGTCTTGAGGTGTGGGTGTCCTTGATGAATATGGATACCCTCCTCCTTTCTTGATATGAGGAAAAACCTGATAGCTGGGGTGCTCTCAGGAGCCTTGAACCAGGTTTCTGTCACAGCACAGACATCGATGTTCTCCATACTGAGAAGGGCCGATTTAGACTTCTGGCATTGAGCAGCATTACCCTTAGTTTTTTTCCTTTTTGTGTTCTAGGGTGGTAGGTTTAGAATTTGAGCCTTGCCTAAAAAGGCACTATGAGGGTGGCAAGAGCCTTTGCCAATATCCGGTGACAGGTGCAATGGCTTGTCCAGCATGTCATCCCAGGCAGACAGATACTGGATCCCCTTTGAATGACACCAGTGTTTAAGCCAATTGTTAAAGCTGATCATCTTATCTCTGTATTGTGGCATCATTCTTGGTGAAGGTAGGATACTGCTCAAGGTCAGGGTCATACCTGCCTGGGCTACATAATCAGAGAGCTCCTCAATGTCTCTTTTCATGTAGTCCCGTGGACAATGACTGAGTCATATTTGTACCTGCTGTTGAGAGACCTGAGTGACAGGCAGCTTACTGTGACCTTCTCCTTACTCAGTCTGGTGGCGGGACATCAGTGTGTCTGACTATGGAGTCACCAATGACTAGTGTGTCTGGCATTGTGTTTGGGGCTGTGACTGTTTGACACTCTGACTGTGAGGTCTATGTGTTGCGCGTGTTGTGTTCTGAGGTGGTGGTTGTTTGGGTGTCTGCTTTGGTGGCCTCTGCTGTTTTGGTAGATTTTTGATCAGAGCCTCCGAGTATGTCTTTGTGTGTTTATGTGTATGATTTGAGGTTGTAATGGTACTATGTGAGACTGGGTCTATAGTGTGTGTGGTAACCTTCTCCTCCTGACTGGTCTTGCCAGTCCTATGTTGAGAGAGCTCAGGTTCATAGATTAGTACTAGGCTAACTGCCCTTGCGAGTCATTTTAAGCCTAGCCAATTATCCATTGTGAGACTCAAACCCTGCACCTTGTGTTTGTAAGGCAAGCACCTTAACCATTAGGCCACCCTCCCAACCAAACCATTCATGCAGTATGCTTTGTTCTGAAGGGATTGATGAGCAGTGACCCATACAACATACAGTTATACCTCCAAGTAAATGCAGTCCTGACAAGCTGCACCCGCCCCTTGTTGATATCACCTCTATTCTGTCATGAACTATACCACGGTACATGCCCCTATCCCCACCCTCTGAAATTAGACAAAAGCTGAAGCCTCATCAGTTTGCTCATTCCCCACATCTTCAGCAAGTACCTGCACCTCTACACAATCTCCAAGTTCTGCATTAGAATATTCAGTTGAAGCTCAGCAAGGGTTTAGAAGTTTTTATGTCTGCACTTTTATAAGACTTTTGAAAGGGGAGTAGAAACTTACTGCAGCTTAAGATTTTATTTATACGGAGAATAAAACGTGTTTGTTCCCAGCATTGTGGAAGCCTACCCTTTTGCTAGATCTATTTATCTTGACTGTCACTGGGGTGTACTATAGCCTTTTTTGAAAAATTATCGTTATTGTTTTAGCAGTGACACTGCAATCCAGTGGCAACAGGCCAACATAAAAAAAAATGAGCTAAGGAACCAAACTACAATATACTTGTGAACTAATCTACTTCTATTTTGCTGGGCATTGTCTGTACTCATACAAGGTTGCTAAGGCCTGGAACTCCTTATTTGTATCCACCAGGTCTATGCCTTCCCTCCCATCTTTCAAAACCACTCTGAAAAACTTCTTAGCTAAAATATGGCTCTATTTTTGCTCAAAACCAGGCTATACTATATCCCAAAATGTGAACAAGCACCTTTTCTTTCCTTATACTGTCTCACTCTCACTTCTTCACTTACTTCTTTACTGCTATCTAATTCTCTTCCCTGACTTTCTCTCTAAATACAATATAAGCCTGTTTTACCCTCACTTCATATCGCAATTTTTATTTGTATTACACTAATTTACCTTTAATTTCTCTACAAACTGTCTAAAATGTCTCTAAATATTAAATGATTGTCATATACCGTGCCTAGACTCAACCATTATTATATTATGTCTAATTTGTTATAATTATTTAAACTGCAGATTTTTTTTTTTTTATTTTGAAGATTGTAAAATTATTGTTCTTAAAATATTTTGTAATAATTTGAGCTTCTCTCCTGGGCTGAAAATGGGCTTCTACCCCATCGGACTGTCCTGGTAATCAAATGTCAATAAATAAATAAAAGACCATTAGATTAGCCATACAGGCTACATGAAATCAATTGATATTTACCTTTTCTAACCAATTAATAGGCAGTGCTCAGGCTTTAGTCAACCAATCCAACAGAAATTGATGCCTGGCTATAAGAAACAATCCACTGATGAATTTGAGAAAGGCATTATTTAAATGAGTGATGTGTGAGCTGTATAGTCTTGTGTGAGATTGTATCAAGGACATTGTCCTTGCTTTGTATCATTCCATTATTGTTTATAACTATTTCTAGATTGTGCAAATATGTCTGGATTATAAATGTGTTGTGAATGTTATTATATCAAAACAAACAAAACTGATATAGAGAAAGACTCGTTGGTGGCATGAAGGGATACAGCCCTGATTATGATCCAGGTTAACTGAGTTCATTTAGGGGCTTGGACACTTGATGGAAAGGCAAGAAGGATGAGAGGGTCTTTTCTGGGTGAGTGTGAGCATGCCAGGCATTCATTAAATTAGCTCAGGTAGAAGCTGGTTCTCAGAGGTGTATGCCATGCTGGATGGGTTGGGGGGATAAGCCATTCCTCATTGCCAATCATCCCAATGCTGATGATGTTCACACATTGGCAGAGGGAGATAGGACTAAGCAAAAAAGCCGACCTGCAGGCAGGATGATGATGCAGATGCATTTTCATTCCCAAGGTGTTGCTCTCCCAATCCCCTTCCCACTAATCTGGCCAGCAGTTAGTACTGATGTTATGTTGATCTCCCACTTCTCCTCCTATACTGCCAGTAGCCCCAAACCAAGGAGTAGTACCAAGCTTAGAGGTTGAATCAATGGGGGAGCTACCAGGCAGCTGATGGGAAGAGCTGCAATTTAGACAAAAAAAATGATATACAGAGAAAAAAGTTGGTAGAGACTACAGTGTTTATACAGAAGTGGTAGCTTGTTCCATAATCTAAGTTGATGTGACATACCTGCTATCTCTTTTTCCTTCTGTTTGTACTTAGTTTTAGTAGCAAGTAATCTGATTTGAAGTTAGCCTTATGGAGATGTAGCTACAGTGTTTTGGAAAGAACTAGGCCTGACAGTGTCTTGAAAGATCAACACAGATAATCACTCTGTGGTTTATCAGCACTGAAAACAGTGAGAGCTCCTTTGACTCCCATGTTTAGCATACATTTGGTAGCTCTACCATTTTGTGAGAAGTACTCAAAATGCCTCTATTTGTGCAAAGTGTTTCATTTGATAAATGCAAATTCAGTAAATGCTTTAATCAGTGTTGTGTACAGTGGCACAATTATTTCCATGGGTCATCCTGGTCCTTCTTTAAGTATTAGCTAAGCTGTTTCAGATACCTGCCTGACGATTTTAAAGACATTTTGATTAAAGTTACAACTGATGTATGCACATTTTGTAGGTCCATTATGACCTTATCTTTTCCCAGAATTCTATTATCAGTTTTAAAAGCAAACTTCACAATGTCCTTCACAACACACAGGACACTACATATCCTTCTAATGAGCATCAGGCTGGGAGTGCAGGGCTTCATCCGTTGAAGTGAGCAGTAGTTTCCTTGGCTCCCCATGTGATTTTGTTCATAACACTAAATCCTTTTCCAAATTGCTTCCTACTACTATTTAACTTTTAAAAGTAATAGCTAACAACTGGATACTCAAACCTAACCTTAAACCCGATAGCCTTAGTCTAAGTCCTCTAAGTCCTCCAAGATTGCCAGCAGTGGAATATTGCTTAGGCATCATGACCTATTGATGGCCCAACAATGCAGTCTCCTTCTGTGGATCTAACTGAAAAAAAATGACTTTGTAATCTTGTTAGTAGCAAATGTCCCTGAACATACTGTGGAGATCAAAGTTGAGCACTTACTTTGCCATGAAGTTATGGAAACCTGCATTAGAAGAACCACCTTGTGCAGTCTGCAGACAGTTTGCAGTCTTGTTAATCCAATAAATATGATAAAGGACTAGAAAGGAGGCTGAAGGATTTAGAAAATTACCAAATGTACAAAACCTGAGGCTAACAGGTGTCCTTGACAGGGCTGAATGGAAAGATATATAATAGGTTTCTCAAGGAAGAGCTGTAAAAGGCTCTGGGTTTGAACCCATTCTCCTTCATTATGATATAAAGAGTTCATAGGTCACTTAGGCCTTCCTGCACAGACAGAAGCCCCTCCTAAACAAATCATATTCCAGATGCCGAAAAGTGACAGACAACTACGAGTTACTGAGATAGCCCTTTCTGCTTTGTGCTTGTCAGGTTTGTTGTCTTTTCCAGGGTTATGCAACCAGCACAATGAAGAAAAGAAAATACTTTGCCTCTACTAGAGTATTTGGTACAAAAATAAAATTTCTCCCCTCAAGTACCCATTTAATCTGGTGATCAGAGACAAAGGGGAATACTGTGCTCTCAACACTTCAGAACAGGCACATGTCCTTCTATCTGACAATCAGAACTCTTCCACAATGAAAATGTCAACTGGAACAGCTGCAAACAATTTAGTAGTGAAGCACAACAAGAGGTTATCAGGTCAGGTCAAGTTTGTAGTCGACCTTTGGTCAAGAAATGAGTCACTAAATTCTAACCTCGCAATGGCTGAAAACCTTGAACCTCATTTTACCTAGGCAGATGTTAGTCACAAGAAAACGTTAGTTCAACAACTTTTTTCAAAATGGGTACTCCCTGCCTAGATGTATGAACCATTGAATGCCAACTTAGATGAAGAACAAAATGGACACGTTGACAGTCCTAGACAAGGGAGAGAACCAGGAAGTATCTAAACAAGCCACTACTCGAGTGCTGTTCATCCAGCCTCCTTTAAAGCAAATAGAATTGAAAAGCATTTGAGTGTGAGGAAGACAATGGGAGAGGGGAATGGTTAAAAAGTCTGCTAAGCAGAAAACAGAAATAAAAACATTAACGGTGCCTTGATATGGTTTTCTTCAACCTATATTAATCACATGAGAGATTAATGTGAGATTATTCTTCTTACAATAGGTAAGAGAGCTTTAAGTAGTGCTGACACTACTTGTATTAATTTGCTTTAGAAAAACTTTCCCTGGGCTTTGGGTGTTGCATAGCAACACCTAACAAGTGCTTCCTTGTACACTGCTCCTGAATGAGGCAGAGAGGTTGTTATGTACTATAGGTTCATATTTCTCTTTAAATGTTCCGGTGATTAATTCTGCAATTAAAATGAAAATGTTAAAGAGATAGCTAGTAAAAAGGAATGCATATATAAAAAAAAACATGTAATAAGCATTTTTGGGAAGGTCCATGGATTAAAACTTTATACAGATATCCCAAAGCTGAGGTGAATATAATGTGAAACATATCCAGGAATGTAATCGTCAGACACTAAGGTAGCTGAAGAAAGAAGAGCTGTGTAAGAGAATTTTGACACTCATGAAGAGTATGATGTAATTGGCACTATATACAATTACAATTCTGACTACACAGTTCTTTTTAATAAAATTAACAGCAGTCTAAACTGTTAATATGACCGGCTTGTGTTTTTATTGTGGGGACTTTTTGATACCTCCCTGAACTCAGCTACAAACCAAATCCATCTGATTGAAGAAAGAACTATTAAGATGAAAGCAGTTATTATTAAAAGTATTGAGCAGAGAAATCTGTAGGAAACATGAAAAACTTTGCACTGTGAAGAATCAGAATCCACATTTATAACTCCAGACAAGCATAGCATTGCCTGTTTGGATTATTGGTTGGTTTCAATGGAATGTAGCACTGGCAGTGAGATGTGGTGATATAATTCAAATGCTAGTGTCTCATTAAGCAGTGCTATTCGTCAAGAGGAATCACTCTGAAGCAGGGGTGTAGCAATCAAATTCCTTTTTGTACTCACAAGCTCTTAGTGCTACCCCCCCCGATACCTAGCACTTAAAATGGATACCTCTCAAAAATGCTGCCCCCCAAGTATTTAACAAATGTAAGTAAAGTAACATTTTCAGCCATTTCCCCCTAAAACTATTAATTACAGGGATGTAAAGGACTTAAGAACAGAATTCCATAACTTTAACAATATTGTAGAAGATGAGATTTGGTGTGGGAAACTTGAAAGACAAACACCACTTGCCCTTTTATGCAGAAGAGATGGAGTTATTGTTATCCCCTATATCAATTAAAGTTAACAGACGCCTAAACTGTTGAACTGCTACTTGCTACCAGATCTATTAACTGAAATACTTACGAAAGCAAATTCAATATGTATCACATGTTTTTTCTTAAGTCACTTGCAGCAAGAAATCCTTGGGTGTAAAGGAAATATTAAAGGAGCTTTGGCAAGGAATAAACATGTGCTGGTATATTTTACAGTAAAGGGAAAGGTGATGGTATAATATAAAATACTGTCATGATACCACGAGGTATATTATAGGCAATGAGGAGCAAGGACATGAAGCTTTAGCAATGGTGAGGCTCAAACCTTGTGTATGTAAGGCAAACTCCTTAACCATTATGCCAAGGAGGGAAAAGTGAAAGTAGGGGAGTGAGCTCTGCCTTTAACAAGATATACTCTAGTAGTCCCCATCTGCTACTCACACTGACCTCCTTTCAGAACCAAAAAAGAACCAACTTCAAAATACAACTTAAAGCTACTTTTTAAAAATGAAAGGGCAGTCAGTTTCTTGTTCTCACTGCTGTTTCACTGATTTAATATTAAAACTTGTAAGCTGCCTTTTTCAGGGGTTTACCTTGGCATGCTTGATGAATAACTGCTCATGTTTGCTCAAGGTGTTATTTGCTCATTGCAGTTTTAATCACTACTTATTGCAGTGATGTATTTACTCTCAGCATATATCTATTTGGGGAGCTGCAAGATCAACAGGGACTGGAGTAACTTTGGACTGAGACTATATAGGTGTAAAGAATATGTACGGGTGACGTCTCCACACTGACATGCAGAGAGGGCTACACCATGCAAAAATACTTATTTTTAATTTTGGCTCAGTTCAAATACCAGTGTTCTCTGACTATATACATTTTTGTACTCATGGTAACAGATCTGATATTGAAATGTATGAACTGTCATGTTTATAGCTCATGCATTTAAATCTGACACCCAATTTTTCATGCTGTTACTCAGAGTCTATGAAATGTTCACTAATGATCTTAGTTTGAAAAGTATGGCATACAGAATCTTCTTTGTTGAAGGCCATGTTACATATCTTTCAATTTTACTAACATGTTCCATAATTAGGGACACGAATAAGAACTGTTTCTGGTTTGGTTCATCAAACTTAAATGTGAAACGTGAAAGCCATCTAGAAGGAACATTAGAACAATGTAAGGTCTCAGTAAAAAGTTTGCAGATATATTTCAGTATGTTAATGCAACCTCCTGCATTATATTATACAAAATGTCTAGCATCAGCCTTATCCTACATGCTCTGTATAACTAAATGCACTATATAGAATCTAGTTTATTTCTTGTATTTAGTTATTCTTACTATTGTTTAACATTATTTTGCATTGTATTGTATTGCACTGATTTAACCTTACTTGTGGAGCATTTTTCCCCGGGCCTCCACTGAAAATGAGCTCTGTTTGGCCCATTGGAGCATCCTGGTAAACAAATGCCAATAAATAAATAAATATATATGTATGTGTGTATATATATATATATATATATATATATATATTGAAAATATTGTCCCATATCCTATATGGCTTTGTTGGTGGTGGATTAAAGATCCATGCAAATAGGGTTTCTAGCTGGCTCACAAGCTAGTTCAATAAAAAAAATTAAAAGTTTACTGCTACAGACAATGCAGTCATAAAAATAAGATTTCAAACAGTAGTCATGACATATTGCTATAGATTCTCAGCTAGAGCATCTTCTGTGTGGAGACATGCGTGAATGGGCGTACCTTCGTTGAAGGTTGTGTGTCAGGGCCGGCAACTCGGCACGTAAAAATCTACTGCCAATCATTAGCGAACCGGAGTTCTGCTGTAGCGACCCCTAACCGGGAAAAGCTGAAAGACACAACAAGTCATGACATATTGCTAGGAAGCTGCAGCATGTTTAGTGCTGCAAAGCAGTATGTAACCTTGTAATGACAGCCCCAAAACATCAAACTGCACAGAGAGATATGCTTTATAATGAAAGCTAAAACAATTGGACAGCACAGAAATGGAATTGTGCCCCCCCCCCCATTAAAAAAATCAGTCAATAGACAAGGAAGTCTGGAAATATCAGATATATAAATATATCATTTATGTTCCTAACTTTGAATCACATGATATTTGGTGCTCGGGTCAACTGAGTCACTCTTAAGCTAAAAGTAGGAGAATGCAGGGGAAGGCTAAATGCCTTGTGTAAGGAGGAAGTAAGATCAAACAGGGGAAGTGCAGAACCTGTTTACCACATTGAGGCTGGATGTAAGAAAGCAGATGTCTAAGTGTACAAAACTGTGAACTAAAAAGGATTGGCTTTTACCAATGATGATGTCAGGGCCTTTCCTTTTGCCTCTGAAACATAAAAACTGTTCTGAGAAAGAAATAGGATCTAAACTTAGGGCAGACATAATCACAGAAGAAACACTTAACAACACACACACACACACACACACACACACACACACACACACACACACACACAAACTCACTTAAGTAACAAATGGGTTAGTTCTTCAAAATAGCAAACCTCTTTTTCCTTAGACACTTGCTAATAAGGTTGTGCTATTTCTAAAACAGGACAGTAACAGACTGCAATAAATACATAGTTCCTGGATAAAGTGACGAGTCCCAGACAGTTGATCCACTGAGAGTTTTAAGGAATTTCCATGAAGCCCAAAGGAATACATAATGAGTGGTTTCTATTTAAAACTGAGAAAAATAAATTCAAGCATGCCTTAAGGATCTCAAGAATCTAGTGTCAGAAAAAAAGAATACTATTGTTGGGCACAAATATAACCAATGTGCCTTAAGGATCATTTGGATTTAGTGTTTGACAAAGAATACTGTTGAGCATAAAATGGCTGTTGAATATTAATAGACATATGCACCCTGCATTAAAGAAATGCAATACGCATGTAAGTGTAGCATGCATAAACATGTGCAGCTAAACAGTAACCTCCAGCTGCACTGTTCCTCAGCACATTCCAACATCAGGTAATACTGGAATAAAACCTGTGGGTCACTAAACTTTTTCTGAAAAATGGGACAACCTATTTCATGACATCACATGCTTTTTTTTTCCTTGTTGGGGCAGACTTCTGGACCTGCTGTCTGCTTCCCTTGTACTCCATCTTCCCTGGGGCACTTTCTTTTTCTGATAAGAACATTCATTTTCCTTGATATTACAATTTAAGGATAAATCACATTAAGGAACAATAAACAGTTAATTTCTTAACTCTGTATCTCTGATAAGTATAAATAAGTTGTCATATGAGTAACCAAAGGATATAGTCAAGCTGGCAGATGCCTGCCATGGTGCCTCACTCATAATTTCATTTTTTGTCATTAAGAGGTATGCAACTGAAATATTGTCCTAAATTTTAGTGCAGCAATACTCATAGTATTCATTCCAAGTTGAGATGTATCTGTGACTGTAAACCTAACTGGCCAAAACTAAGTTTAACATTAACATTCTGGTAGCTGACTCACTGGTGCAGATGAGGATTTTCTATCTGCAATGCCACTTAGTTGGGTTTGAATGAATAGTCAGCCAAGTGTTGTGATATAGCTTGAAGGTGTAGAACAATAACAGATATTTCCAAAAGGGAGAAAGGCAAGTCTCTTATGGCCTCACTTTGAGATCTTTTTTTTTTCTTTTTAGCTTGTTTCATTTGCTGATGCTTGTCACTGATGAAATTGCCATGAGTATAATAATGTTAGTAGGTCTGAACTTTGAGAGATTAACAGCAATTATGTAGTTCTTAATTTCAGTAAACAGTTCAACCCTTCTTCCAGGTTGGTAAATTGATATTTTATATTTTCAATAATTGTTGAATAGAATTAGCCATCTAGAGTCCAGAACTTGCAGAATTATCCTCTTGCCAATAAAGAGTATTTATTTTATATACATACTCCAAGCGGGTCTACTACAAATACTTGTGTGCTACTTGCTCATAATCAAATTGCTTGCTGCCAATTGCTTGAAAAGGCAAGTCCCCAAACTCCCACAAACTCAGTCTCCATTAATTAATTAGCTCTTCCAATACTCTATCCTACAGAATTGTACAGCCCTACCAGAAGCCTACCTGTAAGCCTAAAATACCCTTTCTCACACCCTAACCCAAAAATTCCCTTCCCCTTTCCCTAAAAATAAAACCACCACCTGCTGTCAAACCCTGATTCTCTTCCCTCTCCCTAAACCTAAATTCCTGTTCCTGCTCCCTAACACTCCCTAAACCTAAAACTCCCTTCCCACGCCTTAAACCTGAAATGCCCCATCCCACTGACAAAATCTAAAATCCCACTTCCTGCTCTTTAAGCCTAAACCGCCCTTCCTGACAGTTGCCCTAATATATGCTCTCTCCTCCCACTCCCTCCCCATGGCTGCTGCACTTACCTTGACTGAACTCGAGTCATGTGTTGAAATTTTAGGCAGCCATGTCTTGAACATATAGTAAGCAAGTAGTCATCGCAGAACCAATAATATTCCTCTATGTAATAGGTATCTGAAATTAATACTGTTGGCATGTCTCTGTAGTGTGAATGTGTCTGCAGGACACCAGATAAGGTTTAGTTAGATGTCAGCTTAATACATTTTCTTACTCCTTTTGGAGGCAATTTGATTATATTATAAAATAAATCTGACAGTTTTCTTAACTTTTAGAATAAAGAGACAGTTACAGTGCTTTCCCTAAATAGATGTATAATCATTTTTTTTAGCTCTCAGGATCCGCAGGATCAGCCAGATGACTCCACTACCAGCACCCATTTGGTCCATTAATTGCATGGGGAAAGATCCAAGCATCGTCATGTTAGGAGAGAGCCCTACAACACATTCATTCCTTCCTTGGTAGTCAAATGATCCCTCATAGTGAGTGTAAGGTGCAAAGGAGCAAGCAATTTTGTTGGTCCTGCGGTGCTACCTCCCTTCCTCTGTGACCACACCCCTCCCTTGCAGTGGCTCTTTGAGCTCCTCTAATTCTACCTTGCCATAGGGTGTTTACCTTCTCATACTCCCTTGGCTACATGCAGAGTTTCAACTCATGGTCACAGGCTAATGCTTCTAAGGTGTAATACATAGTTCTTCTGCTAGATGTCAGTGAAATGGCAAGCTGCAGCTGTTTCCCTTCCCAAAGAATGGGCAAGCATGTAGCAGACTCTCACTTCCATCCCCCCCTTCTAGCAGTAGTGTAGCTAGGGTGGGCAAGAGCAGAAACTGCCCAGGTGCAAAGTGGTGGTGGTGGGGGCACATTCAGCTAATCACAATCTCTCTTTAATGCAATATTGGCTTTTAAAAGCTGGTATTGTATTTGTGGTCAAACCTGAGCATTGTAGCTCTTCATGTGTGGTCTAAACTGAAGCAACTGCTTGCAACTCTGTAGCAAACAGTTTGCTACAGTTTAAAAGTTAAAAAAGGTCTTATTTTTTAATTAAAACCTGAGCATTGTAACTCTACATGTAGGCAAGGTATAAACTGTAGAAACTGTTTGCTACATTTGTAGCAAGCAGTTTTCTACAGTTTAAAATGGAAGATTGTTTTTTTAACTAAAACCTGAGTGCTGTAGTACTCCCTACAGGCAGGGTATAAGCTGTAGCAACTGTTTGCTACATTTGTAGCAAACAGTTTGCTATAGTTTAAAAGAAGAAAGTATTGTTTTTTAATAAAATATGTTGAAGGAGGGTTCGGGGCAGCGCAAGGAATTGGAACCTGAATGGCAGGACAGGAGGAATTCATATTTTAAGCCTTTGTCCCCCATTATTATAAGCTTTGTCTAGATTTCTTATGCTAAGAGGTTGCGATGTATGTTACTTCCTGCTCCCTTAATCTACAGCACTCCACCATAGCCTACAACACAATTATTTATTTTATTTATTTATTTTATATTTATTTATGTTTTTATATTTTCTGGAGTCATGTACCATATACCTAATATCCTGATATGCAGGTCATAAAATGTAACAACTCTCGTCAGCTTATTTCCTAACCTCCAGACCCCCTTCTACAACTCATCTTCATCACATTTTTAAAATGTTGATCTCCGTATCTCCCTAATTTAAAGCCCCCTTCAATTCCTTCAAATCAAGATGCTTATATTTTATCCTTCTTCTTCTTCTTCACTTTTTTAATGGACCATCAACTTCTTATTCTATCTAACCTGCCTCCTTCCCCTTCTTATGCCCATCAACCCTCCAGTGGTGGTTTATTAGTGCACTAATGATCCATAAGGCTAGCAGACTCTCCTCAGCACTCCATGTACCTGCAGCACATCATGAAACAGGTTTATCTTCTTGTTACTACCAGCTAGTAATTTATCTCTTACCTGACATATCCCCTGCCACCTCCATGAATTTAACACATATCCAAAAACATCTGAAGGTCCCTCATCATCATCATTTCCTTAGAACTCTGCAGTTATAAATTCTGAATCTATGTTTTTCTCAAATGTACCCATCAAACCTCCCTTTTTAATTGATCTAGAGCTTTCTCCATCGATTCACCTACTAGACAAAATTTCCACCCCACTTATTTATATTCATGACCAATGCACATCTAAGTAAGGCATCCCTTAGCCACCAGAAGCTTTCCTTGTCTGTATTCTGCCTTTACCAAACTGTGGACTCCAGCTGTCCTCAGTTGAGCTTATCACATCAATCTTTAATGTCTGCCCCTACCTTTTCATGTGGGCCCATCCCTGTGTGTTTTAATAAGTACAGTGCAAATGGTAAAAAATAACTGAACCTCATCATGTACTCCTCATAACGTGTTTATCTTTCCTGACTATTTATACAACAGACTCCATACCTTAAGTAAAAGGGATCCTCATGATAAATAAAGCTTTACTCTTAAATATGTATCACCTTACTGTGATATGCCTATCCCCATCAACATTATCACCATTTTTTTACATGAATTTATAGCTGTGATTCTAAGCTGACAGTCTAACTTTTGGAATGTTCTTGAAAGCATTTGTCTGACATCTACCAGTTATGCCATGTAATCATCAAGTAAAAGATTGTATGACGTCGCATATCTCTAATCTTGTCCTATGAATGTAGTGACTGATCCATTTTTTTTTTATCAAAACCACAAATTTACAAGGTATACAGGGTGAAATTCAGCAACCAGTATTGACTTTTCAGGTCCAACCTTACTGGGTCTGTTTGTTACTCATTTACCGGTATCATAACCCATGGCCTGTTATATAATGCCCTTAAACCCCACACACACACACACACACACACACACTAAACTTTTTCTGTACCCTGTTACTTATCCTTTACCTTCTTTTCTTTCTCAGAGAACACCCCCCCCCCACACACACGCACACACATATACAACTCCTGAAATCACAATGCTTTCTGGTCCGCTTTTGTAGAGCTCTTTATAGAAGTCTTGATCAGTCAGCCTGTTACCTTAACCTTAGCATTCTTATTCCCTCGCATATGTTTCATAGATCATATTCACTTCTGTTTTCCTACATATTTCAATCTCAGTATGAACAATTTCACATCAGTCTGCCCCTTGGCCCACCATCACATTCCCATTCATCTCTCTCTCTCTCTGTCTCTCTACCCCCACTCTCTGTTTCCCCAGATAGATACAATTTGTGCTGAGTAAGTCTTACTATCTGCGTAACTGCCCATGTTCACTACAATAGTAGTCTCCAACTGTGCAATTCTCTCAGCTGCATTTCCCATTATTTAATTTTATTTTCTCTTTTTCTAGTTACCATTCCTGAATAAACCATACTTCACTCTCCAACTGAGCCCACATTTTTAGGTACAACACCTGAATGGGACAGGGTAAAAAAAATATGAGGCAAAATAAGGACCATTCTGAAAAATTAGGGACAGTTGAAAGGGTTTATAATATTTAGTTTTACAGCTATCAGCAAAATAAAATTGTGCTCAGCGGCATAATAACAGCCTATTGACACAGATATAAATATTTAGAAATTCAGCCATGTTAATTATCCTGTTGTTCTGTCCACAGCATGCTGTCAGTATTTTAAAGGCATTGTTCTTACCTGCCCATCAGTTAGTGCAGGTAGTAAAAAGATGTTACTCCTACAGCTAAGAGATGGTTAAGAAGAATATAAAATGCTGACTATGTGGTGACTAGCTAATAGTGCAGCTCACCTTACAAGTACGTGGCTAATAGTGCAGCTCACCTTACAAGTACGTGGCTAATAGTGCAGCTCACCTTACAAGTACGTGGCTAATAGTGCAGCTCACCTTACAAGTACGTGGCAGCCAAACTGGGTGATCAAAAATCCTATCATCTGCTGGTATAAAGGTATATACAACTGCACTTAGTGTACTCTGGTAATCTTGAGTCACTGGGAGAAGGGGCAGAAGGGTAGAAACCTCTCTATGTGGTCACCTGATACAGTGAATCCACACACTGTGTATACATTCAGTACTTGTTAGCATAACATATGGGTTTTATGGCTACTTACCTAGCCTTAAAGAATACGGTCATCTAAAAGTTTGTATGTTGTACTGTAATCTGCTGCTAACCTATGAAAAAAGTATAACTATCTCAAAACAGGGCAATCAGTAAGATACACCATCTGGTGAGCATTGTTGAGACCAGCTATAATAGGACATCTTACAGCGTTGCCGCAACACAGGTGTGTTTCCATTTTAACTGCTGTACATCCTGAGTGAAATAATGAGACAGTTTAAAGATATTGCCACAAATACCATGGTGAGCAGAAGATCTGCACAACAGACATCCGAATTTATACCATTTGTAAATGAACACATGATGGACTACCATTCAAGGGTACTCTCTGTTTAGTCCTAACATATTATGTAAATGACTTACTCACATATCAAACTGTATATTATTTTGAGAAAATGCAGTCAGTGTGTAATAAAAAGTATGAGGCCGCATCTTCTTGATAGCTATTTCAATATAAAAACTACAGGGTGGCATTTTTTGGTACCTATTTCAGTATCACACAAAGTCATGACAAAAGAAACCATAAAGTAAAAAAAACTATTATTGTGGACTTATGTATCAATAAACAAAGACATTTTAATGAACACTATTTTATTTTATTGGCAGTTTACATGCATCCTTATGGGAGTTTTTAGTTTTATTTTATTTGTCTGTTGTTTCAATAAAGCTTACTTAATAGCAGTTAGAGTTTAGAATTATAGGTCCTCTGAAATCCCATCATATTTCTCAAGCTTTAATTGGTGAACATTCCTGTTTAATGTATACAAACACATGCACACACGCCACAGACACACACACACACACACACACACACACACACACACACACACACACACACACACACACACACACACACATATATATTTATATTGTGCATGCTCACACACGTACACTCATACACACTCATTCAACCAGAGAGATATTATGTTGCATGTACTCACTGACAGATACGTGCAGACAAACACACAAGCACATGGACGCACACACACACACACACACACACACACACACACACACACACACATACACACACACACTTGCGTACTCCACACGCAGTCAAACATGCACAGTGGGGTTTTCTTTGTATGTGCTTTCATGTGTTTATCTCTTTAGCTATCCCCTGTAGACAGAATACCAGACTGAGGAAAGGTACGTAGGGGGGTAGACAGACATGCACTTGTTAAAAGACTGTTCTGCCTCTCAGTTATAACCTGTCCAGACATGAATGAAAATCCATGACACTGGGTAAGAATAAAATGACAGAATAGCGTGGTAAACAATAATTTGACTAAAAGCTATTGGTATAAAAGAATTCTTTAATGTCATGCCAAAAGCAGAGTAACAGCCTGAGCAGATGTAATCTGAATTTTATGTCATCACATCTGCATCAGTGAAGCCCTGTTGAAGGTCATGAACAGAACAATGAAAACTTCATATTCCTGGAAATAAAACTGAATGCATTGTAGTAATCAATGTCTCCATTCTAGAGTGTCCAGTGATATTTTTGAGTCATTCTGCCAGATATCTACCATTTTGATGTTAACAACTGCAGATAATTTTTTTTCAAGAGGGAATCGTTATTCCAGAAATGCACAGTATTTTTTGTGACAAGAAAACTGCAACACTGCCAGCAAAATTTAGAAATTCTGTAAATAACTTTGTTTATATGACAAAAGAGCATATTATATTTCAAGCCTAATGCCAAATAAAGAGGTCTATAATGTTCATGAATACTGCTGTAAATGAAAATGATTTAAATGATGAGCACTCGAAAATCATCAGTAGCTCTACCAAGAAAGCCTCAATATTAGGATCAGTCTGCATATGATCATGACAGCATCTGTCCAGAGAAGGGAAATGTCAGCACAAGACATAAATGTTTCCTGATTAAATCTGACACGCATCACTTTGCTAACTGGCAGAGAACTGTGTGACTGTGTAACTTTTCTCACCTTTTTCAACTTGTTAATGATAATTACTTTTCACAACACTGCACTCATAAAGATAAGAAAATGTTTTATTCCAAACAATACCAAACACATTTTACTTTTTTCCAGTGAAATGTACAACTGATTCAAAATCCTGTAAATCAAAAAAGTAAATAGACCTAAGTCAAGGTATTGTTTGATTAACAAGAATGTTAACTTTGAGCTAGAACTTAAATGCAGACTCATTTTAAGCATTTTCTTCAGTAATTTGCTTGGTTCAGACTTGTTCTGAAGTGAATAACTTGTTTAGAAGAACCAGCAAATCCTTATTTCTTGGAGCAGCTAATGTTTTATTTTCTGAAGGCTAACGAAACAAAGCAAGAAACCATTAGAAAGGTTATTGGTGGGATTTTTGTCCATACATTAGTGATAAAGCTGATAAGTTCTATAAAAAGGCAGACTTGTTTAAATTTTAGCAAATAAAATTAAAGAGAAGCTTATATTAAGGTTTCAAAACAAATTTGCATTTTTTGCATCAGAGGATTTAAACAAAATTGAAGTGGGACATACTGCTTGAGTAACCAGAACAGGTCCCTGTCGGTTGCTTGAGGGCAGTGAGTAAATATGATCCTTAGAACTATGAAACAATAAGCATGTATATAGGAATATGTACTTCTGTGCATGTAGAATCCTGGAGTACTCAATGTACTGTGATGTATAGCAGTCTGAGACCTAGTATGTATAAATATCAAGAAGGTAGGCAGTACAACCCTTCAGGTTAGAGATACTGAGTAATAGACTTAGAAAAGCACTGTAAAAGCACAACAGTAGGCTTTGGGATTTGCCGTTATATTAGCTAAACTGCAATTTATTTGTCAAACTGCCAGGGATGACATTATTGAGTGTGCCTCTTCTTACATGCAGTCAGTACACAATGTTAGATTAGTTCATCAGAAAATAACAACTGCAAAGAACAGAACATGCAATAAACATTTCTGAAATTATCTTTACTTGTCACCACAGTATAAAATGAATCTTCCAGATACAAGAGGAATTTAAGAAGTAAGTAAACCAAATGAAAATACAAGTGATGGAGCCAAATTACTAATTGTGATTTTTAGTAAATGAAATGCAACTTGGGCGGCCATGGTGGTGCAGCGGTTAGCATTGCCGCCTCACAGCAAGAGGTTCTCCAGTTCAATCCTCGGCTGAGGTGCCCTCTGTGCAGAGTCTGCATGTCCTCCCTGTGGTCGCGTGGGTTTCCTCTGGGTGCTCCAGTTTCCTCCCACATCCCAAAGATGGTAGGTGGAATGGATACTCTAAATTGGCCCTAGGCTTGAGTGCATACATTTGTATGCCTTCTGTGGAAGGTTGGGTGCCAGGCTGGCAACTCAACACTGTAAAACACCACTGCCAATCATGAGCAGACAGATGATCCACTGTGGCGACCCCTAACCGGGAAAAGCCAAAAGAAGAAGTAAATGAAATGCAACTTAATTTTCTAATACTGTGAAACTGAATACAGAAACTCAGAAGAACTAAGACTTGATGCAGCAGTGACAAGATCTACTTTTATGAATTAATACAGGAAACGGGAGGCAACAATATGATTACATTCTTTAAGGTAGCTTCCAAAAATGTTGAACCTATGTCATATAATACAAACACATCCTCATATTCACTGTAGACAATGGCAATACATCAAAATCCAATGGTACAATCATAAGTGTCCCTTCACATGGAAATAAATAGACTTAGATCCATGCTGCTCAGACCAGTCTGTCAACTAATGCTAATGGCATGACAATGGAACAATGACTTCTCAACTAACCTGTTAGTCATAATAATAATAATAATAATGACTGAGCATCCAACATGCATCCCAGCTGAAAGAGGTAAATAGATGGATAGATAGATAAACAGACAGATATGTTGAGTTTATTATTATTGATTATGCACATAAATAGTTTATTACTATTGATTATGCACATAAATTGCTGAAACACAATCAACACTTTTCTTTTCTGATTGGTTAAACTAAAAAAAAAAAAAAAACAGATCACTTACTGACAGACAGAATTGTGGTACTGTTAGTAAAAGGAAGAGCTGCGGTTGTGGCCCGGTGGTTAATGTGATGGTAGCGGCTGGATGGGCAGGTATGCCCTAACACCAGGCCTATGCATTAGGAAAGTAAACACACTAGCCTTAACAGTACCACTACCCAAGACACACACCTACACAAACATGGACATACACACACACACACACACACACACACACACACACACACACACACACACACACACACACACACACATGCATACCCACTTCAAACATACCATTACCCAAGCAAACCAACACATCTATCCTCTGCCCTTGTCCAATCCTTGCCCACACACACTTTACACACACACATACACCTTGCCCCAATCCTGAAACTTTTGCTACAAATAAATATGTTGGCATTTCTGTCAGCTCCCACTTACCGTACATTTGATGATACATGATTCAGCTATTCCCCCCGAGCCAAAACTTTACATTCAACTAGTTCTAATACTGAAAAATTTTTTTGAGAAAAGGCCCAACCAAACATAATGAACTTGATAGATATATAGACAGATAGACAAACAGACAAAAAAGATAAATTTAAAGCTGGAGAACAACAATTTCAGAACTTCAGGACACATTCACTTGCATACATCAGAATGATTCTAACCTGCATATGGAATGTTTGGAGTGATTAAGCTCAAAAAAGATGGCATACAACTGATAGACGAAAAGAATAAAAAGACTCCTGAGAAAAAGAAATGAAACGTGCATAATCTCATTTATGTTCATCAAATTCGGTCCTTATTCAATCCTTTCATGCAACTATTTTGATACCTGCATTCATGTTTTAAGCAACCTGGGTATGGGACAAACATTGCTGTCATATTTAAAAGAAATCATTGTGTGATTAGCAGAAAAATGGAGGAATTATGAGATAATATATTAAGTATCACAGTGTAAAGGATCATAGTATAGGAGAACTGCTATTTTTCAATACTGGAGTTCCTTTATATTAGTTTATTTCTTTGCATGTTGTTCACTGGCCTATTATCAGGGAGACTTGACCTGGCAGTTTATAGACTAGGGAAAATATGGTCAGAACTCCGTGGAAATTCTTATGGGGAAGACGTTTCTGTAAGGCATGCTTGGAAAACAGATACTTATATTTGTTTAGAAAAAGGAGGATTTTTTTTCTAATATTAAGTAGGTTTTGTCTAAAAAGAAGATGCTGCAAATGTTCTTTGTTTAGTTTAATTCTAATGAAAGTTTATGAGCAAGTCAACAAAGTGAGCTGAATGAATACTGGCTGCTGAATCCTTACTATACGTGCAGTATTGCAGCAAAGGGACACAAGATAGAGATGGCCTGGGCTGCAGGGGTTAGCTTCATCTAGTACAGACAGGAACAGAGGTTGATAAAACGGCATATGGAATGCCAGGTAGGATTTTATTTAACAGAAAAAAGTAAGACATTAAATTGAATCAATAAAGAACATATAGAGAGTAAAATGTATTTACAACTGTTCAATCCAGTAGCACTATGTCACAAAGAAATGTAACACAAAACAGCTCAGTTAACATCTCTTTATTGGTGGCAAATGAACCTTGAAGCACGTGATGTGTTTCATCCAAGCCTACTTGTATTTGTGCTACTGGTAGCACCCGAGTATTCTGTTCAAAAATATTCAATGTGCAATTCTTACTACCTCTTCAGTCCTCATGTTCTTGTTAGTATACTGAATTTGTGAGCTACACCACACTCTGTGTATTACTCTCAGATTAGACTATGTATTAAATAGATTCTTCTCCCTTTTTAATTTCTCCAAATCCTTTGGGTTTCAAATACCATGACAGGAATGGACCCCATTCCTTAGTCAAAGTATGATTAAAGTTTATGAAATTAGTATTGTTTCAGTCTTTCATGTCAGCCAAAAGTGCTCTTCATAGCACCCGCAATGTGTCCAGAAATGACTCCTTCTGTAATTCGTATGGGGTTACATGTATTGATAGCATATCTAAATATGATTGTAGACTCTTTTTTATAAGACCTGTTGCTCCTACTGCTATTGGAACTATCTGGGTATCCTTCCAAATTTATCTCATTTCTGCTTGCAGATCCTGATATTTTATAACTTTGTGTCTCTGTGTGTAGGACACTGTAGTCACTGGGTGTGGCAATTTCAGTGATCAATGCTACTCTTGTCTTCTTTTCTTGGACCACTATATCCAGTTTTCTAGCATCTGACTTTTGAAATGTTGGTAATGGATGATACCATGTTATGAAGACTTCATCATTTTCTATGCTGCATTGTGGCTTATGCTTCCAGTGCTTCTCAGCCACTTCAGTACCATAATGTTTACATAATCCCCAGTGCAACAGTCTCGCCACATTATTATGCCTTTGTCTGTACAGTCATTCTGCCATTAGTATGTCACAACCAGCAACGTTGCTTCATATTGTTGTTGTATCAGTGTTAGTGCACATTTGTTCTCCTAATACATTTCTTCCGCTAAAGTTGCATATTCATTTCTTTTTAAAATTATATGACTGCTTGCAAAAGTTATGCCCTTCACTGTATACTAAACAAAACCAAATTATCCCTCCTGTTCTTGAAGTAAGAGTAGCCACCTAAGCTAAACTCAGACAAATAGGACCTTATTTTAACATCTTATCTGAAGAAAGCCACCATAGGAGTGCAGTGCAGTGTCTGTTTTGGAACATGAATTCAAGGAACTCTGTTGGGATAAACAGCCCTCCAGTCTTCCTGGCATCAAGAGTGAGTGTGTCACCTGCTGTGTTACTGACACTCGAATCAGTAGTCTGATAAAGTTCTTATTGTGTTTGGTGATGTTAAAAATAGCTGTTAGTCTTCACATGCACACCTTTCTAAACATACTGGAAAATATTAAGATAGAACCAAACACCCTAATACTGGGTGATTTTAACTACCCTGCCATTAACTGGGAAAACTACTCATGTCCCAACACCTTTGCGCAACGGTTCTTGGAATTCATAAATTCCAATGCCCTGGATCAACTAATCCATAGTCCCACCAGGGGCTCCAATGTCCTAGACCTGGTCATTACCAACATGGGAAATCAATGCTCCATACCTATGGTCACCCCCTCGTTAGTCAGGTCTGACCATAAGCTAATCACCCTTAACATCCATATCCCACCCCCACCCCCCAGTAAGGAAACCACCATAAAAAACTTCTCCAAAGCCAACTTCATGCTACTCAAGTCAGAAGTGACAAACTTCATAACATCCATGCAGACGGGAACTGAAAGTTCAACTGCTGAATCCTACACTAAGGCACTGTACGAGCACATCCACTCATGCATGAATCGTGCCATCCCAAATAGAACCAAAATGCTCTCATCCAAAAAAAGGAAGCCAATCTGGTGGTCCCCTGCCATAAACAAACTTTACAACAAAAGGAAGAAACTTTTGCAGAAATGAGGAAAATCCTGGGATGCAAAAAACTCCCTTACTAGCCTCAGTAAGAAACTGAGATGCCTCATAAAATCCTCCAAAGCTAGTTACGAAAATAAAATTGCCAAAGATTCCAAAGACAACCACAAAGCATTCTATAACTATGTCAAGAATCTAAATGGCAATACTCAGATCTGCTCTGAGCTAAAACAGAATGGCATTAAATATACTGATCCAAAGGATATTGCCAATATCCTGGCAGATCGATTCAGTGCCAACTTCACCCCCCCCTCTCACCCCCTAAATGGCCCATCTCAATACCGAAAGATTGCCAAATTCCAGTAATAACGGCCACACAGGTACAAAACACACTCTCTAAAGCCAAGAATACAGCATCCATGGGACCAGATGACATCCCGGGCTGTGTACTACATGAACTACAATATGAACTGGCACATCACCTAAGTGTCATGTTTAATCATAGCCTCACCTCAGGTTTCGTGCCCACTGAGTGGCGCAGAGCTACAGTTATCCCAATCCACAAGGGGGGATCCACCTTGGATCCCGGAAACTACTGTCCCATCAGTCTGACAAGCCTTATCTGCAAGGCCATGGAGCGTATTATCATGGAACTTATAAGCAAAGACATTGGCAACCTTCAAACACTGGACCCCACCCAGTTTGGGTTTGTGAAGGGCCGATCTTGTCTCCTGAACCTGATTGACTTCTTTGAATCAGTCTCCAGAGCCATGGACAAGGGTAAGGTGGTCCACACAGCCTATCTAGACCTTGCCAAGGCCTTTGATACCATCCCCCACTCTGGAATCATAGATAAACTTACTAAGTTGGGCATTAATCCCTATGTCACCCAATGGGTTGCTAAATGGCTTACTGATAGAACCCACACTGTAAAAGTAGCCGACTCCAAATTCAGCTCCAGACAAGTGACAAGTGGAGTACCTCAGGGTTCAGTCCTGGGGCCACTCTTGTTTGGCATCTACTTCTCTGAAGTACAGGTCAACACTAAGGGACTCTGACTAACAAAGTTTGCAGATGACTGCAAACTAGGAGCCATTATTGAATCCCCAAATGATGTGGATACTCTACAAAAGGGCCTTACAGAAACAGATGCTTGGTGCCAGAGCCATGGGCTCAAGCTCAATGCCAAGAAATGTATCGTTATCCCTTTGGGAAAAACATGTATCCATGAATTACCATATAGGTGGCAGTACACTAAACACAGAAAGTGTGATAAGAGACTTAGGGACACAGGTGGACAGTGGTCTCACCTTCGATAACCACATCGCCACAACAGTCAGGAAATCCTTCTATGTGGCACACCTCATCACGAAGGGCTTTTCATCCAGAAAAAAGGAGGTCATTGTCCCACTGTACTCATCCCTCATTAGACCCATTATAGAATACAACGCTCCATTTGGTATGTACCTCTCAAGACATCTGCAACAACTGGAAAGGCCTCAGAAATACCTCACTAAAAGAATCACAGGCCTAAAGCAGATGCCCTATGCTGACCGCCTTAAAAAACTCCAGCTATACTCTGTCGCATATCGTCTACTCAGAGGCGATCTCTGCTTAACATACAAGGCCATGTCAAACCCAGAGCTGTTGGACATGCTACACTTAAAGAAATCCCAATCCCTCAGAGCTACATGCTCTAGGGATCTAAACCTTGTCATCACAATAAACAAAACATGCTGGAGGCATAGGTTCCTGACTCAGAGACTCCCCAGACTCTGGAATAGATTGCCCATACATGTCAAGCAGAGTGCCTCTTTGGACCTCTTCAAGAGGAACCTTGACGATTGGATGGGAGAAAGGAAATTCACCCCACGTCACGTCAGTCGCCCTGCTAGACAGTGGTCCAGGAAAGTAAATAATGTGGGAAGAAATAACCAGGGAATTGTTATGGCTAGGCTTGTATAGGCCCTAGGGCTGATAGCCTAGTACCAACCTATGAACCTATGAAACCTATGAACATGCTATGCTAACTATAACGGTATAGGAAAACCCTGGATACAAATTTCACTATGCATCCCTTTCATCAAAGATCCACACTCATGTGCATAATGAATTTTCCTGTCAGGCTCCCAAGGTTATTTTTGTACAATTATTTTTTGGGAAAACTTATCTTTAGAATGTTGATTTTAGCACAAGTAAAATGTTTTTTTCTAGCAGCCATCGCATTTGTCAGGCAGGACAAAATATGATCCTACAGCTTAAGTAAGGGGTCTAGAAAAATATTTCCAAGAATGTTATGCATTTTAAGTATTTTTGCATAGGTATTGTACTCTAAATACCCATGCTAGAGTCCTAAATATACCTCCTTGCAGGTTTGATAAACCATCTTTATTTTGTTTTAATTCTGATTAGCCTTATCCCCATGCATCTGTGAATTTATTTATCCATTTTATTTGATATGTGCTTACTAGGGTGGTAGACTGGTCATAAATTACCATCTCTCAAGAGTATAAAAGCAAAAAAAAAAAAAAAAGAGAGAGAGTATACGTAGTAATGACTATGTTTACTCATTAGACATTGAATTGTTGAGTTCTGAGCATCACTGTCAGCTGTGCAGCAGAATGATTACTCCAACCTGCTTCTTTACTGTGACATCTTGAATTGAGCCTGACATCTTCATTACTTGACCTTTGACACATCAAATACTTTTAAATAGCCTGACATGCCAACTCCCCTGTGTGAAATAATGCTCGCAGGGAGGAAAATGGGAAAGTAACGCTACCTTCGTGCCACTTGTATATACCATAATCCTTAGCTCCTGACTGAATTGTCATATGCCATTAATAATAAACACAACAAGTGTCAATACTACATTAAGCTGATATTCAAATGATTTAAATAATCCCACATTTGATATTTATTGTAAAATATGGGCCTTATTTCCTAAGCGGATTTAAATTCGGGCAGCGCAGTGGTACAGTGGTTAATGCTGTCGCCTCACAGCAAGAGGTTCTCTGGTTCGATTCTCGGCTGGGGTGCCTTCTGTGTGGAGTTTGCATGTTCTCCCGGCATTCGTGTGGGTTTTTTCCGGGTACTCCGGTTTCCTCCCACATTCTAAAGACATGCTTCTGGAGCATTTCTCCCCGGGCCTCTGCTGAAAACAGGATCTGTGGAACCTAGTTGGACTTTCCTGGTCAACAAATGTTAAATAAAATAAATAACAAGACAGACATCTCAATTTCTCATTTCTGCCTTTACAAATAATTTTAATTCTGTTTTTATCCATTTATTTTTCCTGTGTAATTAATACCCCAGTAATATTAATGTTCCATAAGTATGTACATGATTTCCTTATTTGGTTGTCTCAAGAGCCTTTATCACTGAGTAAAATGCAATACATTATAACAGATGTTGTACATATTAATTAATACACAAGTGAATGGTGATGCATGAACTATTTCCACAAATCACTGAATTAAATGTATTAAGTGACAATGTCATGCTATTTTCAGTATGCCATGAGCTCTCTGGCCTCTAATATAATAGCAATTTGTCCAGCTGTTTTCTAAGTTGTAGTGAAGATTGTGGTGGTAGTATCTTAAGCACTGTAAACTAACCTTCCTCAGCAATTGTCTCCAGTTGATTTTATGGAATCCCCAGATATTCTGAAGCAAGTTGAGAGATACAATCCCCTCAACATTTTCTGGCTCAGTCTAGGGTCTGTCACAGTAAACTGTGCTTAGTATCCAGAAGGCATCTCAGAAATACCTCAGATGACACCTCTCAATGCAGAAGAGCAATGCTTGTACTCTTAAATCCTTTCAGTTTGCCGAGATATTAACATTTTCACTGAGAATGAACCCAGCTAACACACAAAGAAAGCTCATTTTAACTCTGCTGATCTACTTCTTTTCTCTTTCTTTTTCGTTTCACCCAGGGTGACCCCATGGTGAGGGAGAGTGGTGACATAACTGATCAAAAAAAAAAAAAAAAATCTTATGAACAAGCTTTCAAGCTTCTCATGCATCCGATGCCTGCATGATGCATGTGATGATACTGACCTTGCTGACAACCTGATCCTGTCAACCTTCCGCCCAAGGGAGTTACAAGGGTATCCCACTTCCACCTGAGTTAGTTGTATCCTCCTCCCTTGTAATGGACAGTCCACTCCCTGGAGTCATGTCAGTCTATCTGCTTTGGCTCCACTAATTTCCATCTATCTATGCTTCCTCAGACTCCAGTGCTTTATTCTGCATGTCTTGGTGTCCTCATGCTAATAAGACATCACTGTGATAACCAGTCTATGGAAACAAAAAACAGGAGAATAGATCAAACATTGTTAGTGCATCCCTATGCACACGCTGAAAATATTCAACGTACAGCTGAAAATGTGGACACAGCTCTCTTCTCAAATCTCTTATCAGATTGACACACACACACCACGCCCCTCAGACTCTGACTCTACTGTATCATACTCCACAAGACATCTCAGGGAACATTTGATGGTCATATGCCTTTCTAAGACCACCACTTTGGGACTCCACTTGTGACTAGTTGGCAGTGTGACTTGGAGTCAGCTACTTTCACACTGTGGGTTCTATCTGTGAGCCAGTTTGCAACCCATCTAGTGAAATATGGGTTGATGCTTAGCTTAGTGAGATTTTCTATGATTCCTGAGTGGGGAATGGTATCAAAGGCCTTGGCCAGATCAAGGTAGGCTGTATGAACCACCTTGAATTCATCCATGGCTCTGGAGAGTGACTCAAAGAAGTTGACCAAGGTGAGCAGACATGAGCTACCCTTCACAAAACCAAACTGTGTAGGATCCAGAGTTTAGAGATTCCCTTTATCTTTGTTTATTAGGTCCATGATGATGCATTCCATAGCTTTGCATATCAGACTTGTCAGGCTAATGGGGCGATAATTCCCAGGGTCTGTAGTCACTCCTCCTTTGTGGAGAGGGATGACTGTAGCAGTGTGCTGTTTGTTAGGGACAAAGCCTGAGGTGAGGTTGTGATTGAACAAGTCATACAGGTGAGGTGCCAGTTCACTCTGTAGTTCATGTAGAACACAGCTAGGATATTGTCAGGTCCCATAGAAGCTGTATTCTTGGCCTTGGACAGTGCTGTTTTAACCTGTGCAGCAGTAATACTGGGTGCCTTGAAATCTATTGGTATTGCAATTGGTCCTTGGGGGTGGGGTAAAGTTAGCACTGAATCTGTCAGACAGTATATTGGCAATATATGTTGGCTTGGTATAGGAGGTACCATTGTGCAGTAGCTCAGAGCAAATCCGGGTGGTGCCGTGGAGATTCTTTACATAACTATAGAAGGCCTTGTGGTTCTCTTTACTATCTGCTGCAATTCTGTTTTCATAGCTACCTTTAGAGGATTTGGTGAGGGATCTCAACTTTTGTTGAGGATGATAAGGGAGTTTTTCCAGTCTTGGGACTTCATCTTATTCTGCATCAGTTTCCTCCTTCTGTTGTAGAGTTTGTTTATGGCAGGGGACCACCAGATTGACTTCCTTTTTTTTTGAGGAGAGTATCTTGGTTCTGTTGGGTATGGTGAGATCCATGCATTTGCGTATGTGTTCATGCAGTGCATAGGTGTATGATTTGGCGGTCATGCAACTATTCTCCATTTGCATGCATGCCATGAAGTTAGCCACCTCTGTTTTTAGGTGCCCAAAGTTAGCTTTGGAGAAGTTTTTCATGGTGGTTACCTTTGTGGGACGTGGGGTGGGGGTGGGGGAGGGATGTGGATTTCCAAGGTGATTAATTTGTGGTCGGATCTAACCAGGGAGGAGTTGACAATTGGTGTAGATCAATGATCGCCCATGTTAGTAATGACCAGGTCAAGGATGTTGCTACCTCTAGTGAGGGTAAGAATGAGCTGGTCCAGAGCATTGGAATAAATGAATTCCAGAAAGCATTGGGCAAGTGTATTGGTACATGAGCAGCTTTCCCAGTTAATGGAGGGGTAGTTGAAGTCACCCAGTATGAGAGTGCTAGGTTGGACCCTAATATTCTCCGGGGTGCTTAGGAACATGGAGTGTGAGTCTTGGGACATGGTTGAGGACCTATAGCAGGCTACAACTTGAATCACTGTTTTACCCAATGTTAGCTGCACCCTGAAATATCTCAGATGCATTATGTTGGGCTACCAGTCTGGAGGTGTGTGCATCCTTTATGAATATGAAAACACCACTGCCTTTGGAGCTTCGGTTCAAGTTCTGGGGCTGAAAGGTGTGGAATGAGTTATAGCCTGGTAGTGCAGGGGTGCTTTCTGTTGCTTGAACCACATCTCTGTTACAGCACAAATGTCAATGTTTTCCATTTTAAGGAGTGCTGCGAGTGAGTGCATTTTGAGATTTAGACTTCTAGCATTGAGCAGCATGACTCTCAGATTGCATTTGTTTGTAGCTGTAACATATTAGAGCTTTTATGTACAGTAAAATTAGGACTTGGGCAGCAGTGAAGTTTCTTTTATTAAGGTTACACTACAAATTACAAGACAAATAAATGTCACTGTCTGTAGATGAGAATTAATCTTTTCCTGTGACTGAGTATGCCTTTATTAGTATTAGCACATGACTAAAGTCAAAACATTCATATCTTCCCATCCATATTTTCAGAACATTATTACTGTTATATGCTTTTTTCCCTATTAAATTAAAGCCAGTCATAATATGTGAATGACCCATAAGTCTTTCTGTGGTTCTCATCACTGATGTTCTTCCCTTCCATACCTGCTCTGGAACTGTGACACTCCTGAAGGCTTGCATATCTCCACTGCACCTTTTACTGCTTTGTCTTCCTCCCAGATACTTATACTCATAGGTTCATAGGTAGCTACTAGGCTATCAGCCCAAGGGCCTAAGTAAGCCTAGCCAACAAGGTTCCCTGGCTTACGCCACCCAAGAAAGTTATTTTCCTGTGCCCCTGTTGAGCAGAGCCACAGACGTGATCCCCAGGGTATATTTCCTATTTCCCATCCACTTATCAAGATTTTTCTTGCAGAGTGCTAATGAGGAACTTTGCTTGACATAGATGGGTAGCTTGCTCCAGAGTATGGGAAGTCTCTGGGACAGGAATCTATCCATTCAGCATGTCCTGTTTATTGTGGTGACAAGGTTTAGGTCCCTAGAGCATGTAGCTCAGAGGGATTGAGATTTCTTTAGGTATAGCATGTCCAACAGCTCTGGGTTAGACATAGCTTTATGTGTTAGGCATAGATCACCTTGGAGTAGGCGATATGCTATGGAGTAAAGCTGGAGTTTTTTGAGACGGTCAGTATAGGGCATCTGTTTGAGGACAGTAATCCTCTTTGTGAGGTATGTCTGTGGCCTTTACAGCTGCTGCAGATGTCTTATGAGGTACATTCCAAAAGGGGCATTGTACTCTATAATGGGTCTAATGAGTGTCGAGTAGAGGGGAACAATGACCTCTTTATTCCTAGATGAGAACCCTTTTGTGATGAGGTGTGCCATGTAGAAGGATTTCCTGACTACTGTGGTGATGTGATTATCAAAGGAGAGACTACTAATCAGAAACTAATGAACTGTGTCATCTTAGTTTCTCATGACTGTCATTAATCTTTAATAGAAATGAAATATAACATACACTGGATGCAAGAAAAACTAGTTAAAAAAATTATCTTTAAATAAGCTCATAGAGCTGTTATATTTATTCACAGAGTTAATTTCATTAAAAGAATGTTAATGACATTGGTTTGTATGGAGGCTTTAGTTGTTTTTAGTATATCTGTTTACAAGTTGAAAATTGGTTTTAACTAAACTTTAAGACACTTTTTAAAATAATAATACTCGTAAAGTTAAGAACTTCACTTAAGAGGATTCACAATTTCCATAACTTGTATACTGTTTTTCTAATGTATAAGACTCATATTCACTTAAACATTATTTTAATTAGATGTCAGCTTATCTCCAAGACTTCATACTGGAACTCGGAGAGTGGCAAACTTTCTTTTTATTTGTTGGTAGATATGGGAAATGATCTGTTATAATTTTATTTTTCTATTGGACTAGAAGGGTATATCACTTCATGTTAAACAATGAGATTATTAAAATATTTGAATTCTTGCTACTATGTATTTAGTCTTGATGCATATAAAAATCACATACCAATTGTCAGTTATAATATACCATAACATTTTTTTTGCATGCAAAGCTCTATTTGTATAATAATGTCTTGCTCGATATGTATATATACATGTCTGATCTGGCATATTTGAATACACAACAAAAAAGTTGCTACAAAACATTTATAGATGTGATAGACAAGTTTCTTATCTTCTAGTGATTATTTATAAGATTATATAATATGAATCTTGTTCTCAACATGTGATAATCTTACCACTTTTTATTTATAAGATAAGAACCACAATAGAAAATGTATATATGTTGGTTTCCATTTAGAAGAGAGATTATTCTAACAAGATAACTTCCTTGTCAGCAATGCTTAGCTATGTTTATTTAAGACACTTTTAGACTTAAGCATTTTTATACCATTTAACAATGTTCCATCATTTCAATTATTGATCGTCTGTGTTATGTTATTTGATTTATAGCTATTTCTTATAACCATATTTGGCCTTTAGAAATCCTTGATAGTGGCCTACTGTATCTAGGTTGCTTATGTCACATATTAATGAGCCTATAGTTGATATTTTTCTGACATTTGTTCTCCATTTACTGAACTAAACGGACTTTCATTCTACATTGAATATTTTATAACTTTGAATTAGTAACTTCTATCATAAAATTTTCTTTTTGAACTATACACTTGCAATCATTTTTTAAATTGTACTTACTCTCACCAGTAGCAGTTCATTGAAACAACTGTTCTCCTATACGATATTCTACACCCATTTCCTTTTAAATGTTATTAATATCACCTAATTAGTTACTATTAATAACAAAAATTAGTTATATAAATCACATTTGCATCTCCTAAAAATTCATTCTGGAGCTCAAACATGTACATTTCTTTATCCACTGCATGTGCAATTTACCACATAGGCGGTAATCCATTAAGTACGGAAGAGGTAATCAGGGACCTAGGGACCCAGGTTGACAGTAACCTCTCATTTGACACTCACATTGCCAAAGTGGTTAGGAAGACCTTCTATATTGCCCACCTTATCATGAAGGGTTTCACATCTAGATCAAGAGAGGTCATTGTGCCCCTGTACTCTTCTCTTATCAGGCCAATGATTGAGTACAATGCCCCATTTGGGATGTATCTCACCCGACACCTGCAGCAGTTGGAAAGACCCCAAAAGTTCCTCACCAAGAGGATAAAGTGTCTTAAACATATGTCATATGCTGCCCAACTGAAAAAACTCCAGCTCTATTCAGTCGCATACCGCCTACTCAGAGGTGATCTGTGCCTGACGTACAAGGCCATGTCCAATCCTGAATTAATGGACATGCTCCACCTCAGAAAATCCAAATCCATCAGAGCCATGAGAACAAGTGACTTAAACCTCAATACAGAAATAAATAGAACGTGCTGGAGGGACAGATTCATAACCCAGAGGCTCCCTACACTCTGGAACAGAATCCCAGTCCATGTTAGGCAGAGCTCCTCACTGACTCTATTCAAGAGAAATCTCGACGAGTGGATGGGAGATCATAAGTTTATCCCGGGGGTCATCTCTGTGTCACTACTAGACAGAGGCATAGTAAACTAAACCCTAAAAGGGCATAGTATTCTCATCCTAAGGGGTGGTGTAAGCCACATACACTCTGGCTATGTTTATAAATGCCCTAGGGCAGATAGCCTAGTACAAACCTATGAACCTATGAACCTATGTCTGTCAGGAGGGATAATCTGATTGAACATGTATGTTCATTTGGATTAGGAGTGCATGTCACTCCATGTTGGTTAAAGATTTTAATAAATTCATTACTAGTTTGGTTACACTTAGTTATTTTTTTCTCATTACACATTTTTTTTACTTTATTGGCCTAACTCTAGTTATCTTTTACATCTTACATTAGAGAGAGCTAACCTGATTATCCCACTCAAAATCTCTTTAAATAAAGTTACACTCTTAACTGATCAGATAACATCAAAAAGTGATCCAACTTTAATTATCTTACAAGTAAAGTCAAACTAGATGGACTTAACCTTATTGTCTTTAAATGTTAATGGATTAAATAATCCAAGGAAAGATCTAACATTCTTAGGTACTTGAAACTAAATAAAGTGCAAGTTGTATTTATTCAAGAATCTCACCTCAAATCAGATGACAACCTTAGTTGATATCCACTGGAATATATAAAATTATCTCACTCTTCATATAAGAAAAAAACAAGAGGGGTTCTAATACTTTGGAAGAAAAATGTCACCATTCTCCAAATTATCTATAATTATGAAGATAAAAAAGGACTTATAGCAATTGTAATAATAAAATTTAATAACAGAATATGGACATTTGTTAAATCTTATTGGTTTCCTGGTATAGGGATAGGAACAGTCAGGAAACATTTAGAGTTAATTAACAAAGTCTACAAAGGTAATCAAATCTTAGGGGGGGACTTTAACTGTATTCTAGACACTTCTGAAACCACGAATAAAAAACATTTTTGTCTTACTTCTATAGGTAAAGCTCTAAGACATTGGTGCGAAAACCTACATTTAATTGACACCTATACATATAAGGATGATAACTCACTATATTTTTCTCATAGAGACTATAGATTTGACACTCAAACCAAAACTGATAAACTTTATGTATCTCAAGACCTGAATATGAAAATAATTAATTTTTTCCATAATCCCTTGCTCCTTTTCGGATCACAGTTGACTTATTTTAAAACTTGAAACTGACTTTAAGAGGTTGACCTTCACAACAAGAATACCAACATACATTACCAAATTAACACAATTTAAACCATGGTTAGACTCCGAAATTCAAACTTTCCTAGATATCAATCAGTCAGATGATGTTTGTCTGACAATCGTATGGGATACACTGAAGGCTTACCTATATGGCAAAATACTTGCTTAGTTTAAAAACAAGACTAAAGAATGGGAATCGGAACTGCCATAATATTAAAAAACAACTCATAAACATTAATAAAGACAATTCACAAGATCCAAATACAAAGAAAAAAAATTGCAGTCTTAAATAATAAATATAATGAAATATTAACCCCAGTGGTGGCTGGGGACTTCAAATCAAAGGGGGGCTGCAGGAGCCAGCTGAATGGGTGGGGTCAAGGGGAAGGGTGTGGCCAACCAGAAAGGGGAGGAGCTATGCTCAAAACCACAAAAACTAACTTTAATTAAATACACTCCCCTGGGTGGCATGGCAAACCATCATTATGAGAGTCCAATCAAGACAAAAATAAGTGTAGAAGAATAAAAATATTTCAATGCATTGGCTGCATGACAGCTTACTTAATATCTAGATGGAAACAAAAGGTTGTGAGGCATGAAAAATAAATTACCTTTTAAATACATTACTGGAATGCCAGTCAAAATCAAGTACAAGCAAAACCAGAAGCACTCAACTCAAACCACTTCTCCTTGCACTGCAGTTCTAATTATAATTTATATTCAGCTTTATTAAAGTGCCAAGTAACATGCTGAAAGTAGAAATCTCTGTGATGCCCCCACTTGTAAAAATGTTTCTTATCCAAAAAAGACCTGCTGCCTGACAACTATCTACTTGTTTCATGGGGAAAACATGTAAGTAAAAATGAAAAGCAAACAAGAAACAAGCTCAAGATACATTGCTTAAAGGATTACTGTACAGGTTATGGACCATACATGATTGGCATTCTGTTTAGTTTACAGGTAAAGTCTGTAGAGATGACTGGAAGTCTCCAACAAGTGTAATGAGCTTTTAAAATAATGGAATCCTGTCCTTTAATACCCAAGACTTATACATTATCTAGTCAAGTATTCTCTGCATGGCAACAACAGAAAGGCTTTCAATGTTGGCAATTCTTTAACAGTATGCTTATTAAAGCTTACTTGCATCTTATGATCTCAGACAAGCTTACATTATGGTCATTAAAGCATTGCTACTTAAACACAGAGCAACAGGCACTTTGAGTAATAAGCATAAATCAACAGTACAAAAATATGACAGAAACCAGACCTTTCTGCAAAATCAAGGACAGATGAAAAGCCACTGGGATGGGGGGGGGCACACTGCACATTTACACTGCATAACTACTCCTTGCCTTGCTTGGACACATCCAGAGTCAGTACATGGTGGAGTGGGGTGCAACAAGTATGTCACAATTTGAAATGTCTCTGGCTGACTGTGATGGCCCTGACACATGTGTCATACCTCTCAACCTCAGAGCAAGAAATCTGGACAAAGTCATACAAAGAAATGGGACAAAGGCCCAAAAATAAGGACAATTTTTAAAATATCGCTCTTATAACCTTAGAAAGCTAATAGAGGTCTTGCATTAGTATGAATTTTCTGAATGGTATGAAATCTGAAACTCAAATGTCTGTCATTATTTTCTAACTTCAGTCTTTAATTATTTGTCACTAATTTGCCAAAAAAACACAATTTTATGAAAAATGGACCAAAAATGTGATGCAAAATATAAAATAGCAACACAATACAGCTGGGAACCTGTCAAAGAAGGGACACTTTAATATTAGTACTGCTAACTTGAGCAGCTGACAAAATAAAATAATCTACATGCATTTCTGAAATAAAAGTAATCTGATTATTACAGTTATTTCTTAATTATAAACCCTCCATGTTTTCTTCCAAAATTGCTATTTTGCAGAGGGATCATTAGGGAAGAGCAACATTTTGAGTCAAAATCAGGGACAGTTCAGAGGTTTGGCTATGCCTAATTCTATAAAGCAATTTATTTGCATGTACCTCTCAACCTGTTAATGCAATAAATCTGGACAAGGCCAGATATATTGGGGGAACATATAAACAGTACTAAAAATTGCTCTTGTATAAACTGGGACATAAATCTGGACAAGGCCAAATATATTGGGGGGAACATATAAACAGTACTAAAAAATGCTCTTCTATAAACTGGGACAGTTGATAGAACAGGTCTTACTTTAGCATGCATTTTTCTGAAGGTTATGAAGTCTGAAACTAGGTGTGTCATTATTTAGTGACTTCATTCCTAAATGATTTGCCAGAAAACCACAAATTTTTATGAGGAACAAATCAAAAATAAGAAGCAAAACATCTATTCATTCTTTGAAAATCTGGACAGTTGGGAGGTATGGTTCAGCTGGGGCTGTGTAAGTTTGCTGCCCTTCCCCCCTCACAAAACCCTGGTCGAATGGAGCCTCCCTGCAGCCATTCCAATGATCCATTAATTTGCTATTTCACTCCATTTACCATAAACACTAATGTGCATACTGATTTACTTCTATGATGATTTGAACTTCATTTGAAAGTTTTATTTTTGCATTTTACAGCACAAACATTGAGACATAACAAACTTGGCATTAAACCTTCTCTGCCCTTGAAACTCACATTCACTGAAACAACATTAAAATCCACATTCAAAGAAAATACATTTTACTCGTGGCAGATAAAAATTAATTCTGGGCTGTTTTCAAATCATAGGCCCCTTGCATATGAAACATACATGTGCTCTTTGATACACCTTCCTATTGCTTTGAACATTTTTCCAGTAAACAATGAAACAAAACTGTCCAATTCAGAACATTTCCATCATAAAAGTCTACTCAAACTTCTACAGTCCACTATTATCAGTAAATATGCACAATTCTACAGTCCACCATTATCAGTAAATATGCACAATCTCTGAAGTAGTAAAAAAGTCATCTAAATAATTCCACGTTAAATAAATCTGTAATAAAGAGGTTGGTGCTAGCAATCACCTTTACATTTCATGGTTTCATCGAACAATAAAGTGTCTGATGCCCCTGTGGAATAAATTGCCTAAATTACATTAAAAATAAGCTAGTAATATTGCAATAGAAAATGGATGGCAAACTGATAACAGGCTCATAATTAGTATCTTAACTTTCAGCATTCACCCCTTATGGGAGTAGAACCAACAACCTTCTGCATCAAAAGCAAGCACACAGCCTGTTGTGCTATTAGCACTAAACTTCTCTTCCCCTGCAGCTCTCAGCTCCTTGTAAAATCTGCTCAATACTCAACTGCATCTCAACTTCACAGTACAAGAAGTCTGGAAAAAGCAAAATTTATTGGGGTGGGTCAAAAGGGCAAAAACCAGGGACACATTAAACATTGCTTGTATAATCTTGGAAAGCTGCTAGAATAAAATGCTGTGTTACCACGGTACCACCATACATTTTACTGCCAAAGTCCCTGTGCAAAAAAGAGTCAGAACATACCACTATGCCAAATCACCTGCTTTGTGAAAGAAAAATGCTGTGTTACCATCGTACATTTTACAGACAAGGTCCCTGTGCAAAACAGTCAAGAGCAACATACCACTACACCAAATCAGCTGTTTTGTGAATGAGAGGAAGACTGAAACTTAAATGGCTATCATTTAATTAATTCAGTTCTCACCATAGCTGTCAACCCCTTAGCACAAAACACCTGGACAAACCCAGTAATGAGGGAATACAGCCCTCAAACATATTCAGTGAATTCAGTTCTTGCCATAGCTGTCAACCTTAGCACAAAAACCTGGACAAAGCCACTAACAGGGTATTACAGTCCCAAAAATAAGGAAAAATTTCAAATAGTCATCTTATACACATAAAAATTGCTATAATAAAACTTTGTGTTACTATATATTTTTTGCTAGAATAAAAGTTGTTTTACTATGTATTTTCTGAAGACTATGAAGTCTGAAATTCAAATTCCTGTCAATTTTACTTCTGATGGAACAAAAACAATTTTCAGCAGAGGCCCAGGGAGAAATACTGTAGACACGTCTTTGTAAAATGGCAGGATACCAGAGCAAATCCACACAAACACAGAGATAAGATGGAGACTCCACAAAGAAGGCACCACAACCAAGAATCAAACCACAAATCCTGTAACTATGAGGCAACAATACTGCCACTGCACCATCAAATATGTAAGAAATTAAACATTCAGAAACCTGAAGTCTGAAATTCAAATGCCTGTCAATTTTATTTAACATTTGTTAATCAGGACAGTCTGACTTGGAAAAAAAACAATTTTCAGCAGAGGCCCAGGAAGAAATAATGCAGACATGTCTTCGTAACATGGGAGGACACAAAAGCAAACCCACACAAACACAGGGAGAAGATACAGACCCACAAAGAAGGAACCCCAGCCAAGAATCAAACATGAGAACCTGCAGCTGTGAGGCAACAATGCTACTACTACACCATCAAATATCAAGCAAACAGACCCCACAAAGAAGGAACCCCCAACACTGCTACTACTACACCATCAAATATCAAGCAAACGACCCAACAAAGAAGGAACCCCAGCCAAGAATCAAACCTGAGAACCTGCAGCTGTGAGGCAACAATGCTACTACTACACCATCAAATATCAAGCATTGCAACATTTACAAACCACAGATATTATGAGGAACAGATCAGATCAAATATGTGGCAAAAATCTGCAATTTTTTTACAAATGGTGGTGGGTAGGGAACTCAAGTCTTTAACACCTGCATACAGGGTACAGGGTTCAAGCCTGAGGTATTCCCTACCACACCATCATGAGCACCTGGGGCATTTTCTCACACACACAGTCCATTCACATAGGCACACACACACACACACACACACACACACACACATTCAAATAGGCATTCATTCACACACTTCCCTACCATTCTAAACAATAATTAACACACACACACCAGTCCATTCAAATAGGCATTTATTCACACACTTCCCTACCATTCTAAACAATAATTAACACACACACCAGTCCATTCAAATAGGCATTCATTCACACACTTCCCTACCATTCTAAACAATAATTAACACACTTACCTGTCCTTGCTGCCCATTCTCCATAACGTAATCCAAATGCCCGCGCAATAATCCACAGTCCCGCGAGATTCCCGCGATCCTAATCCACAGTCCCGATGAGAGAGACTGACTGCTGCTGTTGCAGTCCAGCCCCGATGCATTTTCCCAATGAGTCTGTGCACTTTAAAAGTGCACAGACATCTCCTATGTTCCCCTACCTGGACTGCTGGACTGCCTGGAGCATGCACAGTAGACTTGCAGTAGTCTGGACTACTGCGCATGCGTGAAGTCTGCGAATTTTAAAAAAATTTTTTTCTTTTTTTTTTTTGTTGAGGGGGCTGCAGTCCGGCAGTCCAATAGCACAGGCCGCCCCTGATTAACCCGTAAAACTAACTTGCCATTAGAAAAATTAAAAATTAATTCACACTTGATGTAGCCAAAACATGTGCATAATCTAACAATGAGAGTTAAAAGACAAGCCTCTGATAATAATATCACAAAAATCATCAATGAAGGGAGAAATAATAGTTTCAGGCATTAGTGACATTCTTGAAGCTTTTAAATGTCACTGTTCTGACCACCAATCCAATAATAATGTACATTCTGATCACATAAATCTAGATATAAGCTTATCTAAAATAAACAAAATCCCAGATAAATTAAAAACTGAGATCTTGAAACAAATGTCTCTTAAGGAAATAGTTGAAAAAATTAAAGAAAGCAAAAATAACAAAGCTCCTGGAACAGATGGAATTATAATGGAACTATATAAGATACTCCCATCCTCAGTCATCTCAATTTTTCATAAAACTTTAAATGTAATACAAACCAAAAATATAATGCCACCCTCATGGAAATATTCTTTAATCACTCCCATCTTAAAAGAAAATAAAGATCTGAAACTGTGCAGCTCCTATAGACCAATTTCTCTACTAAATAATGACTATAGGATTTTTGTGTCCATCCTTGTTAATAGAATTAAAAAATCCTTAACATATATTATAAATAATGATCAATCAGGTTTTATTTACAATAGACATACCTATGATAATATTCTAAGAATATTGTCCCTCATAGACATTTTAAATAGATATAATCAAGAAGCCCTAGAAATTGCTGTTGATATTGAAAAAGCCTCTGACACGCTGAAATGGGATTACCTCTTCAAAACTCTAGAAATCTTTAATTTCCTTCTCATTTCATTACTTTGATAAAAAATCTATATAAAAATAATCTTGCTTATGTAAAACTTGGCACATTTACTTCAGAATCCATTCAATTTTTCAAAGGCACTAAACAAGGCTGTCCTATGTCACCCATTTTATTTGCTCTTATTTTGAGCAAGAAGAATTTATATCTCTTATGGACCATATTAGCAATTACTAGAAAATGTATTACAAGAAAATGGAAAACCTCTTCTGAACCCAATATTCAAGAATTTAAGACTTTACTGGAAGAAACAGTATATTTGGAAATAAAGGTAAAAGAAGCAAGAATCTTCCCTAATAAATGGATCAACATCCCTTGGAAGAAAGTTCTTTCTCTTATCGAGACTCTAAAGATATCCGCAATCTCTTAGTACTAGAAGAAAGTACACTTGATATTTTTGGAATTGTGTAACTAATTCTCTGTAGGTATCCTTTTTTTATATATATAAGCCATGTGTATATATTGTATATAGTTTGTTCTTTGAATTATTCACAATCTAGTAGTATTTATATTTATTGTCTTTTTGAAAATCAATAAAATTATTTGAAGAAAAAAAAGGAGAGATTACTGTCCACCTGGGTCCCCAGGTCTCTTATCACACATTCAGCATTAAGTAGACTGCCGCCTATGTGGTAGTTCATGGGTACAGAGTTTTTACCAAAGGGGATGACAATGCACTTTTTAGCATTGAGCTTGAGGCCATGGCTCTGACACCAGGCATCTGTCTCAAAGAGGCCCTTCTGTAGGATGCCCACATCATTTGGGGACTCAACTATGGCTCCTAGTTTGCAGTCATCTGCAAACTTTGTTAGCCAAAGGTCTTCTGTGTTAGTCTGTACTTCAGAGAAGTAGATACCAAACAGGAAAGGTCCCAGGACTGAACCCTGTGGTACTCCACTTGTCACTGGTTTGAAGTCAGATTTGGAGTCTGCAACTTTTACAGTGTGGGTTTTTTCAGTGAGCCAATTGGCAACCCATCTTGTGATGCAGGGATTTATACCTAGTTTAGTGAGTTTAGCTATAATCCCAGAATAGGGGATGGTGTCAAAAGCCTTGGTGAGGTCAAGATAGGCTGTGTGAACCACCTTACCCTCGTCTTCAACTTTGGTGACTGCATCAAAGAAGTCGATCAGGTTCAGGAGGCATGATGTGCCATTCACAAACCCGAACTGGGTGGGGTTCAGAGTTTGGTGGTTACCAATGTCTTTGTTTATGAGTTCCATGATGATATGTTCCATGGCCTTACAAACCATGCTTATCTGGCTAATAGGGCGATAGTTCCCGGGATCAGTGCTGGCTCCCCCTTTGAGGAGTGGGATAACTGTTGCTGTGTGCCATTCAGTGGGTACAAAGCCTAATGTGAGACTATGATTGAACATGGTGCTTAGGTGGGGAGCCAGTTCGTTCTGAAGTTCATGTAAAATGCAGCCTGGGATGTTGTCCAGTCCCACGGATGCTGTATTTTTGGCTTTAGAGAGTGCAGCTTTTACCTGCATAGTTGTAATTACAGGGACTCTGCATTCTTCCTGTATAGTTATGGGCCCTTTAGTGGGTGAGAGGGGGTTAATGTTAGCACTTAACCTATATGTCAGGACGTTGGCAATATCAGTAGGTTCTGTAATTTTCATGCCGTTGTGCTGTAACTCAGAGCAGATCTGGGTGTTGCCATTGAGATTCTTGACATAGCTATAGAATGCTTTGTGGTTGTCCCTAGAATGAGTGGTGATTTTGTTTTTGTAGCTAGCTTTGGAGGATCTTATAAGGGATCTCAACTTCTTACTGAGGTGGACCAGGGAACTCCTCCACTCATGGGATTTTACTCTCTTTTGCAACAGTTTCTTCCTTCTGTTGTAGAGTTTGTTTATGGCAGAGGACCAACAGATTGGCTTCCTTTTTTGGAGGATAGCATCTTGGTTCTGTTTGGGATAGCACAATCTATGCACTTGTGTAAGTGCTTATAGAGTGCATCTGTGTAGGATTCAGCAGTCGTAACTGTATTGTCCAGCTGCATGGGTGCCATGAAGTTCGCCACTTCTGTATTAAGAAGCATGAAGTTGGCTTTGGAGAAATTCTTTACCGTGATTTCCTTAATGGGGGGTGGGGGTGGGATGTGGATATCTAGGGTGATTAGCTTATGGTTGGATCTGACCAACAAGGAGTTGACTTCAGGTGTGGAACACCGGTCACTCATGTTGGTAATGACTGGATCTAGGATATTGTTGGCCCTGGTGGGAGTGTGGATCCATGGCATTGGAATTTATGAATTCCAGAAAGCATTGAGCGAAAGAGTTGGTACATGAGTAGTTTTCCCAGTTAATGGTGGGGTAGTTGAAATTGCCCATTATTAGGGTGTTTGGTTGAACCCTAATATTTTCCAGTATATCAAGAAAAGAGGAGTGGGAATCCTGGGGCATGGTAGGGGATCTGTAGCAAGCTACAATTTAGATTGCAGTTTTGCCCAGTTAGTTGCACTTGGATAACCTCGGATGCATTATGCCGAGCAACTTGCCTGGAGGTGTGTATATCCTTAATGAATATGGACACACCTCTGCCTTTGTTGTTCCGGTCCAGGTTAGGTGGCCTACTTTTGCATGCTCAAATATTAGGGCATGTACTGAACTGGGGACATATTAAAAGTACTGCGCACAAATACCAAATGTATTCAATTCACAATTAATGCTATTGCCTAAACATATCGGAATTCTTACACAGAGTGTTAGACTGACCTTTATAACCATGTATGGAACTTTGTATTACAAGTGTGGGTGCTTCCTGCAAGCATAACAGTTTAAGAAACATGAACAGATTACTACAGTTGCCTAAGGAAAATGTACTTAAGTTCATAGATATATAATAGGCTAATAACCACTAGGTCCTTTATAAGCATAGTCACATAACACAACCTAATTATGCCTCTCTGTATCAAGGTTCATAGATTAGTACTAAGCTAACTGCCCTTGCAAGCCATTTTAAGCCTAGCCAATTATCCCTTGTGAGACTCAAATCCTGCATTTTGTGTTTGTAAGGCAAACACCTTAACCATTAGGCCACCCTCCCAAGCCCAGCAAAGGGCATTTATTAAGAGAGAGTATGTTAGCTAGGAAGTTTCTAATGGTAATGGTGGGGGGGGGGGGGTGTTCATTTGGGCATAGTTACTCTCTGCCTTTGCTAGAGACATGAGGGTCAGACCCCAGGTGAATTTTCACTTTCCCATCCATTGATCAAGGTCATCTTAAATAGGATTAGGAATGGTCCCTGCTTCTCATGGATGGGGAGCCTGTTCATGAGGATATGCCTTTTATTTGGTGGTTAAGGAAATTACTTGCTTTTTATTCTTTAGCAAAGTTAACATCAGGGAAGTATGGATATTCATATGTTCCACTGAAACCTTTTCATCAAAGTCCCATTTCACCACAAATTATATAACCCATTCTAAAGCTGAGCAAAGTCCTAGTAGGCTATATTATGGTCATATTATATATGCCTAAATGGTGCTGCAGCTGGGTAGAAGAATTCCAGAAGATGAAGTGTACCTCAGCTTTAGTAACGCCAAATTCTGCTGATCGTTAACGAAAACACTAGTCGATATGAAGGTAGACATGTTGATCATGGAATGGCTAAATGAATGGAAAAATTGAAGAATATGCAAGATGCAAGAGAGAACCCCCACAAGACCAAGGGATAAAATGAACGAGAGGTGTAGAACATGTTTTGCTTTATTTGTTTGAGAATTTATTTATTTGTTTGTTTATTTTTTTTTTACTTTTGTCTTACTTTTTTTTCTAAATGTGGATTTGTGCTGTTTCACTCAACAGCAAAAAAAAATAATAACCTACTCAGTGGACCAACTGAATGTTTTCATCCCCCCACTTCATCTGAGTCTGCTGGTAAGATAACTATGTACATGAAACACCTCAGGGTGTTGGTTCTCATATAATAACCAAATACCCAGATGAGAAAGAATTATCTGCTTTCAGTATTTGTGCTTGCATTCTTGTATCTTCTGTGCATATAAGTATGCATTTATCACAGAACAATCAATAATCTATAGTCATTATAACTTAATGCTTAGGGCTTACATATTTTGCAGGTGATACAATTCACTTGACTTGATTAGTTGCAATCACCCTAAAAATATTTTTCCTCTCTTACCGTTATCATATAATATGGTGCATAGTTAAAATGTAGAGCTGCAAGTAATGAAATATTTTGAAACATTACTTTGTTTACATACTGCTTGCTATTTTGTTTTGCTGAATACATTTCAGAAGCTTTTTCAATCATCATTTGTAATGTTATGTTTCTCATAAGAATGGACTGAATTTCTTCTTCATATGTGACAGGTGTTCTCTGCTTGAAGGTGGTCATTTGTCTTATCTAGTGTAGCCTTGTCCTAAACTGTCAGACACAGATTCTTCCACTGGTCAGCTAAGGGTCACTTCCTACAATTAGTATAATCTTTAAAGTCATCTTGACAAAGGAACACTGAGTGCTACAAGTAAGTGTTAAACTACAGCTAAAGCAAAAAGCAAGTATATGAGTCATTAGAGATATATCTGCGTGGTTTACTTTTGTAAACTTCCCTTTTCCTTCACTAAAGCGCTCTTTGCCAACAAAGTATTACTATGGTTTCTGTCAATCACAAAAGGATGATTCTCATTTTGTTGTCTGTCTCCTGTCTCCATGGTAAAATATTTACAGATAACTTCTCTCATTGATCTTATCTAATGTTACATCTCAGCTAGAAATATCAAGAGGTTTATAGAGGACGTAGAGGTAAATAGTCACATTATTTATTGTTGTATAATGCACAGCAGTTTGGTCCAGAGACAAGATGCAAATCTATGTTGCAAAAAACTCTTTTTCAAAAATAAATTCTACATAACAACCTAGACTAAAATGTAATACTATTTGGTGTAAATAAATGATGATGGAAAGGTGGGATATGCAAAAACATCTCTGTGGACATACTGCAGTGTTGCAGTGACCATTTCAGGTGTGCTGTGCATTTATAGTGTTTAGCTCAACATGTTCATAACAAAAAAAAAATCAAGTTGAAGTCCACAGTAATGGAACACCCTTACAAACCACTTACTCCACAAAATCACCGATCTGCAATGCTGTTACATTTTTCAAATATGTATTCACTGCAGCACCAGTTTCTAAGCAAAGAATGACAATGTATGTCAGTAGCATGCAACTGGACTGTTTTGGATCTCCGTGCCTTCAATAGCCTGGCATAATGAAGATGTAATACAGAAAGATGAGGCTTAGGTGTAATGGAAATGAACACAGGTGTCATTGGTGCCCCTTCTGTAGAGCAGCATAGAAACGCTAATGACTATGTGAGACAGAGAATAGGACAGGGGCTGTTAACCCAATGCCACACACCACCTAGCTGTCAGCTGTGGTACTTTGGTTTACAGATGTATTCAGTGCTACAAAGTTCCACAACAGTCCATTTACACAGTGCTGATGAGGCCACAAGCAGGTTGAAACATGCATATCCACAGATAGTGTGGCTTGGCTTTATTGGCCTGAATTTGTTCATAATAGACTAAAAAGAAAAAAATCATGGGCATTCAGAATTGCCATATAGCTGAAACACCTGATGTCCTTAAGGGGCTATCTATCTCGTGTGCCTCTAATACAAGAGGTTTAAGGAATCACACAGTGGGAACTCTAGCTTGGCTAGATTTTTCTTGTAGTTTTTACATTTTAAAAGTTTGGAATAGCTGAGTTATAGTATAAAGGTATGCTCATTTTTACCTACCTGCATAGTGCAAATAAATGTATATCCCTTACAGTTGTTTTCTCAATGTTATATTACCAAAGAAACTAGATTTCTGAATCCCACTGTCACACCAGTGATGGTATTGTTTACCGTAAACTAATGCAAGGGACTTAACCTCACTTGAGTTATGTAGCACTTCTTTCTGAATTACTTTGGTTTCACAAATCAGGGGTTTGACTTGTCAGTCTGATTTAGTATTTGGCATAGCCATCACTGGTCCCAGGATAAATGCTTTCTGATCTCTTTTCTCAGTTTTATTCACAACAGTTACTTATTGGATAAGCTTCAGCATTCTCTTCTTTAGCTGGAATGTATCCATTAAAGCATGTCCATTCATGAAAAGTATTTATTTTGGTGCAAAATGTTCATTGAGTTTACTTATTACTAAATCGGGTATAACACTATGGCCTTCAGAAAGTAAAAATGAACTGTAAATTGTGCCCACCTCTTTGTCTGTAGCATACAATAAAATATGTACATGAATTCCTTTACTTTTTTTAAGCACTTTGGTTGCAATTTAAAAATGTGCAAACTTCTGACTCCAAATATGTTTGCAAAGTTGAATGGTTCTTTTGGGTTAAACTTGACTTTTTATTGTCAAAATTTTATAATTAGGGTTAAAAGGCTGATATTTAATGAAACAACTATATTGTAAGGGAAAATGGCTATGTTTCAGTAAAAAACTCTTCCCTGACCTTATCATTTGATTCTTATTATACTGTGACAACTTGAGCTATTAATTTTTTCTGCATAATGTTTACAATTAACCTGTTTTATCCTTTTCATGGTTGTGGCAAGGTAGGAGCAAGAACTTAATCCAACAAGCAAGGAGTATAGGGCAGGAAACATTACTTGATATGATGCTAATTCATTATAAGATATATGAATACATTCCACATACACATTATTAATTTTAGAAGATAACCATTTCACTTGGCTACATGTTTGTTTGTTTGATTTTTTTTACTTAGGCATGTTTCTGAGATGAAACCCAAGATATTAACAAACCCTTCCTCCAGTGTCCACACACACACACACACACACACACACACACACACACACACACACACACACACACACACACACACACACACACACACATACAAATGTACAGGCACAGGTAGAACATCCAGACTGCAAAGAAAACACCTAATTTGGGAGTCAAGCCAGGAACCCAAGTACAGAAAGGCAGCAATACTAACTACTGCACCATTGTGCCACTGTGTATACATAAATAAAATATTGTGTGTGTGTGTGTGTGTGTGTGTGTGTGTGTGTGTGTGTGTGTGTGTGTGCGTGTGTGTGTGTGTGTGTGTGTGTGTGTGTGTGTGTGTGTGCGTGCGTGCGTGCGTGTGTGTGCGTGCGAGTGTGTGTGTGTGTGTGTGAACACTGGAGAGAGGGTTTGTTAATATCTTGGGTTTCATCTCAGAAACATGTAAGTTAAAAACAACATTTAACTTAGTGAAATGGTTATCTTCTAAAATTAAAATTGTGTATGTGGAATGTATGCTCAGACAATGGCACTCTGACCATCTGACAGCTAAACAAATTGAAATGTGGTGAAAATGTTTGTCAGTTTTAGATAGAGTATTTTTGCAGTTGGCCAAGCTCCTCCCCACACCCCCATTCAAGCCTAAAACCCATGACTGACATTTGTAGACACCTAAGCGTGCATGACTTCAGACTTTATATGCAAGCTAAATACTTAGTACAGATCTCCAAAACAAAGAAGTAATATGGAGATTGTCACTATTCAGTTCATGTTGGCCGATACTGGAACAAGCTACCACATGCATTCAGAAACATCCCCAAACAGAAGAAGTAAACATGCTTTCGAAAAATCATCCACATGTATAATGTAATTGTCACTGTCATGTGACTTAGTACCTTACCAATTTTATACTTAAAGTCATCTATCAGCCACCTTTATTATCCATTAGCAACTTACTGATTACCTTCAGTACCTTGTTTAGGGTGATGCAGGTTTTTAGTCCTTTTGTACTAATATTTTAGTAGTTTTTGCTAGACATTACCAGATTTTATTAGTTGCATCAGTTTTTCTTGCATATGGTTGTGTGTCCTTGTATACATTTGCAGCAAATGTGCTAAATTCACATGTAATGTTTTTCATGAGACAGCGACCAGGTGTGATGAAAAAATAAATGAAATCACAGTTCAGACACATACTTATTCAGCATTGCGTTACACACTATAGAACATTTTAAAGAATTAAGCAGATTTTTGCCTGATACAGGAGACAAAGTATCATACAATTGAACAGTTAATAGTACATTAGTGTGTCACATATGATTGACATGAAGAACCCAATATGAAGTAAATATCTGATTTTAAAACATTAACAAACACTTTACAACAAAAAAGAAACATGGATAAATAAGCTGCATGAAAGTTTGAAGTGTGCGACAGTCAACAAGCATGTGTTAAACAAAGTGTCAAGTTCCAAGACCAATGTAAAAGGAAATTGCTTTTGCATAAAACAGTAATTGGTAAGTGTAAATAATGATACAGATAGATATATACTTCTCACAGAAAATTAATACAATGTACAGAGGAAGAGATTCTTTCTAAAGCTCTCCATAGCTAAAAGATCAGTTCATCATAAATAGTTCCAGTATTAAATTATTAAACTTGGAACTAAAGAAAACACCAGGGATATCTATAAAGCCGATTACGCAGGAATTTCATAAGGCACTCCTCAGAACAACAAGAGCTACACAAAAAGATGGACACTAGTGGATATTCAGTTGCTGCAGAGTAATTACAGGAGAAGGATGCATGGAGCCTGTCCAACTGCATGGCCATCTATGATAGGAAGCATGCTGTCAAGATTGCTGGGTCAGCAGAATGAGACAATTAGCTTTGCATCCAGCTGGGATACATATTAGGAAGTTGTTGCTGCAATCTGAAGAAATGTATTACTGGACAAATTGGACTTCCAGTGCACCTAATGGGCTGGAAACTAGAGTGATTTAAATTTTGTTTTCAGACAGAAATGTATGCAAATTTCAAACTGGGTATGAAATTCTGAGAAAAAAATCTGGAGAGTTATTACATTCACAGTAAACTGTTAAAATGCATCAGGTTAACACAAAATAAATAAGCAACTAATTTTGCAGTTTCCTTGCCTACCGAGCACTTGTGGTTTACCTCAAAGTATGCATCAGAATATGGTTTGACAGTTGAAGCAGATGTTTACTTAGTGTTACTGTTGATTCCTCTAAGTGCAACTGGCTAACATTTCACTGAAATGGTACTTATAAACTATTGATATATACCTCGATAGTGCTTTAGTGTACACATTTTAACACATATCTATGCCTGTATAATACTGTCTCTTACCTCACTCTTTCATTTTTTTTCCTTTACTCAAACCTCTTAATAATTCTCCTCCTCCCCTTACCACTCTACTTCTTAGACTTTTATCTTTTTCCCCTAAATGTAGTGTCTTTAAATTATAAATACACGGTACTGTATCACCTATATGCCTGTCTTACTTTTCTTTTTGTTTGCATTAACATTATATGATTTTTTTCTAATCTTAGATTACTTGTTATATGATTTTACTTTGTGTATGTTTAATTATTATGTAAATGTATACTGTAATAATTATTTATTACCATTACTGTTTGACTTATTGGTCCATTGCTATATTATTTTGTGGGTTTTTTTTGGAGCTTTTCTCCCCCGGGCCTCCACCAAAAATGGGCTGTTGGCCCAGTTGGGCTATCCTGGTAAACAAATGTAAATAAATAAATAATATACATCTCTCTCTCTATCTATATATATATATATATATATATATATATATATATATATATACATACACACACACACACACACACACACACACACACACACACACACACACACACACACACACATGTCAATAGCAACTGTGAAAAGACAGGGGTTAACAGTCAGGAGATATTGCCACCCTCTAGTAAGGGCAGTAGTTTCTGGGATTTATAACCTAAGAACTCCTCTTGTAGCAGACATTTACTGCTGTTAAAGCACTTGAAGTCTACTAGGAAAGTAGCTTGGCAGATCCAAGCACATATCCCTAACCTACACACTGTGTGCCACATCCATTCTGGAGTGTCTGTTAGCATTGCATTAGGCTAAACTGTCTCTCTTCTCTAGGATGGCCAAGCTTACATCAAACACTCACTCTCAGTCTTCTCTTTTGATTATGCCTTGGTCACAGGTTTATCAGTGTGTTCCACAGAGCTGTCTACTTACCTTTGAGCAGTTAATAGCAGATTGTATGCAGGCAGGTAAGAAAGTATTAATACCTTGTCAAATGCTAACTGCTGCATAAGCAGAAGAGAGAGGGCTTTCTCTGTATTTGTGTGGTGTGTGATTGTACTTATAAGGTCTGCAAGTTTTGCTTTTTTTGATAACATATGCATATGATGCAGCCCTCTATTTTAAGCCAAGGATTCTCTGCAAGTTCATTTTGAATAATTAATTAACATTTTATCACCCTTTAAGGAAACTTACTATGTTTGTATAAAAAAATGCATCTATGAATTGCAGCGATGAAGGTAATGATGATGATGATGATGCTGATGATGATGATAATGTGTGATTCTTTATCAATTCTGCTTAAGCAGAATTTCTTTAACTGCAAGACTGACGTACAATTTTTCCGTTTCATTGCAGTGCCATGATTTCTTCTCGCTACTGAATGCAGATGCTGTGACAAGGAGAAACAAAAATGGATTCTACTGTGTCATATCTAACAACAGAGTCAAATAATTCAAATTCAAATTCCTGTGATCTCTACGGTCATCGCCATGTTGCAAAGATTCTTTTACCACTGCATTACTCTTTTGTTTTTATAATAGCTCTGCTGGGAAATGGGCTAGCATTGAGTGTCATTCTAAAAAACAGAGGGAAAACTAATTCCACAACTCTGTACTCAACAAACCTTGTTATTTCTGACCTCCTTTTTACAACTGCCCTGCCAACACGGATAGTCTACTATGGAATGGGATTTCATTGGCCCTTTGGTGAAGCTCTCTGCCGAATAACAGCACTCCTGTTTTATATCAACACCTATGCAAGTGTTAACTTTATGACATTTTTAAGTTTCGATAGATTCCTTGCTGTTGTGTATCCCTTCCGTTTCACCAAATTAAGGAAGATTCAGAATGTGAAATACATGTGCTGCCTGGTTTGGCTGATAGTATTGTTTCAGACACTTCCTCTGCTTGTAATGCCTATGTCAAAAAACGTTGGTGGAGGTATGATTACTTGCATGGAATACCCAAACTTTGAAGGCACAGATAACCTGCCACTAATACTGCTTGGTGCCTGCTTCTTGGGATATGGAATTCCACTGGTTGTTATTTTAGTCTGTTATTCTCAAGTAAGTTTTAAACTGTATAACATTGCAAAGCACAATCCTTTAACTGAAAAGTCTGGGATAAACAGAAAGGCTATCAATGTAATCGTCCTGGTGATTATTGTGTTCATCATCTGTTTTTCCCCTTACCACATCGATATAATACAGTATATGATCAAAAAGCTATGCTATGTCCCTTCCTGTGAAGAATTCCAGGCATTTCAGATATCTCTACATTTCACAGTGTGTCTAATGAACTTCAATGGCTGCATGGATCCTTTCATTTACTTCTTTGCTTGTAAAGGATATAAAAGAAGAGTTATGAAGATGCTGAAACGTCAAGTTAGTGCATCACTCTCAAGTGCTGTTCGGACAGCACCAGAAGAAAGCTCACCTGGGGTATTAGAAACTAAATTGGTAGGGTCTCCAACTTCCTCTGTGAAAAACTGACACCACAGGTTGACTGCATAAAGTGCCTTGAGGTTTCTGTTACAGTCCCCTCACACAGTCCTAATCCACTCTAGAATGAAAAGTTTGATTGCTATTAAAAGTTGATATGTGTCTGGCCTGTATTAGGTGACTCAAAAGACCATGTGGCAATTCTTAAAAATAAGTACAAAGTAATTCTATAATATCTGATGAGAAAACAAGAGAGACTAGTTTTCATTTGGGTAAATACTGTAAAATGTGTAAATAACAAATGTCAAGAAGGGTGTTTCAAGCTCTGAACTGCTTGAATAATATAAATATTCATAAGAAATGCAAACCAGATGTCATATGAACATTTTATCATTCTGCAATGTATGCTACTTTTTTGGGACATACCAACATACTGATTTGGCTTTCTTCGCTCATTGTCTTTTAAATAAGAACTGGAAACACTAGCAAAACAAGAATTTGTATCACACAGTATAACTCAGGATAAATTATTTTTTGACTTTAAATAATTAAAAGTGAAAAGCAGTTCAAACTGTCACATCTGAAGTGACAAATAGTGCTAGCTATCCTGCCAATGTCTATAGATTATCCAGAATGATAAATATATTTTATACAATAGAAGATCTGTTCCTAAAGACTTGTTTAAATTTCCTACGAGTGGTTTCTACTAACTTATATCTGATAATATTATTTTAAAACACAACTGACTATACATAAATGGTCAAGTTGATATAAGAAGAATTTCAGGATGTATAAATTATTGTGACTTAAGAAGGCTGTGCCATAGTATCCATTTAATAAGCTACCAAGACAATGTGGTGTTTAGCTCTCAGTCATAGGAATAAACACAGTAAGGAATAAAACACACAATAGGGAAATATAATATAGACTTTAATCTCCACAGTATAAACCATACAAAGGCTCAGGTAACCTGCTTTCATTACATAATAATGCTGGTATTTGTGTAAATTGGTTTAATTCCAGATGAAAACCATTTATTCTGAATTTGCATACACATCATATGTCTCATATACAAAGGCCCCTGTACACTTCAAGTCTCATTTTGTTTGAAGATCTCAGGTTTTGAAATCATATAAATATATAATGTGCAGCCTGTACATACATAAAATAAAAAGTTTTTAATGTTTATTAAGTAATATTTACTATGTGTGGTGATATTCTTCATTATTGTGTACAACAAATGATTAAGATTTTTTTAACCAGATATCTCCTTTCCACATGGCTCAGTTAACTTTCCTTGGAATAGTTAGACATTTTAAAATACATGAATGCTTTGCTTGTTACTGCAAAGCATTTTTGTCATTATGGATTAAATATTAAACACAGTAATCTGGAATAATGAGCATGCATATACGTACGATGAGTTGTCCTGCTTTGTTTCAGAAGGGTAACTAAGACTGAACTTAACTGTTATTTAAATAAATATATTATCTATTCAGTGACATCTTCAATGTACTTCCTTATTGTTAAATGTTATTTTGTTATAACAATGTCTGCTAGGAGATGCTTAACAACTAGCTCTGTGGTGCAGAGAGATAAAACCCTGACTGTGACCCAAAGAATGTGGTGACGGAAGCACTGGAAGCTTTAACCCTGACTTTCACCCAAAGAATGTGGTGACATAAGCACTGGAAGCTTTATCCCTGACTGTGACCCAAAGAATGTAATGATTTAAGCATGGGAAGCTTTATCCCTGACTGTGACCCAAAGAATGTGGTGACGTAAGCACAAGAAGCTTTAACCCTGATTGTGACCAAAAGAATGTAGTGACTTAAGCAGGGAAAGCATTAACCCTGACTGTGACCCAAAGAATGTAGTGACTTAAGCAGGGGAAGCTTTAATCCTGACTGTGACCCAAAGAATGTGGTGACGTAAGCATTGGAAGCTTTAACCCTGACTGTGACCCAAAGAATGTAGTGACTTAAGCACGGGAAGCTTTAACCCAGACTGTGACCCAAAGAATGTGGTGACTTAAGCACGGGAAGCTTTAACCCTGACTGTGACCCAAAGAATGTAGTGACTTAAGCAGGGGAAGCTTTAACCCTGACTGTGACCCAAAGAATGTAGTGACTTAAGCATGGGAAGCTTTAACCCTGACTGTGACCCAAAGAATGTAGTGACTTAAGCACGGGAAGCTTTGAGGGAGGAAGGCTGGGAATAAACAGCTTATGCAGGAGCTCACATCAGCACCCTAAGGCAGGGTTATGTCCATGGAAATATGCACTGCTGATCAGGGAAGGGAAGGAAAGGTGACACTATGTAATTCCATGTCTAAAGACAATAGATGCAGGGCCTTTGCATGGAGAGTAATCCAAAATTACCTGGATGACCGAAAGACATGGTTCTCCACAGCATTCAAAGAAGTACAGACTGAGCCACAAACCCCCATTGTGATTACTTGAATAACAGCCCCCCATGATAGCTCTCATATCCATACTGGGGGAAATGCAGTATGAGGAATGAATGGGTTTAAATTTGACTAGGGAAGGTTTGAAGTTTGGCAGGTATTGAGGAGTGAGGGACACTTATTCTGGTATACTGACATAAGTGACATTATTGCATACCCCACCCAAGAATACATAAAAATAATTACTGTTGACTTAGCTTTGACAGAGTAATCCAGCCAACTGTTCCCACTGGTGAATTGCAAAACTACAAAACAGTGAGGACTAGCTGTACTCTATTCACACAGAGTTCACATGAAATACACTGACATTTATAGAGCAGACAGCAAGGTACGCTATTGGCAGCTTAGACATAAATGACTGTTGCCATCTATGGGTTTTCAACGTTTCATTACTTTTATTATTACTGGTGGCATAAAGGGATAAAGTCCTGACTGTAGCCCAGGAGACTTGGGTTGAACTAGCAGTTCTAGTATCTGAAGCAGTGGCATGATATTATTTCAAAACATAAGTGACTATATATAAATGGATGAGCTGATATAAGAAGAATTTCAGGTTGTATAAATTATTGTGACTTAAGAAGGTCATGCCATAGTATTCATTTAATAAGCTACTAAAACAATGTGGTCTTAGTAGCTTATTGGGTAGGAGGTCATTATGTGTACATTTCCCTTGACGTCTCTGTTGGAGGCTGGGGTTTGCACAGGGAAGGGGGTACCCTAAAATTGCAAAGGGTGGGACAATGGCTGAGTTTCTGTGAAGACAGGTGAGGTGTTGCACACTTCCATTACACACCTGTGCCACATATAATCAGGGGAAGGAAAAGAGAAACCAGGTAGGCATTAAAGTAAAATCTCACTGGTAGATGAAGTACAGCACCACCACTACCACCACCCCTAAGGTTCCTTTAAGATCCATTTTTACCCCAGTCAAAAAACTGGTGTTAGTCTGAGGGGTAGAGGATTGGTAGACCTGGTATTGGACACGGGGCACTGGGAACTGCTGTCAAAATGAAGCAGGCTTGATAGCATCCCCCTCCAAAAAAAAAAAAAATTATTGGCTTAAAACTGACGACTCCATGTCTAATTCCATCTTGCTACATATTACATCTCCCAGAAAGATAACTGGTGTACAGCTTGGAGGAAGAGCTTATTTTTAGTAAAGGTCAAAAATGTGATCACCTATAAGTTTATCACTGACTGTTTTAACAAAAGTGACCATGATGAAGAATTTCTAGTTAGAAAATGCACTCAGATTTTGAATCACCATAACTCCTCCAACTATTTTATTAGCTGCTCTTTTCTTACCTTTTAATATACTTCCTTATCTGCAATCTTGCCATTCAATCCTGATGGGAGATTCTAACTCAAATGGAAACAATATACTTCTACAAAACCATACAGCATTTTGTTAAATTATTCATTCACAAAATTTGTTTCTAAATCAGCTAGGCTGAATCTAATGTCAGGCAACTACTCTCTGTGAAATTTGATTTGTACTAACTGGCAGGATCATCACATAAAAAAGTCTGATGAGCCTTCTACATTTAGAGGGCATCGTTGTGTTTGTACCACTTTTCAACTTTTCAGCAAAATTGCAGTGGTCACCTAGCAACATAATTATTTGCAGGTTGCTAAATTATGCTTTATAACCACATTTGTTGCATGAACTTAAAGTCACAGATCTGTCTTCTGTTAGTTTCTTTGACAGATTGTGTTTTAGATTTGCAATGTCATTGTAACATTCTGTTTACAGGATAAATAACAAAAATGAGTTAAGGGTAGCATTGCACTGTGGATGACGTCTGTGCTCAGATTAGCCCTAGATTTATTATGTTGAAGAATACTTCTGAAATTGCTGTTCAATTACATGAAGGAAAGACAAAATATCTCATCAGACAATACTGCAGGTTTTTGGAAGGAGTATAAGTCTGTCTGGCAGAGTGGATCAACGTGAGATGCTGTGTACAGCTGATTTGGTGTAGTGGTGTGTTGCTCTGACTTGAGTGCACAGGGTCCTGGGCTCAAGACCTGCCAGGCCTAGTTATTTTTTCAGACGGGGCAGTGGTGCAACAGTTAGCATTGTCACCTCACAGCAAGAGGTTCTCCAGTTCAATTCTCGGCTGGGTTGCCTTCTGTGTGGAGTCTGTATGTCCTCCCTGCATTTGTGTGGATTTCCTCTTGGTGCCCTGGTTTCTTTCCACATTACACAGACATGCATCTTGCAGCATTTCTCCCCAGGCCTCTGCTGAAAATTGACTCGTTCCAAGTTGGACTTTCCCGGTAAACAAATGCTAAATAAATAAATAAATAGATGTTCACATTATTTATCAATGGCAATATCTATGAGTGTACAGAGGTTATACCCAATTAATTTATAGAGTTCTTTAGTTTGTTTTTCTTTGTTTTACAGGTGCTGATCTCACATACAAAACAGCTTCACATGCTGTAACTAAAACTGCACGCAGTTTTTTTTACTTAAAATTTCAAAGTTTAAATATTGCAGTAGTCAATGTGAACAAATGGCAGATTTTTTTATCTGTCTAAACAAAGATCAATTTACAAACTTTGATATCCTCACTAGGCAACATATATAAAACATTGTAGCTAATGATCTCAAATCTTACTTATAGAATGTTGTGTAACTGTCAATGTAGCTTTAAAAGGCCATAGGTCTACCACTGTACTCTTTATATTTACTCTCTCATTCTATAAAGAAATGCAGGAAGGCAAACTTATAAATAATGCTTTTTATGGATCTAGCATAAGCATTTGTATGGCAGGAAGCAATCATAGACGAGAAACCATAGCTTAGACTTGTATGGCAGGAAGCAATTACAGATGAGAAACCAGTCCATTGTAGGCCACTTGCACACTCAGAAGCATACTGTAGTGTATCATTCAAATGAGCTAAGCATTAAACAAAATGTTGTTGTTGTGTCTTTCGGCTTTTCCCAGTTAGGGGTCACCACAGCGGAACTCCGGTCCGCTAATGATTGGCAGTAGATTTTTACGTACCGAGTTGCCGGCTCTGACACACAACCTTCAACGAAGGTACGCCCATTCACGCATGTCTCCACACAGAAGATGCTCTAGCTGAGAATCGAACAGGACAACGTCTTACTGTGAGGCAACAGCGCTACCGCAGCACCACCACCGCAGTCTTTTGGAAAACTGCTGGGTTAGGCCAAGAGTCAGTGTACATCTGCTTCTGCCTGTCAATGCTGTGTATGAGCATCCAAGAGCAAAACCTTGTGCCAGCTAATGCACTGTATGAATATGTACCAAGAAAATGTCCATAGGACAGTGGTCAGAGAGAGAGAGAGAGAGAGAGAGACGGACCATGTATGAAAAGTCTTAGGTAGCACATGTATAATACTAACATAAATGGAGGGGAAAAATATCATTCAGTTCAGTTTAATTGTGGGAGTATAATGTCAGTTAAAATAAACATTGAACACTGAAAAAAAAAACATGAGAAAAATTGCTGCAAAGGATAATAGATGGTTAGGAATAACAATAACTGGAGTTACAAAAAAGCACATAGAACACTGAAAAATAATTAAATATTACAGAACTCTGTAAGAGAAATAACATAACTTAAAAAGATTTAAAAATTAGGGTAAACAGATCATAATCCAGAAAGAACTACTGTATATGCATTTTAAAGGAGGAAATACTTGCATAGAGCATTAATTTATTTATTTCTCATGCTCATTACCAGCACTTTAGGCTCAATTATGCTACTCTGTTTTCAGTGAAAACACTACAGAAAAGGCAGCACATAAAATGGAGATAATTAATATATAAAGTAATGCAGTGCAAAGTTGAAATTGCACAGGACAATAGATCAGAAGATGCTAATAATGCATCCCAAGGCTGGATTACTCAAATGAAAAGCTTTACACACATAAGTAGCAAAACAAGTGATCACCATGTAGTAAAATGTGTGCAGTGAGCTGTGTCCTGCAGGTAATGCTGCACTTCCATCCTTAATTGTTTTTAATTAAATATGTACTTGGGCTTTTAAGGTAGAAAATGCCTGTTTTAAGTACATAGGCTAGGGAGGGTGTCCCAGAGTTTAAAGAGTTAGGAGAATATATATTTCAATATATATATTGAAAACAGTTTCTGTGTCATTCCAAAACCAGTTATGCCTGATGTAGTATATACCATACAGTAACTCCATACCCAAATCTAAGAAAATATCTCTGGGAATTCCTCATGCTCGACAGACTAATACGGTAACCCAGAGTACTACACCAGACTCCAAAACATAAATTAGATTTTCAACACCACTGGACTTAGTCATTTTGGTACCCATGTTTAAGAATAAGGGTGATGTGCAGAGCTATAGTAACTATAGAGGGATTAAATTGATCAGTCACAGCATGAAGTTATGGGAAAGAGTGTGGAAGCTATGTTAAGAAGGGAGGTGATGATCAGTGATCAGAAGTATGGTTTTATGCCTGGAAAGAGCACTACAAATGCAATGTTTGCTCTGAGAGTGTTGATGGAGAAGTACAGAGAAGGTCAGAAGGAGTTGCATTTTGTCTTTGTGGACTTAGAGAAAGCATATGACAGGGTGCCTAGAGAGGAGTTGTGGTATTGTATGAGGAAGTCGGGAGTGTCAGAGAAGTATGTAAGAGTGATACAGGATTATGTACAATGGTAGTGTGACAGTGGTGAGGTCTGCAGTGGGAATGATGGATGTGTTTAAGGTGGAGGTGGGATTACATCAAGGATCAGCTCTGAGCCCTTTCTTATTTGCAATGGTGATGGACAGGTTGACAGACAAAATCAGACAGGAGTCCCCATGGACTATGATGTTTGCAGATGACATTGTGACCTGTAGTGAGAGTAGGGAACAGGTGGAAGAGACCCTGGAGAGATGGAGATATGCTCTAGAGAGAAGAGGAATGAAGGTCAGCAGGATTAAGATGGAATATATGTGTGTGAATGCGAGGGAGGATAAAGGAATGGTGAGGATGCAGGGAGTAGAGGTGGCGAAGGTGGATGAGTTTAAATACTTGGGATCAACAGTTTAGAGTAATGGTGAGTGTGGAAGAGAGGTGAAGGAGAGGTGAAGGAGAGAGTACAGGGAGGATGGAGTGGGAGAAGAGTGTCAGGAGTGATTTGTGACAGACGAGTACCAGTAAGAGTGAAAGGGAAGGTCTACAAGACAGTAGTGAGACCAGCAATGTTATATGGATTGGAGACAGTGGCATTGACAAAAAGGCAGGAGTGAGAGCTGGACGTGGCAGAGTTAAAGATGTTAAGATTTGTACTGGGTGTGACAAGAGTGGACAGGATTAGGAATAATTATATTAGGGGGTCAGCCCAGGTTGGAGGGTTTGGAGACAGAGCCAGAGAGGCGAGATTACATTGGTTTGGATATGTGCTGAGAAGGGATGCAAATTATATTGGGAAAAAGATGCTAAGGATGAAGCTGCCAGGTAACAGGAAAAGAGGAAATCCTAAGATAAGGTTTCTAGATGTGGTGAGAGAGGACATGCAGGTGGTTGGTGTGACAGAGCAAGATGCAGATGACAGGAAGAAATGGTAATAGATGATCCACTGTGGTGACCCCTAACAGGAGCAGCCAAAAGAAGAAGATTGAAAATTGTGGCTGGTTCAAGAAACTGGGCATTCATGGCATAAGTAGTGCTCCACCTGCCTGCCAGTACTTGTACTGCAGGCATTTAGTTTATCCCCTATCTAATGCCTGTAGTACCAGATCCATCATGCAGTTGGCACTAAGGTCCTGGCCAGCTTTGCAAGATATCAGTTCTACTGTTATATTGAAAGTGGTACTGCAGGCATTAAATGGTGGCTGCAATAAATTCCTGCAGTACCACTAACAACCTTTAGTTGAAGCTCTAGGAACATCTGATTTTGAATGATGTCAGTGATTATGTAATGGTTTTGTTAGCCTTCAGATTATAACATGAACATGTAATGAGAATCCTAAATACTGTATGTTGCAGAGTACCATTGCCTTGGAGTGGTAGGTATTCCTTATTGTTGGGGTTTTAACATAGCATTGGGTAGACTTGGATGTGTTTACTTTTTTTGCTAGCATTGCTGGATTGTAGAGACCATCTGACATGCTGCTCAAACATTTTTAGACTCCATCCACATTATTTTAAGCCATAATATGTCATTCCAAATGTGGGCACAGTACTGCACAATTAATCAACAGAAAATATTTGTATATCCCATTCTATAAAATATATAAAATGAAAGTTAAAAAATATATATATATATATATATATATATATATATATATATATATATATATATATATATATATAGGTGTACTTCTAAAGCCTGACTTCCACATCATCAACTTTCAAAATCCCGAGACAAAAATCACAAAAGCTCAGAAACCCAAACACTGACTGTTTACTAGGGTAAGTAAACACTTGCTCAACACACCATGTTCTCCACTGTAGTGCGATCTCAGAGTTGGTATATAGGTTCACAGGTTCATAGGTTGGTACTAGGCTATCGGCCCTAGGGCCTATACAAGCATAGCCAAAACAATTCCCTGGCTATTTCTTCACACAATATTTACTTCCCTGGACCCCTGTCTAGCAGGGCGACTGACGTGATCCTCAGGGTGAATTTCCTATCTCCCATCCAATTGTCAAGGTTCCTTTTGAAGAGGGTCAAAGAGGTGCTCTGCTTGACATGTATGGGCAGTCTATTCCAGAGTCTGGGGAGTCTCTGGGTCAGGAACCTATCTCTCCAGCATGTTTTGTTCATTGTGATGACAAGGTGTAGATCCCCGGAGCGTGTGGCTCTGAGGGATTGGAATTTCGTTAAGTGTAGTATGTCCAACAGGTCTGGGTTTGACATGGCCTTGTATGTTAAGCAGCGATTGCCTCTGAGTAGATGATATGTGACAGAGTATAGCTGGAGTTTTTTTAGATGGTCAGCATAGGGCATCTTCTTTAGGCCTGTGATTCTTTTAGTGAGATATTTCTGCGGCCTTTCCAGTTGTTGCAGATATCTTGAGAGGTACATACCAAATGATCTATTTAGTTAGGGGGTGGGGGGGTTGCATAGCCTCCCCAGATGGGTTTTACTTACCTTGGCATGGGCTTCATTTACAGTTGGCCACATATTTAGTTACCCTGGTAAAAACTGACATTCGGGTTTCTGAACTTTTGTGATTTTCATCTCGGGATTTTAAAAGTTGGTAATGTGGAAGCTGGGTTTATGAAGTAGACCCATATCTGTATCTATATCTATCTATATATATATATATATATATATATATATATATATATATATATATATATAAATCACAAAACATGACTTACATTGACTTTCTCTAGGTCTGTTTGGTCAGTCTTCAATTGCTTGAGCTGTATTTCCTTGAGTTATTGTTTACTCAGCAAGTGCTCACTAGTGAACCAATGGTTCAATGTGTAAAGGCTTGAATGTGTTAGTCCTTAACTGAGGTCAATAAAGTAATCATTAATTACATTCTTTAATAATAGTCATCTTTTCTCTGAGTCCTGGTTTGTGTTGCCCCCTGCAAAAACACTTCACTGTGTGCATACTTTCACATATTCCTGATCTCAAGTATATATATATATATATATATATATATATATATATATATATATATATATATATATATATATATATATGTGTGTGTGTGTGTGTGTGTGTGTGTGTGTGTGTGTGTGTGTGTGTGTATAGAGCTCATATGTACTCCCCGTAGTGGGACTTATGATGTAATGTACACATTTTCGTGCTTAGAGCTTGTGCAGTTCGATGCGAAATAGAAAGCTCTATAATACAGATAATCCATTTGTCTATGGATTTTCAATATCTACATTGTCCAGTTAAGGGTTGCGTAAGCTATGGTCTATCACTACAAGCAGTGGGTGTATAATACATGTACAGTAAAACTAAGAAATATGTGTCAAACCAATGAAAGGAGGCTAGAGCAAAATGAATGTGAACTAGAATAAAAATGAAATATCAGCACTGTAAATGAGGCGTTTATGAAGAAGAATTACGATGAAAATCAGTGTGTTTTTATTAAAAGGTTTCATATTAAAGTATCACTCAATCTACGGTCCTTCAAGAAATCATATTTTACCTCCTAGCTAGCTTCAAGCCTTAGGAAGATATTCTGTGTGATGCCAGCTAAATGTGCATTCAGTTCAGTTCTTTTTATTTTGCTGTTAGCAGCAAATATCTTCTTCTTCTTCTTCTTAGATATGTAAACCAAAAAAGGATAATGCACAACAAGTCAGGAACTGGAACTGGAAACAATTTATTAGCACTTTTGTCAGTTTTACACTCGACTTCTTCCTTTCTTAGTTATGTCCTTGAAACCCAGGTACTAGAAATCAGCATTCCCACTTTTGGACATAATAGTCTGCAGCCTAAATCCTATGGAGGATGGAAAGTCTCTTAGTATGTTGACTACATCAGCTTAAACTATTTTTGTAGTACAACAAGAATGTATAGAAAATCATGACTGCATTTACCTTGCAAAGAAAGTTCAGCCCATGTAAATTGTGCAGGCTGAGAGAGATATGGAGATAAATTCAATATGGTGATCCATTCAATAAAAAGATGTAATACATTTTCAGAAGTATGCTAGGCTACAACTGTACATGTCTGGACAGCACCTCAGCATTCGTGAAAATCTACTGCCAATCATTAGCAGACCAGAGTTCTGCTGTGGCGACCCCTAACGGGGAAAAGCTGGAAGACAACAACAACAACTCTCTCGCTGGTCACATGGGTAAAATATCATCTGAGACAATAAAGAAAGTCTAGTATCTAAATGATCACTGACAATGCTATAATACAGAAGGTCTTTTGTCATTAGTACCTGATAAAGTACAATATCAAGGTAATGAACTATGGAACATTTTCATCCATGGTAGAGATGTTGATCTGGGTGCCATGATTCCTTGGAAAGCTATATTGGGCTTTTTGGGTAAAGTATCAAATGCCAGTACGACAACAATGATTAAAAAGATGTTGCTGGCATTATTTTGGTGAGCTGTGATTAAAGGGATGTTGCCAGCATTATTTTGGCTTTCTGCTCCACTGATGCCATAGAAAACAATGACTGCATTATTTATACGTTGCATCACTTGTGTATACCAAATGTTAAAAAACAGAGGTGTCTCACAGTGACCTTTGAATGAACTTTGTGAGATCTCATTTGCTATGGAGAAAGAGATTTTCTATCTCACTGATTGTGTGCTGCTGTGCAGATAGCAGTGAAATCAAGGTAGATTATTTAGAGACACTCCACAGTTTGAGAATTTGTGTGAAAACAGCATGCAATTGCCAACAGTGCCAGAGACTTTGGAAAAGTCTAAAAACTAGTCACACAGCAACAGTGGCACAGTGGTTAATATGGCTGCCTCAAAACATGTGGTACTCTAATTCATTTTTCATCTGAGATGCCTTCTGCATGGAGTCTGCATATAATTACTGCTTCCATGCAGGTTTTTGCTATGTTCTTCAGTTTCTTTCCACGTGTAAAATTACCATTACCTGATGTTTTTGTTATTGAATATCATTAAACCAAGTCCAATCTTATATAATTCTTCCTAACTGACACATTTGAACACATGACTTTCATTTCTGTAGCTCTCCTATGCATCATTTAACTTATTCTACTAGACTATAACCTATCTTGATACTGTATTCCCTTCCTCTGACTCTTACAGCTTTACCAGAGCTATGTCTTACTAGTCATAGCACTACCATTGTTGGCAACTGGTCACACATCATGTGCTACCTTAAACTAATTCTTTATTACATTTTTTCTATTTTTCTTTCAGTAATCCAAGCCACCCATCGGGTCAAGTGGGTCTCCTTCTCCCATAACAAGCAGTGGAAACCTTCAAAATATCACTCGCGCACTGGGTACCCATGGACACTCTCCTGTAACTAAAGTGACTAAAACTAATGTAGGTGCTTAACTTCCAAGTGTAACTGCACTAAATTAAACAAGTATTAGGGAGAGTGTTAGTACATTCTGCTGTATAGTTCCTTAATTAAACCACTGTACTGATGAGCATATTGCCAGGAAGCAACAGCTGCATGTCCAGTAAGTGTCCCCACAACTAAAATCTATTTTCTTTTGAGAAAAACTTAAGTCTGTAAAATAGCATACCATTACCTCTCCTGTTCATCTATAACTAACCCCAGCTTTAATTTTATATTATTTTAAGGATTTCAGGATAAAATTAGATAATGCCTATACTTGCCTTACTTTAACAGTAAAGCAGAATGACTGCAAAGTAACATACCTTTTCTTAAGGTTCACTGCTTGGTTTCCTAATCCTCTTGCACTTCATAGTGTCTGCAGAGTTCAATTACCCATTGGTTATCCATCTCCTTCCCAATAGTCTTTACCCCTCCCCCGCCAGCTCTGGTCCTGTATTGGATAGCCTAATGTATTATAAACCCAGGGTGCCATTTTATTTCCTTTGTTTTCAAATTCCACAGCAGCTGTTTGTCTCTCCTGGTATGTAATTGTCCTCATGTAAGTTATTGCATTCAAGGTATGCTGTACATTGTGGTTTAATACTTAATTCTTTATTGCAATAGCTTATACTACTTGGGTCTATATTATCTAATCGACTGCTTAACTTGCCAAATGCCTAAACATCGACAGCTAAGGGTCGAAAACTTACAATCTCAAATGGCCAGGTAAGCAAATTCTTTCATCAGGAAAGAATTTGCTTGGCCATGTCACACTAACATAAACTTCCAAGATGTAAAAAAGTGGGGGGCTTTGTCCTCTACACCCCCGATGTGGGACGCTGTGCCCCCCACACCCCCTAACTAAATATACCAACTCAGAGATTGCTTTACATTGGGGAAAGGGCAAATTCCAGATAATGGCCAAGCAAATTCTTTCCCGATGAAAGAATTTGCTTACCTGGCCATTCAAAATTGTAAGTGTTTGACCATTAGCTGTCGACATTTAGGCATTCAACAAGCTAAGCAGTCGATTAGATAATATAGACCCTACTACTTATATTGCTACAAGACCAAAAGCACCTCCAAAAACTAGGTGTCACAGCTCTCACTTACTTACCATTCCACAGTTTCAGTTCCAAGTCTCACTGATAATTTTTTTCTTAGCAGTTGTTGGGCTGGCGCTGCACACTCTGTACACCCTTTGGGCTTACTCTGCTCCCCTACCCTACTGCCTTTCCCACCCACACCTGCACCCCTCAGATTTATACTTAGCAGTAACTCCACCCCTTCCAATCAACTTTTACTTGCTTAAACAATCCACTTCTGACCGTACCCTCCCTCTCTTCAATAACCTACTCCCCTCTTCTCCCCTATTTCTACCCATAACAGTACCTTCTACACTCCAAAACTTTCCTAAATCCATTTTACACGTATATCATGCACTAGATACTCGACTCTCCCCAATCTGTTTCTAACTCTTGCCCTTAGCCTATTAATTCTTATTACCTCCCCTAAATCTACACTTCACCCCACAGCTAGTGCTTCTACAAGTTTTCTCCTCTGCAGTGGCAAACCATTAAACAGCTTCCATAATATATCACACAGCCTACTCAAATACCATTTTATTCATCTATCAAAACTAAAAATATTGCCCTATTCCACCATAAATAAAAAATTCTGCCACTACTTAGCAACCTATAACAAAACAAACAAACAAAAAAAAACATTTTTCCAAAACACTCCTTTAACAACCAAAACAAAATATCCCTATGTGGTGACATTCACCCCAACTCAGGACCCTCAGGCATAACTACACTCAACCAAACTCCATTTTCTAAAGATCTACTCTTAGCAACCATAAACATTTGTAGTGTCTGTATCAAAATTACAGATGTCCATGCATGGCTAACACAAAACACCCCTGACATCCTAGCAGTCATTGAAACCTGGCTAAAACCCCAAATCCAAGATATTGAAATAACACCCCCTGGTTATAACATACCATGAAAAGATAGAACCAGCAAAAAAGAGGTCGGGTATCCCTAATCTATGCTGACTGTCCCACCCTACTCTCATTGTCAGACCCCACTCTAATGGACCTCCTGCATATCCACAAAATAAACAGTACCAGTATTACCCATTCTAAAGACTTAAACCTTGCCTGTGATATAAATTGGACCTCCTGGAGAGACAGTTATATATCCTAGAGACTACCCCATCTATGGAACAGGTTATCCATCCATGTGTAGCAGGGTTTTTCCCTAACCCAATTCAAGTGCAGCTTGGACAATTGGATGGGAAAATGGAAATTCATCCCTGGTTTGGCACCTATGTCTCTAATGCAAACAGGTAACTTGTAAATGGTTCATCTCACAGGCCCATGCTTACACTTAGCAAGGGTATCAAAACTTGTCAGAGATTTAGGATGCATGCTAGACTTGAAAAGGCCCTTGTGGTCATTAGCCTAATAAACACAGATGAACCTATGAACAATACTACCCTTCCAGAAAACACTCCCATCATTTTCAAATGCTGAAATCTTAATAGGAACCCTACAAATTAACAAATCTAAACAACTATGCATAGACAGTCTGTATATCCCAAAAGGACAAAATATCCAAACCCTTGAGGACATCTTCACCTGGATGTCAGAAAATATCTGCAACAAAACTATTATTATAGGAGATGTAAACATCAATTGGCAATACTTAATCACTAACTCTCTAACAAACAGTATAAACCTCTACAAGTTCACCCAACTTGACACCAACTGTACCAGAATGCTCAAAAGCAACACACCAGGAGCAACCCTCAACTGGATCATAGTTTCAGATCCACTTAAATACTCAAATCTAAAGACCCTACCCAATATATTCAGTGACTACTTACCTGTTTTCACTTATAGATCCACTCCAAATTATATCCAAATCTCATAACTATAAAGCCACCAGAAACAAAAGACATTCTGATCAACAAGAATTTATCAACAATCTGAAACTCTCAGATTGGTGCTCACTTAAAACTCTCCCATTGGATGAGCCCTATACCATTTTAACAATATATTCCTAGACACACTCAGCAACCTATCCCCTCCTCGTACTAAGTGAATAAAATCAAACCACACTTCCTTGCTAACAAAGACCACTAAACAATTCCTACAAAATAGGGACAAGGCCTGGAAAGAATGGCATAAAAACAAAAATTAATGTAACCTACTTAGATGCAAACAGTTACAAAGCAAAGCTAAAAAGCTAGTATGTACTGACAAGAGAAACTATTTCTCTAACCAAGTAATCATGGAAACAACCCAAAACAATTCTGGAAAAGCATCACTAATCTCCTTACCCCTGGCACCAAACAAAACCCATCACCAGGCCCAGAAAAACCACCATCACAAATAGTCACTATGCTCAATTCACATTTTATAAATAGCATAGACAAATTAATAACAGACTCCTCTCCCTCTACCCTCATCTTATCAAATTCCTTCCCCCTCCTCCTCTACCCCACAAAAGCAGTACTCAGAAAGATCCTCTCTTCCCCCAAAGTAGTATTATACCATGTAGCCTCTTCTCACTACAACCAATACCAACCACAGAAATTGAGAGACTTCTCAGAAAATTAAAACCATGCTCTCTCCCCTGATGACCTCCCACCAGAATACTTAAAACTTGCTGCTGAGGCCATAGAATATAGTGTTAGCATTCTGATTATCTGCCCCAACCTCTGTAAAAATTCCATCATCATCCCACTTCACAAAGAGGGTAACTCCAATGAAGCCTCTAACTATCGTCCAGTCTCTATCCTCTCTCAGCCATCAAAACTCCTTGAAAAGTGCATCCATAAAGAATTACTTTACCATCTCACACACAACAACCTACTCACCCCCACCCAACATGACTTTCACCCCTCACACAGCACAAGCACTGCACTTGTCTCCTTCATGGATACTGTACAGAGATCCATTGACTCCTGTAATATTACTTCTGCACTACTGCTAGACCTGTCAAAGCCTTTCAATACTGTATCACACAAAAAACATCTACAACACCTTTCTAATATTGGCTGCAACCCACCCACCCACCAATGGTTTCACAGCTACCTCACCAATAGGCAACAATGAGTAAAATGGCAAAATACACTATCAGAATACCAACCCAACCAAACTAAGTACCACAAGGGTCCATACTTGGACCTTTACTCTTTATCATATTTACAAATAACCTTCACACTGCTTCTCCTCTTAGCTCTATTATCTAATATGTAAATGATACTGCCATCATCTCCTCCTCAAATAACCTACAATACCTCCAACAAATAACCCAAGATACCTTCACTGCAATCGAAGCCTGGTTAACCGAATCACAACTACTCCTTAATGCCAAAAAAGAAAGCTTCTACTCTTTGCAGCAAAACCCCTCTCACCTGACTCACTTTCATGTTTTTTTCCCAAAGCAACACAGAAATTGAAATCGTATCCAATGCTAAACTATTAGGTATTGCCATTGACAATAAACTTACATTTAAACAGCATATTGGTAATGCCATTAAAAAAACACCACAAATTAGGAGCCCTATACAGACATAAACATTTCATGGACAGCACCACCAAAAAAGCTTTCGCCAACACTTACTTACTCCACTTCCTATTATACAGTACCCCCATTTTCACTAACCTGCACTCATCTCTACAAAATAAGCTCCAGTTCTGCTACCATAAAATTGCCAAATTTGCCACAGGTAGCTCACAGCGCTCACATCTGTGCCAAGCCTTTAAAAATTAAACTGGCTGGAATTTCCACATCACCTTAACCTCATTCAGTTGTCCATAGCACATAAAATTGTCTAAAATCCAAAGAACTGCCGTGCCCTTAAGAAAATGTTAATACCCTATAGCCCAAACAGAATCCTTCACTCTGAAAATAAACAACTCATAACTGTTCATGTACCAAACAAAACAGCCGGACACCGCCTTTACTCATACACTGTCACTAAACTATGGAACTCACCTCCAACCAGCATAAACACAATTAGCTGCTTCAACAAATTGAAACTCACCCTAAAGAGCTACCTACTAAATACTAAAATATGCCCCTGCATCTTCTCAAATAGGTAAACATCCTACTCTTCTTGAGCCTTCCTGTTGCTTACCACAATCTTTACCCATCAAAACCAGTAGGAGACTCTTTTGGATTTATAACTTACTTAAAACAACTCTGTTCTTACTATAAATGCCACTAACCTTAAGTATCATTCTAAACCCTCACCCCTTTAAAACTACCCCACTAGTGATTTTTCTTTCCCTTTATTAATTCTTTCAACCTAGCACTACCCCCTAGTGATCTTTTCCTTTCTTAAATTTCAAGCTATTTCAATATGTACAAAAAAAGTGTGTGTGTGTGTGTGTGTGTGTGTGTGTGTGTGTGTGTGTGTGTGTGTGTGTGTGTGTGTGTGTGTGTACAGTGGATATAAAAAGTATACACACCCCTGTTAAAATGCCAGGTTTTTGTGATATAAAAAAATGAAACCACAATAAATCATTTCAAACATTTTCTCACCTTTAATGTGACCATAACATGTACAATTCAATTGAAAAACAAACAAATCTGTTAGGGGAAAAATATAAGAAATAAAAAATGTACAATAAGCTGGTTGCATAAGTGTGCACACCCTTAAACTAATACTCTGTTGAAGCACCTTTAGATTTAATTACAGCATTCAGTCATCTTCTTGGGTACACACCTGCCATCAATTAAAGAGACTCAGATTAACCCCAAATAAAGTTCAGCTGTCCTAATAGGATTTTCCTGACGTTTTGGGTTTCAGTAATAAAAAACTCAAACCTTCCCACTTCCCACTTTTTATTTTCAGTAATAAAAAACTCAAACCTCCCCACCCCCACTCTCAATCACCTCTGCAAATGGCACCAAAATAGTACACACTAACCACACTAACCTTTTAGGTGTTACTATAGACAATGGGCTAAAATTTGATAAACATATTGCACTTATAATCAAGAAAGTCCACATTAAGCTAGGCACCCTATACAGAGGCAAGCCATTCCTAACCCCAAATGCCGGACTCTCCACAACCCACTCACACCTGCTATCCTCCATCCTGTACGGCTTCCTAATATTCACAAACCTTCAAAAGTCAGATCTCAACAACCTAGAATCATGCTATAATAAGATTGAAAAATATGCTACTAACCAACCGCACAGATCCCACAACTGCTCAGCTCTCTCTCAGTTAAACTAGCTAGAACTTTCCAACCTTTTATCACTTCACCAACTAACCTTAGCCCAGAAAATAATCAAGCAACCTAGCAACTGCCATGCTATTTCCAACTTAGTCCAGCTCAATAACAATCTCAGATCTCTCAGATCTTCTACCAAACATTTGCTAAAGGTTTCCACCTCCCACAACTTTCATGGCGACTCACTCTATTCGCACAAAATTTCCAGACTCTGGAACACTCTTGCGAATACCATAACTAAAACCCCTAACCTCCATCAGTTCAAGCTCCTACTAAAGGAATACCTTGCTAATACCTGGCTGTGCTCTTGCCACTCTCCAGGCTAATTTCCTTCTCATACCCTTTACTTATACCCTATAGGGTTCACCTACTTCACACAACCCCTATTAATATCTAAAACCCTAGTATGCTCCTCAACCTACACAGTTTTCTTATTTCTCCCTCTTTTCTGGACTCTGCCATTGCTGCTCCATTTTGGGATCAGAAGATTGATGGACATTCTTAGCCACAGATACATGCTTTAACCATACAATGCACATAACTGTTACCTACATGTGATATTTGACTGTAATCAACATTCATTATTTCTCTGCTTAATTGCATATCTATCATTGTTGTTGAATTTTTATTTGAACTTGTTTGGTTCTGTATATAAACCACAAGTTGCTTTATATATAAATTACAGCTGTATGTATTGTATTTTTCTGTATTTAAATTTTATATTACAATGTGGAGCTTTTCTCCCTGGATCTCCGCTGAAAACGAGCCCCTGGCCCAGTCAGACACTACCCGGTTAACAAACAAAATAAAATAAAATAAATTTACTCAGTTGCCTGCTACAGCAAAAGCCATGGTTTACAGAGAGCTTAAAAACATCAAAGGGATCTCATTGTTGAAAGGTATCAGTCAGGAGAAGGGTACAAAAAAATTTCCACATCATTGGATATACCATGGAACACAGTGAAGACAGTCATCAAAAAGTGAAGAAAATATGGGACAACAGTGATATTGCAAAGAACTGGATGTCCCTCCAAAATTGATAAAAAGACAAGACAAAAACTAGTCAGGGAGGCTGCCAAGAAACTTACAGCAACACTGAAGGAGCTGCAGAAATTTCTGGCAAGTACTGCTTGTGTATTACATGTGACAACAATATCCTCTATTCTCCATATGTCTAGACTATGGGGTAGGGTTGCAAAATGGAAGCCTTTTCTTACACAGAAAAAACATCCAGGCCTGGCTAAAATTTCCAAAACAATGCATCAAGTCTCCCAAAAGCATGTGGGAAAATGTGTTATTGGCTGATGAGACCAAGGTTGAACTTTTTGGCCACAATTCCAAAAGGTACAGTTGGCACAAAAACAACACTTAGCATCACCAAAAGAACACCACCCCCATGATGAAGCCTGGTGGTGGCAGTATCATGCTTTAGGGTTGCTTTTCTTCAACTGGAACTGGGGCTTTAGTCAAAGTGGAGAGAATTATGAACAGTTCCAAATACCAGTTACTTTAGGCCCAAAACCTTCAGGCAGCTGCTAGAAAACTGAAGATGCAGAGGAATTTCACCTTTCAGTATGACAATGATGCCAAGCATACATCCAAATCAACAAAAGAATGGCTTCACCAGAAGAAAATTAAAGTTTTGGAATGGCCCAGCCTGAGCCCAGACTTAAATCCAATAGAAAATCTGTGGGGTGGCCTGAAGATGGCTGTGCACAAGAGATGCCCTCACAATCTGACAGATTTGGAGTGCTTTTGCAAGGAAGAGTGGGCAAATATTGACAAGTCAAGATGTGCCATGCTCATAGACTCCTACTGAAGAAGACTGAATGCTGTAATTAAATCAAAAGGTGCTTCAATAAAGTATTAGTTTAAGGGTGTGCACACTTATGCATCCAGCTTATTGTACATTTTTTATTTTGTAAATGTTTCCCTTATTGTGGTCTCATTTTTTTATATCACAAAAACCTGGCATTTTAACAGGGGTGTGTACACGTTTTATATCCACTAATATATGTGTGTGTGTATATATATATATATATATATATATATATATGTATATAACTTCCCACAATGTAGCAGTCTATTTCTCATTTTGTTATGTTGTACTGTCTTGTACTGTAAATTCAGTAAATTCTTGTAAAATACTGTGTTTGTGGAGCTTTTCTCCCCGGGCATCCTTTGAAAATGGGCTTCTGTCCCAGTCAGACTTTCCCAGTCAACAAATGTCAATAAATAAATAAATAAATGTGCAATAACTGAATTAGCATTTCTCAAAACAAAAATGTGACTGTAGATTTGCATCTGTTGTGAGAGTAAGTGCAGGAGTTTATATCATGATGAGCTGGAACTCCATTCAGGATGAGCTTCTAATGCTTACACGGTAGCCAGGTTAGGCTTTGGCTACACTCATCGTTCAACTGGATAAAGCAGGTAAATGGAGAGTAAACAAAATGAATAAATAAATAAATAGATAGTCCTACTTAAGCCTTCCCTCTATCAAATTATCCACATTTAGTTTTTGACACAGAGCAGATCATCTTCAGACTAGAAGCAGTGTTGGTGCCCCTGAAATGAAAGTGTCGAGCAGATTGTTAAGTAGTTGCTTGTAGACATCCTTTTCAAGTGTTTTTAAATATTAATAAATATACAGTGATCAGGAGCATAGGTACTGATTTTGAAAATAAGCAGAAAACTGCTTCTTTTCCTACACTGAACAGATTTCTCTTTTAGAGTCATTTATTAACCATTTTAGATTTTTGAGAAACAAATAAATAAAAACAAAAATAAACCAAGTCAGAGGCCCCTTGTCAGCAAAACAGCAGCTCCACAAATAGATCCTTAACGCAATTTTATTAACAAAATAAAACACAGCGTTTTCGCCACAATCCACAATTGTGGCGAAAACGCTGTGTTTTATTTTGTTAATAAAATTGCGTTAAGGATCTATTTGTGGAGCTGCTGTTTTGCTGACAAGGGGCCTCTGACTTGGTTCATTTTAGATTTTTGCTAATGGAGTTAATGGCCATCTGCAGATTTTTTTTTTTATTTAAGTCCATCAGCAACAAGAGATGCTTTAGAGGTAATAGCAAATAATAACATAATAAAATTTTCACCAATAGCTGGCTTACTTCTTTTAATCAGAAATAATGGGTTAGAAGAAGAAGATAGAAACAATTCCTATTTGTGATTATAGTTCTCCAGGTCACGATAGCAGAATTGTTATGGTAAATTTTTCATAGCATAGTTAGTGCAGCAATAGAAAATCACAACTTGTAATGCTTTCGTTGATTAATATTTCAAAACTTGCTGATACTAAAATTTCTATAAAATATTATAGTGCTGAGATTATTAAAATCATATGAACATATGTATATTTGTTTAAAATACAAAGCAGGTGTGTTCTTTTTTATACAGGTGTTATGAAGAAAGTCATGTTATTAATTAAATAATAGTAAAGGCAATGACTGTAATGCTTACTAGCTATTATCTTCAAACTAGTTTCAGGAATAGACTTTGTTAAGGAGATGAATGGAACGTCTTATTCCTGAAGAGAATCTGTTAACTGAGAACATTATTAAGGAACAAAAATAGCTATATTAACACTTTCCACATGTTATGGTTGATGACAAATTAAATTATTTGTTAGATCCAGCAGCCATATTGGAGAAGAAACTTCTGTGGTCTAAAGCTAAGAAGTTGGAACGAGACCACAGGGATTTCTTGGATGGGCATGTATATGTCTGGCCAAGATATAATGAAAGGTCAGATTCCTCCACAAATCATACAGTGGCAGCCTTGGGTGACCAAGTAAAAGATAAATCTATAGAAGGGGCTAAACGAGTTACACTTAACCCAGTTATTGCTTCTGAGACATCTGATTCAGCAACAGAAGGGATTACAGGACAGAGGAAGAAAACTACATCTCCACCAACAGTAGAGGTCACTGTAGGATCACAGGAGGTAACCCGAACACAGCATAATGTACCACTTGTTGACACAGTGAGAGGAAACAACAGTAGATGATAGTTTTTTTCTGTTGTTTCTGATAAAGTTGAATAAAACAACATTATTAAACCATACGGTGACTCGCAATCGATCCAGCAGTTGCGGCTGACTGAAAAGAAAGCCAGAACATGAGCCTCGGAGCATGACGAGCTTGAAGAAAATGTGGCAGAGCAAAAGCAGTATCTGACTCAGTCACAAACTACTACATAGGTGGTAGTCCCCTAAATATGGAAGATGTAATAAGAGATCTGGGGACCCAAGTAGATAGTAATCTCACCTTTGATAATCACATTGCCAAAGTGGTTAGAAAATCCTTCTACGTGGCCCACCTAATCACAAAAGGGTTCGCATCCAGATCAAAGGAGGTCATTGTGCCCCTCTACTCATCACTCATCAGACCCATCATAGAGTACAGTGCCCGATTTGGGATGTACTTTACAAGACACCTGCAACAGCTGGAAAGACCACAGAAGTACCTCACCGAGAGGATCACTCGCCTCAAACAGATGCCCTATGCAGCTCGACTGAAGAAATTACAGCTGTACTCAGTTGCATACTGCCTACTCAGAGATGATCTCTGCTCGACATACAAGGCCATGTCCAACCGAGAATTGATGGACATGCTCCCCCTAAAGAAAACCTTATCCCAGCGAGCCACACGCTCTAGGGATCTAAACCTCACCACAACAATAAATAGGGCATGCTGGAGGGATAGATTCCTGTCCCAGAGACGTTCCATGCTTTGGAACAAGATCCCAATCTACATTAGGCAGAGCTCCTCGCTAACACTCTTCAATAGAAATCTTGACGAGTGGATGGGAAACAGAAAGTTTACCTCGGGGATCACTTCAGTGGCTCTGCTGGACAGAGGCACAGGGAACTAATCTAAGGGGGCGGCGAAAGCCAACATGTTCTGGCTAGGCTTATAAATGCCTTCGGGCACCTATGAACTTATGATATGGAATATCTCTTCAAGAGATTTGACTGAAAGTGAAAGTTTTCTCCTTGAATGCGGACTTAGTTTTATACCTGCAAGGCCGTCTGAGGTAACAGATTTAATTTTTGACCTAAAAATGTTTGTTAGAAGCATTATGTTTAAAATAACTTTTAAAGATTATGGACAAATGGACAGACCAGTTTCTAAGAAACCAACTACGTTTTTACCTGTTATTCATCCTGTACTTGAAGCATTTAGTAGAATGTGTGAAAATGAATTTCATGGTTTTGCACATAAAAAATGTGAACATTTGTGATAACACTGGGGAGTGTAGATATCAGTAGATTCAATTATAATAGGACATCACATGTGAATATGGATAGTACAGTCAAAAATAATAAAATATTTAAGAACTTGAATAGGGCTGAAAATAATGCTCTGCATGATTTACGTAATGATGACACCATTGTGATTAGGCCCACTGATAAAGGGGGTCAAATGGTGGTGATGGCTCATAAATTCTACTATGATTCTATGAATAAAATGTTGAGTGATAATAATGTATATAAGAAGATAGATTCAGTGGAAGTTAACAGGTTGATAATTAATGTACATAATACTTTATATGATTGCCTAATGGGAAAGGATATTAATTTGGATTTATACAATTACTTTATAGTGGAGTATCCTCTTATCCCAGTTATACAGGGGTTACTGAAAGTGCATAAAATGCTGATTGCCCACCCATGAGACCGATAGTTTCTGGCCATAATTGGTGCACTAAACCAATTTCTATTTATTTAGATAAGAATATAAGACCTACTTTAGATAAAAATCAATATGTACTTAGAGATTCTAAGCAATTTCTTATTGATTTGTATGATTTCACATCTGGTAGGGGAAATCATGACAATAAATTTTTGTTAGTGGCCTTAGATGTGAAATCTTTGTTTACGGTGATACCAAATGGGGAGGGCAAAGGGATGCTTAAGAGATATTTAAATAGAAATAGTAGTTACGAACACAATTTCATTGGACTACTTTGTCTATTAATGGAATTAATACTCGAGAATAAGACATTCCTTTTTGAGCATGATATATATATATATATATATATATATATATATATATATATATATATATATATATATATATATATTCAAAAAGAAGGAGTAGCCATGGGGATGTCAACTGCCAACAGCTATGCCAATTTGGTAATGGCTGCATGGGAGGAGGAGATGTTGATAGGGTCAGCATTCTGTCATCAAGTATTGATCTATAGACGTTTTGATGATGATGTCTTCTTCCTATGGGGTGATACCCGTGAGAGGCTTTGTGACTTCATTCAATATTTAAATACCAATATGTCATGAATACCAATAAAGCATCAAGCATATAGTGGGTGAGAGACCGACTTTTAATTTTAAGAACAAGAAAGTCTTTAAAAAGACTGTTGTGTTACCCTAGAAATAAGGAGACAGTAAGGAATGGTACATAGGCAACCTTACCCTGTGGAAGATGCACTTTTTGTACATCTCTAGAATCCACTGGATTCTTTAGGCACCTAGAGAGTGGTAGGTTGTTCAGTTTAAGTGTTCATGCAAATTGTAACTCTGAGAACATAGTGTACTTAGCCATCTATAATATATGCTCCATGTTCTATGTAGGGAAAACAAATTGTAGACTGAGAGACAGGATCAGGGAATATCTATATGACATTAGAACAGGGAGTGTAACTAATGCACTGTCAAAAACATGTGTTAAAGTTTGACAATACACATATGTTCAGATTTATGGTGATAGAACAGTTAGACCCAAATGAACAAGGTGGAGATTTGGGCGACTAAACAGATTGCAGAAACAAGATGGATAATTAGAGTCAGAGCCGATATTGGGAAGGGCTTAAATGAGAAACTTCCATTGAAACCTGTTCTAAAAAGCAGAACTTTATGTCGATAGCCAGTACTGTATATATTATTTTATACTTCTGAACATTTTTGAATTGTTATATGTTCTCAGGATAATCCATTATGGGACTATAGCCAGACTGAGAAATTTCCACTGATATCTACCTTAACTAATAGAATTTTATGTAAATAATTATTATTGTATTTTTAAGCTGCTATGTGTCTTTAAGACAATTAGCTATGGTCTTTGTTGTTATGGTGGCAAGTGTTGTAAATCATGTGATTTTTGATTATTTATTAAGCTGGTTTGCAGAAGAATGGTTTTACGTCTGATGAAGCAGTTACAATATACTGTGAAAGTGCTAATGTTTTATTAAAGGCTTTTATTTTTATGTTTGGCTTCCCATTGCTTTGGTTCACTTTATGTGCTTTAAGGAGCTGAATTAGTTTACTTCTAAATTCTATTTAGTTTAATTTCTGATATTTGGAAAAAAGATTCCAGTTTGCCAGAATAATTCTTCCGAAGCTTTTTTCTCCAGTAGAGGATGCAATTAGACAAATTATAAGGCAATGACCTTATATTCATCTGTTTCTGAGTGAAGCACAATATGAATTGTCAAGCAGATCCAGTTTAAGAGTATATAATAAAAGTCCTACACAGGCACGAACAGGAAGTCAGTTAGCTTTTTCCAGTGTTAGTCAGCAAAGTTCAAACTGTGGTACGGCACATTCTATTTGTGGTTATATGAACTGATTTGATATTTTGAAAAATAGCTATTATTGGTAAATCATAATCTAGCTGAGGTAATATGATATTTATAACCATAACCCTTTTAGATCCATTGTAAGATGATTAAGTAATACATTGCATGCTTTCAACAAAATAAGAATATGTACTTATTAACTTTATGGAATTTGTTTAGAAGTGGGTCAAAGCTATAATAGAATTAGATAGGTTTAGCTTCTGATTACATAGTATCAGAAAAGAATATACAATGTTTTTGTTGAACTTACAGAGAGTTTGCTCATTTCCAAAGGGGGATATTGACTAGAAAGGTGGGTAGTGTTTAAACAGAAATATAGAAAGGCAACAGGACAAATGATGAATACTGTTTAAACAGAAGTATAAAAATACTTGTTTGGGGAATAGAATGACATGGGAAAAAGAAGTAAAGTGAAATATAAAAACATGGTGAAAGATTTTGAGAAAAGAACATAGGAATGAAGTATTGAAGCAAGAGAAATATAAAATAATTTGAATGAGAAAAATAAAGAAAAATTTAAGACAAAGCTATATAGACAGAAATATTATTAAAGGTAAGCAAGAAATTTCACGTTTTTAGGAATGAAGTAAAAAGAAGGGAATGTAAGGTGGCTAGAATGTTAGATGTGAATAGTTAGCAAAATATAAACAATAAGAAATTGTGGCGATAGTAGAAACCTTTGTAGAAACAATATGCATAAGAAGGAAGAAGATGAAAGGGAAGGTAAAAACTAAAGAAAATTCCGATAGAGCAAACTGTAATGTAGAAATAAAAATGGATTGAATTGAAAGAACTGGAAGAGGTTATAATAGAAAGGAATGAAGAATCATCACCAGGCTTAGATGGGTTTAATTATAGATATTATAAGATGATGAATATAAGGGAAAAATAAATGGTTAGTGGAAGGGATGGAAGATGAAAAGATATGTACTTGATTCAATTTTTATGGAAGAAAGAGGATAAAATATTAAAAATTGATGGCCAACAACACTAGTGAATACTAATCATAAAAATATTTGATAAAATAATACAAAAAGAGTTGGAATGTTTTGGAAGAAATTATAATGGATTGGGTATATACAGCAAGAAAAAACAAGTTAAGGAAATGTTAATAATAATAAAAGAAGTAATAGATGCTATTTTATGGGGGTTAAAGAGGTCAGGTTGGTTGCATGTAATATAGCAAAAGCATTTGACTCAGTAGGTCATGAGGTAACATAAAATAAAATTAATACAACTATTAAATAAGTTCTATGAGGTGTCTTGGGAAATGATTATGTTAAATGATAGGTTAGGAAAGAAAAAGATTGAAAAAGTATGAAACAGGAATCTCAATGAGTATGTCTTTTTGCTAGTAATGATTGCTGTAATACAAACATGTATTGATGAAATGAGAGAAGCAGGATGAAAAATGGAGAAAGACATAATATCTGTGAGCCTTTCATATACAAATGATTTAGTTACATAGCAAAAGCATAGTGTGGATGAGGAGAACTCCAACAAAAATAGAAGGGAGGTTAAGTAAAGCTGGATTAAGGTTACATAGGTCAAAAAGTACAAGTTTTGGTGAAATTAAGTTAAATGGAATATATTTTAGTTGAAATTAGCTGAACATATTAGGAATCAGGTTTGATAAAAGTGTAGAATATTAGAATAAGAGGGAGGAATTATGTATGAAATAAAGACATCAGTTGGTGAAAACATTTATTTATCTCTTGAAATGAAGGTATATGTGCTAAGTATGCATAAATTGGGAGGGATGGGATATTTGCAGAGTGTAAACATGTTTCTGAGAAAATTAAGAAATAAATCATTAGAGGTTTTTTTTTCATTTTTATTTGGGTATCAAAACTCAATCTGTTTAGAGGGAGAATTGTATACAATAAAAAGAAGAATTAAGTTTAAATTTAAGAAAAATTCAATCATTTATTTGGTGTCAATTCCACCTTATTGGGTACTAAAAATTATAAAATAGAATGAAATTAGTTTGCTAGAGAACATATTGTATATGAAATAAGGAGAAATAAATCATTAGAGTTTTTTTTTTTTTTGAGTATAAAGACTCAATCCATTTAGAGGGAGAATTGTATACAATAAAAAGAATTAAGTTTAAATTAAAAAAAATCCAGTCATTTATGTGGTGTCAATCCCACCTTTTTGGGTATTAAAATTATAAAATAGAATGAAATTGGTTTTATAGAGAACATGTTGTATATGAAATAAGGAGAAATAAAAAAAATGAAAAGGAACAGAAGAAAAAAGGAAGAGATGCTAAAAAGAATATGATGCTAAGATGCAGTTAAAGAAAATTAAGGCTAATGAAGTGAAGAAAAGATAGAAGAGAATGGTATAACATGAATATGCACCATTAAATAAAGGAGAAAATAGTCACATGATTTCTAAACCAATTAGGCCATTATTCTATTTACATGTTAAAAAAGGAAACACAAAGATGTAAAATCACATTTTCCTTGCTTTGACAACTAGATGTTTTTTTTTTAGAAAAAGTATTTTGGAACATTCATGTGATATAAAACTAACAATGAAAATAATGTTTTTTTTTTAAACAATCAGAAGTTAATTCTGAATCATAAACAGGTTAATTTAATTTATTTATTTATTTATTGGAAAGAGTTTATATGATTTGAGAGGTGAAACTTTTAAAATTGGGTTGAAATGAGGAACCTTCTGACAACTTAAATTAGAAGCAAATACATTTCCTAGGTTGAATAGTTCAGTTAATATTAAATGTTTTCAAAAGCAAGTAAAATATTACTTTAAATAGTTTTGCTTCCTTCTTTAATATGTAAATAGAATAATGAGTAAGTTGGTTTAGAGATCATGTGACTATTTTTTCTTTATTTAATGCTGAGTATTTGTGTGTTTTAATTATTCAGATAAAGTCCTATCATAGTGGGTGACAGTGTTCAACAATAAATTACTTGTTGTATAACCTTGATGTTGGTTTTCCTTTGGACTTTTCTACATAAGATACTACAGCTGTTGGTTTTGTTGCAAATGGTATGACATGGAAATGTACAAATATTATTTAATATTTTCATGGAGAGTTCATTAGGATGAGATTAGAAAAGCAATAAAAATAGAAGGGAAATATTTGAAAATGTTTAAGAGGCTGGAGAATTTTTCTGCAAAATAATATTAGACAAGTTGCCTGAAAAACATAGTATGAAATATAAAGCAATGGAATAGCGAAAATGTAATGACTATAATACAAAAGAAACAACAAAGCATTATTTCTGGAATTCTAAAAAAATGAAGCTTTTTGGATAAAAAATAAATTCAAAATGAGCATAAGTGGAAAGGTTTTTGAAATATAAGGAAATATGTAATATTCTATAGAAAATATGAAACAACTGTCAAGTTGAAAATGGGATAGGGTATTGATAGTAAAAGTATGTTCATTGTGGAAAATAATTCTATCTCAATTAGGTAGAATGTTTGCAAACCATTGCTAAGTGTCCCCATGAAATCATTCTAGAGTTTATCAGAATCTGTGACGTGATGGTTATATCTTTGACTACAATGTTTGAGCATCAAAGTGCACTCCTTATGCATGCTACACCTTGTACAAATTATTAGGCATTAGAGAAATATAATCATCTTACATAGAGCCACATTTCAAAACATGCATAAAAGACACATGGATGATTTCTTCCCAAATTTTGTTAGCACCGACCTTGCTTTGGGAAAGTAACTCAAGTAAATATATCAGGATTATAAATAACTCTCCTGCTAGATTTTAGGTGAAGGTCCTGGAAAGAAGAGGAACTCTCTACAACAGTATTCTACACTGTTCATTTTTCATCTTGTTAAACTTCTGCAGTTTCTTTCTCCATTGTTTGTTTCTAAATCTCTTATGGAGTTATTAATAACTATACCATCTCTAATCTGGGGGAATCACTTGACTTTTCCAACCACTAGTAGTTATTTCCTTTGTTACTATATTTGGGGAGTCAAAGTCACCTAGGCCAACTAAGGAACAGTGTTTCTCTAGTATGCTACCATTGACTTACCATGAACTTGGAAATTAAATTTTGTAGATCCTTCCTAAATGCATTTAACTATAAACAGCCCCAAAACATGATTCCAGTCTTCCTTGACCTCCCAACCCAGGCGCAACTCCAACAGCATGGATTGGTCTATTATTTTAAGAAATTCCCATTGTGTTATAGGTTGAGAGTTATTTTTATTATATTGTGGTTGGTATCTGCAAGTGGGGCAAGAGTGATAATAGTTCCCAAATGCACACTCTGGATTACAGGTTCATGTTAACAGGAATTATAAGACAAGTAACGTATGAGACCACATATGCATTGTTGTTACCCACCTTCATGATGTACCTCACACTTCTTGAAGGGCAGTGCAAGTCAGGCCCAGGATGAATTTGTGGGATGATCATCCAATCATCAAGGTTATTTTTGAAGGATTTAGGATGTCACTCCTTTTTAATGTAAAATGGCAACATATTCCAGAGACAGGATAAGCATTAGTTAATAAATTTGTCCCTCCACTGTGTTTTGTTTATGTGTTGGAGGATATGCAAATTTCTAGATCTAGTGGTAGTGGAGCTATTGGTCTTGTGGAAAGGCAAGAGATCAAAGATAGTTTGGTCTTTTATGAAATGGAATACAAGGCATAACTTTCCACATGACATTTTATAAAACACAGAGTATATAGATCGAGTTTCAGGTCTGGCCTGATAACTAAGGGTTTTAGATAAGAAATTTTCTTGGTTAGGAAATACTGGGGTCTTTCTACCTGTCTGATGGTTCTGGATAGGTGCATAACAATGTGGCATTGCACTTTATAACTGGTCTAATTACAGCAGAGTACAATGGTATAGTAACTTCCCTTGAAATAGATGAGATGCCTTTAGATGTCAGTTGCACTAAATAGAAGGATTTCCTGACAACTAATATTTCATGGCAGTCAAAAGAGAGGGAGTTGTTGACCAAGGTGCAGAGATCTCTGATTACTATATCAGTTTGCAATGGGGTGCTAACTATGCATGGGTTGGAGACAAAAGTTTGTTAGTCAGCTGCAACAATATTACACTTTTTAGCTTTTAATGTTAGCCTTTTTTCAGTACATTTTTCCTTAGTGACAATTATGTTCTTGCAGTAGTGACAACATATCAAAGGATGATTACATAATACCCAGGTTGTATTTATTTGCAAACATTTTAGCTACAGGTCTGGATTTGATGTTTATAGTTAATAAATGCCAAATAAGGGGGTCCCAGCACAAAAACCTATTGAAAGCCACTAATTACTGTATTGTGTTTCTGATATGGGTTATATCTTTTAGTTAGATTGCTATCCCCTCACCTCACATAAGTCTACATTGACATCTGAAGCTAATAGCAGAAGGAGGTACATCCTGTGATTTGTAATTTACAAATATCTGAAGTTTCATCATAACCGTCACATGAGTACATTTAAACCTTATTCTAATTTATTTTTACATGTAAATTCATCTACACCTTGATCAGTTCTAACATGTCTGATGTTAAAATAAAGGTTACAGTACATCTGGCGGGTCACCAAAGTATAACCCTCATTTTGAGTTTACTATGCACTTTTATGTCAACACAGCCCAACTGAGATTTCAAACTATATTTCTTTCCAATTTCAACTTCTCTTTACTTCGTATAACTCTGCAGACACTTTCTGTTTTGTTGTAGCATGATTTTGTTTTTCTTGCTGGAATTGTTTGCTTCATTGATATTTATTTTGTCCTTTCCTAACCTATAGCTGTTTTTTCTTTGTTCCCCTGTGTGACTGAAATCAGTTTCTATTGCCTCTGCTGATCTTCTTGCTAAAGATGTTTTAATATTCACCTTATTGCTTGGGTCAGTCTTATCACAGACCCTGCATGAAAAATGTAAGCCAAATTTCAAACAAAGCACTATACAAATAAAAGCTGTCTTTGGAAACCAAAGGAACAACAAAACAGGCATATATAAAATAAATAAACAAATACACGTGATTTAACAGATGGCACAAGCTTTCCTCCTAAAGTTAAGAACATTACTTTAAAGTGGTTCAAACAAGAGGAGTGTTACATAACACATAGCTCAAAAACCATGAAAGGATGATATTGTTTTATGATCAAAGTTAAAGACTAATCTAGGATACAATCTAAAAATAAAATCAAAAATAAAAGTTAATGTTTTACTCCACTGCATTTATACCCCAGTTTCAGTAAAAATTAATAATAATTCCTGATACTTCACATTCATTGAACAATAAAATCCATGAATATCCCCCAATTCCTTTAAAGTAACAATGACATATTGTCAAACTAACACCTGAACTTTAAAGTAATGGCTAGGATCAAGCAATGAAACATATGTGTAAAGTAAATTAGTCTTAGAATCCCTGATGATTTCTGAAGCATGCTCAAGCATATGA
>NC_056735.1:1331019050-1331269050 GCF_019279795.1 Protopterus annectens
TTATCCTTTACTAGTAATTACTGTGACAACACCCTCCCTTATATGGATGTTCTCCTTGTTAAAGACAACAGTAGCTATCGCTATTTGTCCAGGATACATAGGAAAACAACCTATTTGAATACTTTACTTAATTTTTCTAGCTCTGGTCCATTTTTTCAGAAAAAAACTGTTGTGAATGGGCAGCTAGTCTGTGCAGCATGCATGACAACCCAGGATCACCAGTTTGAGGAGGAATGTTACATGATGACAAGTATGTTTCTTAATAGGGGGTATCCAGAATCCCTAATTGATGAAATGGTAGAGGAGGTCATTACTAAAAGGAATTCTGGGCATTTTTACCACTTATTAATGGCAGTAAATGAGTGCATGACTTTCTGGAGCGGGAACCAGAAGCTGTCACCCCTTTTTCTACCTCCCTCGTTATTACATATAGTTTGTTTAGTTCTAACATCAGAGCTATCCTTAACAAAACATGGATACTGTTGAGGGAGGATAGGATGATGAGGGAAAAATGGGAAAAAGACCTACCATAGTTTTTAGAAAAGGGTGTACCCTGAAAAATATATTTAAAAAATATATTTGAAGGTGGACAATTCACCAAGAGAACTACTCCATGAATGTTCTAATGTGGTAGATGTTCTTTCTGTAAATGTATAACTATGGGAGACAGATTCTCAGTTAAAGGCAAATGCTTTAGGATGCCTGACAGAGTGGATTGTGAGAGTAAAGCAATAGTGTATGCGGCACTTTGCCAGCAATGTGAAGGCTATTACATTGGCAAAACTGAAAGGAAATTTTGCGAGTGGATATATGAGTATTTATATGAGATGAAGAAAAGCAAAGTCAACAATGCACTTTATAAACATGTTTTAGAATATCCTGGCCACACTTTTAAATTCACAATCTAGGAACAGGTTAGGACGGATGCTAGAGGTGGCCCATGGAAAGTTAGGTTGTAGGTAAGACAAATTTACTGGGAAATCTATTGGAATGCTTATTGCTGGCCAGGACTCAACGAACAAGCCAGCACAGTACAGCTACTAAAACTGAAAACATTAAAAAGATGATAATCTGTTTAATAATATTTATCAGCTGATTTTAGGAGATGATATTTGTTTATTTGTTTATTTGTTTATTTGTATTTATGTTACTTATTTGTTTCCCTATGTGGGCAAGTCAATAGTAAGAAATGTCATAAACATTTTTAAATTGAATGTTCACTTTTTCTGGGGGTGTCTGTCATTTCAGGAATGCAATAATTGACCATTGTGTACCCATGTGACTTTATTTTAGTGTTTAAAAGGAATACTAATCTTTTTTAATGTCTCCAAATCTTTTGGGTTTCTAATACCATTACAGGAATGGACCCCATTCCTAAGTCAAAGTACGATTAAAGTTCATGAAATTAGTATTGTTTCAATCTTTGATGTCAGCCAAAAGTGCTCTTCGCAGCACCCGCAATGTGCCCAGTAATGACTCCTTCTGCAATTCATATGGGGTTACATGGATTGGTAACATATCTAAATATGATTGTAGATTCTTTTTTATAAGACCCGTTGCTCCTACTGCTGTTGGAACTGTCTGGGTATCTTTCTTCCACATTGCTCTTATTTCTCCCTACAGATCCTGATATTTTATGACTTTATGTCTCTCTGTACATAACAAACTGTAGTCACTGGGTGTGGCAATTTCAATGGTCAATGCTACTTTTGTCTTCTTTGATGGACCACTATATCTGGCTTTCTAGCATCTATCTTTTGAACTGTTGGTAATTGGTGATTCCATGTGATATGAACTTCATCTTTTTCTATGATGCTTTGTGGCTCATGTTTTCAGTGTTTTTTAGCCACTTCAATACCATAATGTTTACACAATCCCCAGTGCAACAGTCTTGCCACATTACTATGCCTTTCAGTATACAGTCCTTCTGCCATTAGTATATCAGAGCCAGCAAGAAGGTGTGTGACTGTTTCCAATTCAGTTTTACAAAAATACATTTTTATCTTTCTCTCACATGTTCAGTGGACTTTGTAAACCAGTGTATATGTAGCCCACTATGTTAGGCCACCAATATTAACCTTTCATCTCTTGGTTTGAATTTGCCTCTCCTTAACCATTCCTGTGTTCGTTCCTGATCAACATGAGGTTCCTCCAGAAGTTTTCTATACTTGCAATTACATTTATGCATTTTACACATTTCTTTCCTTCCCATCTGGTCAGCCACCTTATATTCTTTCTTTTGTTTTTTTTTTTTTTTTTTTTGGCTTTTTTGACACATTCAGTTGCTGCCTGATTTTTATCTACTTCTGGTTTGATTTCCAGTCCTGTTTGATTCTGATATGCTTCTGCTAGATTAAGTAGAGGAGTCATCTTAGATTTATTCTCCTCATGTTTCAAAACATTCACTATGTTTGGGTCTTGTGATATGTGTGGAGTCCAACAATTACAGATCTATACATGTAATCAATTTCAAGGAGGCCCATCCCTCCTTCAGAACTGGAAATATATAATCTTAGTATACACTATTTTTTATAAATCATTTGGTGGGCATGAAACATCCTTTTTGTTTTCCTGTCTAATCTATCCAGTATGTTTTGGAGCCAAACAGCCACTCCAAACCTATAAGTTAGGACAGGAAGAGTAAAGTGGTTTATAGTTTGGATTTTATTCCTAGATGTCAATGCTGTTTTCAGGATTAATTTAAGTCTTTTAAAGTATTCCTTACTAAATGTATTTGCATTTGTTCATGTTTTATTGTTGATCCTTCATCAATTCACAAATATTTATACACTCCTTCCTGCTCAAGTTCTTTTATATCACATCTAAGTTTTTTTATATCACAGTACTAATCTTATTTGGGATATCTGATGAAGTTTTAGCAATGTCAAAATAAAAGCACTTATCTTTTTGGTTTTAATTGGGACTCATTTAATAAAATGAGTTGGATTAAAGTTCATCGCCTGGATTTCCTTTTCTGTTTCTGTCCACATTATATACTTTGAAGCCAAATAAGCTCATGTGACCCCTGTGCTGAAAATACACATGGGTAATTTACACCTCAGTCACTGTAACTTCTCTGTGGTGCAAATATGTATTCTCTAACTTCACTTGTCATATCAGTAAATCTGTTCCTGTATATCTCTAAGATAAATGCCACTGTAATCTTCAGTTTGCAGTATTGTCAGACCATTTCTCTTCAAGTCAGAATCTTATGCCCCACAACCAGTCTGCACCAATACCTGAGTAGCTTTACTAGCATCTCCCAGCCATATAACACATTTTGCAACTCTACTAGCTATCTCACCTCTATACATATGAACCTTGTGATAGCCATATATAATTGATCTGAACCTGCTAAATACCCTACCTCTTGAATACAATATTAATATTTATGCCTTCTTTCCATTTCTTTAATTTCTAATCACTAATCACTAGATCTATTGTCTATTTTACAAACCCACTAATACACCTTTTCAAATGCTCAATGTTCAACATCTGTATACATAAGAATCGTTTATATTGTAAGTTTCCTTTATTTCATATGAGGACAATCTAATTAGGAAATGTATGTGTAATTTTTAATGAATAGTATTTAATGTCTGTTCTTGTATATTACTGAACAGCTTTTTAAAATGTTTGTAATTTGTTGGAGTTTTTCTCCCCAGGCTTCTGCTGTAAAAGGGTTGTTGACTAAACACAATCAGACAAATCTGGTAAACAAAGACAAAATAAAAAAATATAAATAAAATCTACATATTGTTGTGTAAGTGGCCCTTACAGCATAGCATCATTGCAGGCTGGTCATGTCATTATCACCAAGATGTGCAGTCACATATCATACCGGAATACATAGATGCCATGCATATATGTGACATGTGAAACAAGATTTGGAGGTAGGAATTTATGAAGACTGCATACAGGGAATAATGAGTACTGTGACATTTGCAATAGAGTATCACACATCCATGTGGCAATGTGTGCACTAACACATTACATGGTCAAAGCACTATGGACAATCAGCTTAGTAGTGACACCTATGTTGAAATAAATGGTAATTGTATGTAGAATGGATATGCAACTAAAGGTAAGCCAAACGTGTTCAAATTACAGACCCAACACAGTAATGTTCAACAATGCAAACTATGCCACTAATATCAGTGCATTCCACAAATCAGAACAAAATAGTATTGGAAAATCCATATGTATTGATCTGCATATCCATGCAAACAGATACCACAACTGCAAAAATTAAACAAAGCAATCCTGTACGTGTATGGGATTGGGAAATATAGGAATGCATATGTAGAAGCAGAATGGTTCATCACAGTGTGGTTGAGTATACATGTGCAATACACATATCAGAACATGGCCTTAGGAGGATACACTATCAATGTCTGATACATGAGACTGTAATATGAGAATAAATGTCAATTGGTGCAACATTCAATGAAAATTACAATGTAACTCAGGCAAAATGTACACAGATATCTGGAAGTGTGTCAACATTACATTACACACACAACAGGATGTGTATAACAGTGAAGGCAGATTTTGTAGTACTACAACCCAGCAGCTGTCAATGGGGCGACAGACATACATAGTCATGAGAGTCCAAAATGCACCTGTAACATGGCATAGGTCAATGTGACTGAACACCTGAAAATGTGGACAGTGAAGCAATGGGGAAGCACAAAACACACCTGTGATGCTCAACATAGGAGGCAGATGCATGCTTGCCAACACAGTGATGCACAACCGTTGAATATACAGGGCATATGTAAATCCATGACGTGCAAAACTGTTCCCAAAGAGATTCAATGCAGGAAAAGGAAGCATTACTGTTAATTCAGGTGCATATACAATTATCACAATATTCAATGAAGGGGAAATAGGTGCACATGGAGTATGAAAAACACTGTAAGGAAATGCACACATATGCCATAATCTAACAGAACTGCCAGTACACATCTGCACACACATGGTCAATATGACAGGAATGTTAACACAGGTAGGAGTCAGGGACATATTATGCATATATGGTTACATATAATCATAGTGTACAGAAATACAGATAATAAGGACAGACATAAACAATTGGTATAACTATACTCCTGTAGATATCAGTGGAAACAACTGCCAAAGTGTCTGCAAAAATGAATCTTAAATTATATGACTCCAAAGGACAATGTATGTTTCAGCAGACAACTGTTGTTGGCACATATGAGTGACACCATGAAATGCCCTGCACAGAATAAGTAGATGCCATGTCACAGGCACTAACAGACATCTGGTAAGTACAACACATGGCACATGGCAATGGCTATTATGGATTAGCAGTTTGTGGCACATTATAAGGAAAATGACAGGCAAAGTGCATCTGTCATTTGGATTAATATATATATGGGGTTGGGAGGGTGGCCTAATGATTAAGGTGTTTGCCTTACAAACACAAGGTGCAAGGTTTGAGTCTCACAAGGGATAATTGGCTAGGCTTAAAATGACCCACAAGGGCAGTTAGCCTAGTACTAATCTATGAACCTATAAGTATGTGTCATGAAAATAACAACTGTAAACTATGGCAAGCACATCTGGGCTACATTATATGAAAAGAACATGATTTTTTTTCTGAAACACCTCCTTGGTTGGGTCAAAGCTTATGGATGATCTCTGATGTGATCTTCTGGAAAAGTTGTGTGTAATTAGTAGGGAGTGTGGGTGGGGGGGCTAAAGTAGGGGTTGCTCCCCTGTAAAAAAGACTATTTATGCTTTTTTGCTATTTTTCATTTTTTTCTTTTGGCTCAACCAATTTTTGATTATCTTGTTCATCTCAATTATATGAGTATATGACTAACTGTCCTATACTCATTTAAAGATATAAACACTTGTGAAAGAGCAATTTCCACACCCAGCAAATCCTGGACAGTAATGACCGTTAAAGTACAGTTGCATAAGCTCTTCTTACCTGTAACAGTAGATGTTCATAGAACATACTGTCTTACTGGCACTCAGATAGTAGTGCCCTGCTACCCTCATCTGACAGTCAACCAAAGCTCAGAGTCCCTCCCACTGCCTATCTATGGGTGTGATAGACCAATCATATGGTAGTACAGGGACTGCCTTATATATTCACAGACAGCACTTTTTCAGTTTCCAGAGTCCAGCAGGAAGAGGAGATGAGAACGCATGCTTTGTGAACCCCTACTGTTTCAAACCAAAACACACACACACACACACACACACACACACACACACACACACACACACACACACACACACACACACACACACACACACACACACACACACACACACACACACACACACACACACACACACACACACACATACACAGACACACACACAAAACAATGCAGGCCACACAGCAGTGCTCAGTGGTAACCCAAACACCAAACTATGTACATCCAAAAGGAGGGGGCGTACTGCCAGCAAGGCAGTGTGTTCTACAAACATCTACTCTTAAAGCTAAGTTGGACTTATGCAACTGTACTATACTCAACAGACACACTACCTTACTAGCATTTGGGTAGATTGCCAAAGCTTACCTTCCCTGGGAGAAGGAAGGATAAGGGTCCAGGAGCCCCTAGAGAATGGTTCTAGTGAAGCCTCCTCTGGATCTAGTAAAAGCATACTGTTTGCAATGCTTTGTAAAGGTATGGACAGATAACCACAGAGGACCAAGTTGTTGCCTCTAGAATACTTCTAGAGTCCACTCTTTTCCAATACACTACTGAAGAGGAAAAGGCCCTGGTGGAATGTATTTTTACCTAGTCTGGATTCAGCTTGCCATGATGAGTGCAACAAAAAACAATATCAGAAGACAATCAACATACAATGGTTTGCTTAGAGACAGGTTGACCTTTCTTTGCCCCTGAGTAGGAAAGGTTTTCAGACATCAAGAAGGGCTTTATTCTGTCAGGGTAATATCTGAACTGCCAGTGCACATCCCAGGTATAAAGTGCTATATAAAGAACACAGGAAAGTTGATAGTCTGATTGAGAGTGCTCTCTGAGACCACCTTTGGCATTAAAGAAGGGTTTGTGTGTAACATAACCCTATCCATGTGGAAAATGAAGTAAGGTTGTCCAACCATGAAGGCTTGCAGCTCACAGACTAACTTTGCAGATGTCAGAGCAATAAGTAAAACAGTTTTCCACATTAAGAACTTCAGATCATCCTGAGCAGCAAGCTCCAAAGGTGGTAAGATCATTTTTTCCACAAGATAATTGAGATACCAAAAGCAATGTCTTTCAGCTTCTCCTGATTAGGGGCCACCACAGTGGATCAGCGGTCTGCAGATTGATTAACAGTGGAGTTTTTAAGGTGTTGATTTGTCATATGGTGCCCAACCTTCACAGAAGTCACACACACACACACACACACACACACACACACACACACACACACACACACACACACACACACACACACACACACACACACACACACACACACACACACACACACTTATCTGCATGTCTTTAAAACTCACTCAACCAAAGGGAGGACATGCAGATTCCACACAGAAGGCACTCCAGCCAAGAATCAAACCAGAGAACCTCTTGCTGTGAGGCGACAATGCTGATTGCTGCACCACCACTGCCATCAACCACGTAGGAGGGATTTGCTTTTGAGGGGGTCTCGTATGCAATACTTTCTTCATGAACCGTTTTACCAAAAGAGAAGAAGAAAGAGGGGGATCCAAAGGCAGACATGCAGTGATGAGTACTAAATGCATATTAATGGATGCATACAACAAGCCATCCCAAAGTAGCTCACAGAAGTATTTCAAAACTAGAGAGACGCTATCCTCAAGAGACCCTCTGTTCCCATTAAGGCACCATTTAGAAAACCTCAACCTTTTGTAAACATAAGATTTCTCTGTAGCAGGTTTTTTGACCTCTGTTAACACCTGCTGCACATCCTTATGAAACAGGAACCTAAACAGTGTCAAGACTAATCATCCATACTGTCTGTTGCAGTTGCTCTAAAGTAGAATGTAGGTACATTCCCGTCCAAGGGAATGAGAATGTCTCTGTCCTCCAAGCATATTTGCAAGAATGTCTGGAACAGAACTTCTCCAGGTGTGTGTTTTGAAAGGAGTAAACAGATCTATATGAGGCATTCCCCACACCCAGACCAGATCCTGGAACCCCACTTCCTTGAATGTCATTCATGCAGGTCTGCCCAGGATCTGCTTAGACTGTCTCCCATGACATTTTGCTCTGATGAAAAGTATGATGTCTAAAGAGATAGTGAATGTTGAAAAGCTAGCTCCCAGGCCATCATTGCCATGCAGAAGAGTAAGACATTCTACTCCCTTGTTTATTGAGGTACCACATCACTGTGGCTTTGTCTGTCATTACAGGTAGAGGATTCAAAGTCCGTATGTCGTGAAGGACCTTCAAGAAGTGAATTACCACAAACATTTTCTTGATGTTGATGTGCATCCATGTATCCTTGCACCTGCAAGTGGCCTGCACTTGCAGTCCTGTTGACACAGCTCACCAGGTCCAGACAGAGTGCACCAGAATGGGTGGGAAGAAGGGAATTCCTGAATTTATACTCAGCTGTGCTCCCCACCACTGTAACTGTCATCTGATGAAGTCAAGTACTAATAACTGGGCTTCTAGGGAATGTGGGTGCTGGGTCAAACAAATTTGTACATACCAGTGAATTTTCCTCATGTGAAGATGGGCCAGTGATATTATGAGACTCACGGATGTCATAAGTCCTAGAATATTTAGGCATTCTCTTGCCAATGTTCCTCATGGAGAATTCCTGAAATATCATCTGGTAGGACTGGGCTTTGCCCTCTGGAAGAAAGGCCATTCTTTTGTTTGTGTTGATTAACCACACCAGGAAGATGAGTCTTTGTGAGGGTGTCAGGCATGAATTTGGAAGTTTCAACTTGAATCCTAGCTGGGCAAAGATCAAGGTCAAGAACTTCTCTCATGATTCCAAACACCAAGATATAGACTCCGCACAAATCAGTAAGTCATCCAAGCAAGGAAAAAAATGTGAATGTCAGGTGGCCAGCAGTGGGCTAGTAGTGCAGCAAGGCATTTAATAAATGCTGAAGGTGCAGTGGACAGCCTAAAGGGCAATAAGGAGAACTGATAGTGCAAGCCAAACGCAATAAATCTCAGATATCTCCTGAAGAGATGAGCAATGAGGGTATGAAGATATGTATACTTCAAGTCCTGGGCCATCAAAAAGCAGTGGTCCAGCAGAAAAGGAATCACTGTTTACAGGGTGAGTATCTTGAACTTGGGGACCTTGATAAAAGTATTCTAAAAAGATAGGTCCAACACCGGTCTCCACAACAGCTCTTTTTTTGGGATCAGGGAAATTCTGGAGTAGAAACCTTTCATTCTCTGAGTCTAGCACGTGCCAGAGAATAAAAGGAAATAATGAAGACTAGACTAATGGTTGAGGGGGTTCTGAATAGGGGCAAATGTTTCTTCCACTGTCTTCTGTAACCTTTGTCCATGATGTTGAGCACCCATTTGTTGGAAGGCACTGATGGCCAGACTGCCTTGTTGTGAGCTAACTTTCAAGATGGGGCACCCGGAAAGGAACCTGGGAATGACATGTTTCAAGTCTCAACATAGTCATAGGTTGGGAGGAGTTTTTTCCTCTTTTAGAAATAAACCCCTCTTGTTAGGTTCGGTAGAGTTCTCATCCTGCCATTTGCTTTTGATGCCTTAGTTTTTGTTCATCTAGAACTTCTGTTTGCTGGCCCTCTGAAATTTATCCTGCTTTTTGGGGAAAACTGGAGGATATGGAACATCTCAGATATCCCTTGCATCAGTTTAGCTCTGTCATCCCAGTGTTTTAGGATCTGATTAGCTGCTGTACTAAACTCACAAGCCGAATCAATGGAGCATTCTTAATCTCATTTTTTAACTCATCAGAAACGTTTTGGTTATGTAACCAAGCATACCTCCTTACCACTACACATCTCTGCATTTCTGGAAGTAGTACCAACCCCCTCCAAGGCACTTTTTAAAGCAAGTTTAGACACTTGAGAAACAATGGAAACAATCTCTTTGACATAATCTTTCTGTTCAGCAGATAATGATGTAGCAAACTAATGTAAACTATACATGCACCTCAAAAGAAAGTTTCCCATAAAACATTGGTAGTTAAACAATTAACTTCTGTGCTGGACTGAGCCATCTTCTTTTCCTGAGATTCTAGAGGTTCAAGTCCCTTGCCTAGTTTATTTTGAGGATGTGGTTTTGATGAAGAAATAGTATATTTTTATTGGCACAGGACACTGGGAACACAGAAGCAACGCTGCAGACATGAGGGCTTGGAGGCCAGGCATGGCCAAGCTCACCCTGAATTTCTTAATCACCTTTTTGGGCACAGGCTCATTCAGCAGAAGAGAATTCCAAGCTTTCTGTAAAACATTCTCCAGTGTTGCGATCAATGGAGGGAAGGTCTCATCTGGGGTGTCATCCTCAAAAAAATCATATACCCTGCTGATCTCAAGCAGCCAATGATTGCTCCCAGTTGAATAGAGCACTAAGTATAGCCAGCATTTAGCAAAAACAAAGCATTTGTTTGGGTTTCTGAACCTGTTTGTCCTCAGAGAAAAATCACTGGTCAGACTCTGACATTTTTGAAACCTCAGATCCTGAACCCCCTTCTAACACAGGATCCTTGGGCAGTTGAATAGTGGCAAGAGTGCTGGCATTACTCATAACCCAGGTTTGCACCCCATAATCAATAGCCTGAATAATGTATCTAGCCATAGCCATCATCTCAGGTGAAAACACAGATATTATAATGTGCTGCGGCTTTTTGCATGCACTATACTAGTGGGAGAATCCTTTGGAGGAGATATCAACACTGGCAACAGATTCTGTAGCCCTGCTTTCCCCTGCACCTAAAGAGTTTAATTCTCCTATACCCAAACCAGGTACAGGTACAGGCCCAGTAGGCATATCTGATCCTTGTGTCACATACAGTTGTGGCACTATCACCACAACAGGTACCTTGGCCAAAATAAGGCAAGTGATCTTATAGTCTCCCCAAGGCAACTGCAGAGTCACAAGCCCTAGACTGAGGCATGCTTTTGATTTACTTTTATGTTTTTTAGGTGTACAATGGGGTAAATGGTGGGGAATTGCATATCAGAGTTCAGCAAGTCAGTGAAAAAAAAAAACACTAGCCTGAATAATTCCAAATAGTGGCAACATAGTCAACCAGAAAAAAAACAAAACAAATGGCATTATTCTCCCTATAAATAGCAAACCGAAGGAGACAGTTCTGAGCATTCATCTGAATAAAATGAGAGTTGTTTCAGTAACACAGTTCAAGGCACAAATACATCTGAAAATTTTAAATTTTTTTAAAGGCCAATTTCAGTGCCAAATGAATAAAAACAGAACAAAAATGTATTAGACAAGAAATAAAGCATAAATTTATGAAAATATCTTATCAGAAATGTTTAACATACAAAAGGGCTCCAAAATCACAATTTAAATGAAAATGTCATTTAAAATGCTATAATCTTTATGATGATATGAGGTAGTGCCAGTTGTGCGAGGGGGAGTAGGGCAGTGCATGTGTAAAATATGCCAGCATAGCTAGCTAGAGTTTTGTAAAGAATTATATGTCATTTGAATATCAAACTGATTTGTATTTGTAAAGTTGCATGTGTTAAAAATGTATCAAAAGTGAGTCCTGCTGGATAGAAAAGAAATATACATGTATGTCAGACTGTACTGTAGTAACTGATGAAATGTAGATATTTTAACAGAGAATACTGAAAGGAAAGGGGTTAAGCTCAGCCCAGTTAACCTTAAAAAATAGCCTGAAATTAAATGACTTGGTTTTGGCCATAAAGATTTTATCTCACTGAATGCGACCAGAGATGCTGTGTCTATGAAAAGCCCAGGCTGGGATCCTGCTCTAGTGTCCTTAGTGGTGAACTATTTGCTACCCTGGGGTGCCAGAGAATTCTTGTTAGTTTCTGCAGGAAAGGTGGAAGTTTTGGAATTGTTTTACAGTTTCCAGATGCTGTAATAAACCTTAGCTAAAGTTCTGTGTGTGTATTGTGACACATCAGCGCCAGATCCTGGCTCAATTTCTAGTGAGAGGGTAGTGTGGGAACCATAGAGTCAGATGACCAGATGTGATGTCATTCAGTAGCCAGCACTGAAACTGTATTTGAATACTAGTGAAAGATGGAGGCATGCATTCTGCTTTTGAACCTGAGAAGATACTCATCCACTTTATCTTGCTTGCTTTAGTAAGTAACTAGGGAACAGTAATTCTTCAAGCCAGTTAAAAATATAGTGAAAAATCTAACATTTTTTTACTCTGTCTATCTGAGTCTTTCCATTTGTGTTGTTGCTTTTTTTTATTTCCTGTGTCTGAAACTCTGGTGTTTATTGTAAATACATATTCAGTATTTTCCTGTTTTGTTTTATTATTTATTATTACATATATCTAAACCTGCCATTGTGGCTAGTCTTCGAAAATGTTTAACCTTTGAGAGTATTTGCATTTATTTAGTGGCACTTTGGCTCCATGTTCTTGGACGTCTTGCTGCTTGGTTAAACACTACAGTTTGTATAAGTATTAATTTTAACAAGTGTAATTGGGTACCCTGGTAAGAGCATTAAAGTAGCTGGCTTTGGGTGTTCTGGCTGCAGTGAATCTACTTTATAGTCTGGGTGAAGGTGGTAGAGTGGGTGAGCTGTGCCAGCCAATTACTGGTGTGTGTGTGTGTATGCATGTGTGTATGTGTGTGTGTGTGTGTGTGTGTGTGTGTGTGTGTGTGTGTGTGTGTGTGTGTGTGTGTGTGTGTGTGTGTGTGTGTGTGTGAAAATCAAATCTTAAAGAGAGTGTGTATGAAAGCTACTTTGAACAGGGACACTGAGAGCAGTGATTTCACAGACAGCGTTGTGGAGAACTTGGCTTGGAACACCAAGCTAAGAACTCAGTTCTAAAGTGGTCAGTGGGGAGTCTTATTTGGGTCCTGGAGAAGAAACCCAGCCCCAGGACTGTATTCTCTGTGTGTGTTCTTAAGGGAAATTGTATTTGGTGCAGAGGGCTGCCTCTGAAAATACTGTGTGTGTGTGTGTGTGTGTGTGTGTGTGTGTGTGTGTGTCTATTTTTAGTACAGTGAACATTCCCCGCTGATATCAGTGATGAGGATTGAGGCTACTTTATTACTGGCCCAGAAGAGGGATGTCACATTCTTGGTCAATCATCTCAAATAATCAACTCCCTCCCAAAAAAAAAACAAAACTGATATATCAGTAACTTTTTCTGTCAAAACATTCAAATTAAGTTTTTAATCAACGGGAAAAACAGGCACAATTACCTCACAGCTCTTGAAGCACAAGGTAATGAGAGAAAATGAAATAAAATAGCCTCAACAGAGAAACTCATTTAAAAATTCACAAATGGCCATGGAATACATTTGAAGGGTTAAAAAAACTCAGGAACCAAGAATTGGCTTAAAATAAACTGTATAAGGCATTTACTATGCTCAAGTTAAAACCTGAGCATATACAACATTTCTAATCAGAAAAAAAAACAGCCAATGCAGCAAAATACACTATCCAAGAACTGACAGAAAAAAACAAAAGGAGGAAATAAAAAACAAAAAGGGTTTCTTATCTGAGCTCAGCAGTTGAAGAGACCCAGAGCGAGGAGCAGTCTTCCAAATGATCCTTCTTTTATTATGGTACTAGATAACTGAAATGCTCCTGTCTGTGAGTCTGTAAGGCAGTTCCTGTATGCCAAGCAGTTGGTGGCAATTGGATCATCACACCCAGAGAAAGGCAGTAGGAGGGACTCTGAACTTTGGTACACTGCTAAGAGTAACAGGGCACAATTACCCAAATATCAATAAGACAATAGGTTTGTTGAACATCAAGAATTACAATCAGTTGACACACGTGTTAGGCAACAGTGCATGTCATGAGGAATATGATGTGTGATTTCCAAGGAATACGATGACATAGTAAATGTGCTTTGAATTGGTGTCACCAAAAAATAAATGAGAAGACTCCCATAAATTGATAAAGTTAAACATATATGGACATATAATGCATGAATGAAGAATGGATGTGAAGGCAGCAAAGACACCAAGTATATTTATTTATTTATTTACATTTCTTTACCAGGAAAATCTGACTGGACACAGGTCCTTTTTTGAAGGAGGCCCAGGTAGAAAAGCTCCACACAAGATACAATAAAGTACAGAAGTAATAATAAGAAGTTAATAAAATTGATATACATGCAAGTAAACAATGTCACCAATGCCTCAATCATGCAATATGAGTAAACAGTTTCATGTAGGACAGTGGATATACATGGAGTATAAGTTCTTATATACATAGGAGCATTGGTTACATGGGTGATGGCAGGTATTGAAACATAGCATACTAGCAACAGTTGCAGTGATACTGAAGTTATAAAGTTTACTGGACATAACAGTTATGGCTGTAGACTGAGGTAGATGCAAAGTCATGTTTGGTGAGATGGAGAGGCAGGTGCCATGACTAGGAGGAAATAGCAGGGGAGGATTCAGGAGAGAGACAGTATATAGAGTAGGTAGTGTAGATGGCAATAGAAGGTGGGTAGATGCCTTAGATGATTGTGACTACTGCCAGTGCCAGGAGATGAAAGATAGAAATGCAACATGTTGGGTATCATAGTGGCTGGGGGAGTAAAGAAAAAGTGTCTCTAGTCCGGATTGGAGCAAGGGCATAACCAGTGATTTTATAAGTGTGTTTTTAGCACAGCTTTGAAGAGGTTGCATGATTGTATAGAGGTTATTAAGGGTCGAAGTGTGTTCCATAATTTAGATATTATGCAGAAGAAAAGTGCTTCCCCAGCCGAGTTCTTGGCTTTGGGTACTTGAAGTTGATGTTTGCTGTTGAAGTGCATTCATCTGGTGGTACACTAGGGATGGTGTAGATTTTACAGGCATTGGACTTTAAGGGGGTTGCTCACTAACTTGTGGGCAAGGGAGAATTGATTTAGGTGAAGGAGTTGGAGCCAGTCAAGTTCAGTAAGTGATATACAGTGGCAGTTGCTATAGGTAGCACCAGTGGTAAACTTGGGTAATTTGTTGTAACAAGACTTGTAGGTTGGTTTGTCTTAGTTTGGTAATTATTGCAGAGGCATAGAGTAGGGTGGAGATAAGATTGGAATTGGCAACTGTGATCCTGGCTGTTTTGGTGAAGAATTGTTTATTTCTGTACAAAGCCCTAGTTTTTTGTGAACTTTTTTTATGGTCAGAGAAATGTGAATGTCAAATTTGAGACAGTTATCAATTTCAACAGCTAGTAGTTTTGTATGTTCTGTTGGGGAGATAATGGTGTTATTGTTGGCTGTAGTATTAAAATGGGAATTGATTAGTTTTGATTTTGAGGGCTGGAAGATGAGGAGTTTTGTTTTGTTTGGATTGAGTATTAACTGGGCATTAGATAGCCAGGTTTCTATAGAGGTAAAGGCATCCTGAGTGATTTTTTGCAGTTCAGGTAAGGATTGGGCTGAGCAGATGATGGTGGAGTCATCTGCATACTATATGAGAGAGGCTGTTTTGGTGGCAGTATACAGATTATTGGTGAAGAGTGAGAAAAGTAGGGGTCCAAGGATGGATCCTTGGGGGACACTGAGTGAGACGGAGTTGTGGAGATATGTCATTATGCCAAACAATGGATTGTAGACAGCCAGTCAGGTAGCTATGAAACCAGTCAGTAACTGATTGGGAAAAGGATAGATTAGAGAGAACAGAGATAAGTTGCTTTTGCAAGACTATGTCGAAAGCCTTGGATAGATCGAGGAAAGTTGCAGTGGACTATAAGCCATTGTTTTTATGCTGAAGGATAGTGTTGGTGAAAGACAGTAAGGCAGTAGTAGTGCTGTGGAATTATCTGAAGCCATGTTGTGTGCTGGAGAGGAGGTTGTTAGTCAGGAGGTAATCTAGGACTTGAGAATGAATGAATGCATCTCTCAAGTATATTGGAAAGTGGGGAGAAGATCGCTCTTGGATGGTAGTTAGAGAATTCAGTGGAGGTCCCACCTTTGTAGAGGGGAATGACGTGGGATACTTTCCACAGTGTAGGGACATAGCATTCTGATATGGACTGGTTAATCAGGATAGATACTGGATAGTCTAGGGTGTCTGCTGCGGCTTTAGATATTCACTGGGGAGCTAGTTTAGTTGGTTTAAGTTTTGATAGAAGGTTTTTAATGTTGGCAGTAGGAACTGGGGTAAATTAAAGAGTAGTGGGCAGGTTATTAGGTGTTGATGTGAGGAGGGAAGTGAGGGGGTTATGTTGTTTAGATAGAGATAGAATGGTTTTCATGAAGTGTTTGTTGAATGAGGAGGTAATACTTTCAGAGGAGGGGAGATTGTTAAGTGGAGGGGTGCCAACTTTTCCTGGGTTGAGAATGGAGTTTATGGAGGACCAGAATTTTTTGGGGTTGAGTTTGGAGGAGTTAAGGGAGGACTGATAGTATTGGGTTTTGTCCTGCTTTGTTAGCTTTTTTACTTTATTGTGCAGTTCAAGGAATCTTTGTCTAGCAGAGGGTGTTTTAGTTGCACACCAGTGACTCCAGGCTCTGTCTCTGATTTTCATTATTGACCTCATGGGTTTCTGTAGCCATGGGGAGTGCTGGGCTTTGACTCTGGTATTTCTTATGGGGGTATGAGTATTTAAGATATTTAGGAAGGTACTGTTGAAGAACTGAATGGAGGTACTTTAGAGGGGTCCAGTTACAATCTTTAAGGGATGAGATAAATGTGAGTGGGTTGAACTTGACCTTGTTATGTATTTGCTGATAGATGATGGGTTTAGCACAGTATTGGTAGTGTTTCAGTAGGAATGCTGGGGTATGGTCACTGAGGTTGTCAGGTAGGCAGCCAGCTAAGTTTGATTGAGGGGTTTTATTGACTAGTATCCAATCAAGGGTAGAATGTTTGTTAGAGTTTTTATTTATCCAGGTGGGTGACTGGATAAGTTGGGAGAAACCGTGCAGGTTTAGGTGGTGGGCTTGATGGTTGTTGTTGCAGGATATCGAATCGATATTAAAATCCTAGAATTATGGTTTCATGGGGAAGGTGATGATTAGCCCAACAGAGGAGGTTTTCTAGTGCAGGGATGTTATGACCAGGTGGGAAGTAGCATCCTATGATGCTTGTTTGGTTTGGGTTTAGTTTGAGGTTGGCATATAGGATTTCTTCTTTACCAATTTATGGAGCTGATATGGGAACGATCTGATTTTTTAGGTGGTATTTAAACATAAGAGCTACACCATCCCCTTTCTCAGATAGCCTATTCACACGATGTATATCATAGCCTGCTTGCAGTATTTCCTCACTGCCAATGTGAGGTTTCAGCCAGGTGTCAGTCAAGATGAGTGTATCAGGGGAGTATAAGGCTATGATGGCAGTTGAAGTATATATCCGAAATGCTCAGGTTGTATTCCAATATCTGTGTATAGGACACAAGTGAACCCAAATATCTATAGCCTGAAATCATATATCCACATGCACCCCATCAGGTCATCATGAATATAGGCAGTGGACCTTAAATATTACAGTGATGTGTGTAGGTCTAGTAATAAAACATACATAACATTAACTTAACCTATGGAGTTTATGCGCAGTGAGACCATTCATTAAGATGACACATATGCAGGTGACATCAATGGTACTCAGCAAACTGTACATCTCACAGAGTCATGTGCACACAGGTAGCACCTCTATCACAACACCACCCTGATTTAGTGTGATGTATCAAATAATGTACTATTGTGATAAACAGCAACAAATCTTGTTCATCTCACTGTGTAACAACCAATGTGAATATAAAACAAACCTGTGTGGAACAGTGAGACAAACCACAGTAAAATGTTGAGCTGTGTTTACTAAGAGCACCAGAAATGTCATGTTCATGTGAGAGTGTGATTGGATACTATATATACTGTTTTATAATCTGTGGAAAGCACACATAACAACATGTGCATATCATGTATCAGCATGTGCACAGCTGAAAACATCTTACCAACTTACATATGTAGCTATAGAATAAAAAAATAAGTTATCCTTACACTGATCATGTGAGAGATGCTTTTTAGTGTGAAACTAATGAAAATAAATGTTTTTTGTTTTGGACATACAAAAAATATTATTGACAGTTGATATAATACCACACACACAAAATTAAATCATGGTCACTAATGGTCTATGCTGCATATAAACCAACTCTGCATATAATAGCAAGCATCGTACAAGCACAAGCACACAAAATGTGACAAATATACAACACTTAAAATTTCACTGGTTACCAAAAAAGGAATTTAACATATGGTCAACATTATGAAAATGTTTGAGAAACAATCTCTTGTACTCCAGCAGATATGCACACTTGTGTATCATATAACAATAAAATACATTGGGTAATGTATAGCATTGTTGATACAGCATAATGGGAAGACATACATATGCACTTACTTGGAAAAAGGTGAGACTCCATTTGGATGTAACTACCAGTGAATTTATCAAATGAAAATTCTATATCCCTTACCTCGCTCCCATCATTGATCCTCCAGCTGATGCATCTATTTAATCATCATCATTCAATTCCTGATGATTTCTTCCAAGCCTGTTAAGAGACATAAAACTGAAAATAGTGTTTAACACATGCTAAAGAATGTGATGTCTGCAATAATGAATTTGTGGTAATGATAAATTGCAAAACTGTCTAAATGCAATGGTTTTATATTGTCTTGTTATTAATACACCTAATAGCAATGCAAAAATGCCTGCCACTATCCTGGAGATTCAATAAACTCCATGTAGGCTTAGTACAAAGCCTACATGGAGTTTACATATTTGCACAGTGAGCAGCAGGGCTAATCACATATGCATGCCGCGCACTGAGTTTAAATGTAAACAAGAGTGGTTACATGGCAAGCAACACTGTTGCCAGCCAGGAAACCATTTAAAACAACATGAATGCCTCCAGCACCTGTTTACTTACCTGCTGGATTGCACAGAAAGCTGCAATGACTACCGGGGTTATTAATAAAGCAGTGTATATAGTTTTAACTCATTACATGAAAGTGTATAAAGTGCAAAGTATTGTAGAAACCTGTTTCAGGCATACTGAATAAAAGTTGTGTAAATGATCAGTAAGGGTACAAAGACTGCATTATAAATAAATAGGGGAAGTTTTGGTATTGAAAAGGGACACACTGATGAATTGTAGGAATGAACACAGAGGAAGAGGACAGGTGAAACATGATAATGTACAGCAGATGAGGGCATGTTAATGAAGACAGCTGTAGCATGAACACTAATCACATATCAACATGATACCGTACGATTGCACAGTTATTGTATATTATGTGACTGTCACACAAGGTGACATATCAGTGGAGAAGATTCTTTGTGATACAAGCATCATGAACAATGCAGAGGACATATATCAGATGGCAAATACAATAGGGGTTAGGTGCATATTAAGAAGCTATACAAAATGAGTTGCCTGAATTTTTTATTTATTTAACATTTGTTTACCAGGAAAGTCCGACTTGGAATGAAGTCAATTTTCAGCAGAGGCCCAGGGAGAAATGCTCCAGACGCAAGTCGTTGTACTGTGGGAGGAAACTGGAGCACCTGGAGGTAACCCAAGTGAATGCAGGGAGGGCATGCAAACTCCACACAGAAGGCACCCCAGCTGAGAATTGAACCAGAGAACATCTTGCTGTGAGGTGTCAGTGCTACCACTACACCACTGCACCATCCTAAATATAATAATATTGTGTTTAACAATATGAATGTAATGTCAGCATAGGTCTTAACCATGTGCAGCACATAGTAACAGGAGCATGGAAAACAACAGACAGAAGCATGCACAGTCATGGATAATATCCAATAATACCTTCAGTAATCTCATCTCTTTGACATAACATATGTGATTGTGCATGATGATAGATGGTTCTGCAAGAACACACTTGTACAACTATTATGATTCATCAGCAATCTCTGAGGAGAATTAAGCACACCTTCCTCAAAATTTAACATCTGCCGGAGGTGCTAGGAGGGGCACTGCTACACCTGTATTTGAAATTATGAACAATCCTGGCTATCTGACAGGTGTGCATGCCATATATATATATATATATATATGCCACAATCCACACTTTCATGCCTGTGACCCATGCCATCAATGCTGTCTATCAGTTATGTATTTACTATGTGCATCATAAGAACACATATCACACATGCATTATGTATAACACCTTGAAGGGGGTTTTGCACCATCATACCCTAATGTTTATGCACAAAAAAGAATACTTAGGTATAGCCGATATGATGTGCGGGAGCTCATTGTGACCAAAGAGGCACACTTGAGTAACTCATCCCTGGAAGATTTGTTGGGTACATGCAAAAGGGTACATTGTACTCAATTACTGGTGTAATGAAGACTGAGAACAATGGAACTATAATGCCCTTTCATGTGGCTGTCCCACACATACAAGGGAGTGGTTACCACTGTGGGCACATGCTGGTGGATATTCTGCATACCATCTACCTGAGTACACTGGTCACATACCACTTGGTGTGCTGTGTATACTGTAATTATCTTGTGCATTTTCTTTGTAATGGAACTAATCCAACCATGATTTTTTCTTTATCTACCATGTTCCTATGGCTGTGGCAGCAATCCCTTGTGAGTGTTGATACTGTATGCATTATACCAATACCACTCTTGGATTCAATGATTGTTCACAATTTGCAGTCCTCCACAAAGCTGGTTGGAGAAAGGAAGTGTAAGTTTTGATGTCTGAGACTTAAATAATGGACAAGAAAGGGCCTAGCAAAGAGCCCTGAGGTATGGACCTGGTCATTGGATACTAGATTGCTGTGACTTCACACACTGCAACATATTTATCTGTCACTTATGTGATCCACTTGTCTACACACTTGGTGACGTAGGTGTTTATGGCCATTTGAACCCGTTTCTCTATAAAACCTGACTGTGGATTTGTGTCAAATGCCTTGGCCAGGTCAAGTTACACAGGATGATAGTTTTGTCATCATGCATGATTTGGTAACCTTCTTGAAGACAGTGAACAGATGTAACAGACATGATGTAGCCTTAACAAATCAAACATGGGTTTGGTATGCAATTGAGATATTATCTGTATCCTTTTATAGATGGTCCATGATGACTACTTGGCCTACCTCACAGATGAGGAGGGTCAGGATGGATCTATAACTCAATGCATAAGTTGATAGCCCCCCAGTCAGAAGGATGTATGTTGTTGTAAGCCTTTCTATGGGAACACAGGCTGTCTGGAGGCAGTGTTGAAGTATGGATCAAACTGTGTCTGTTAGATCAGAATTTAAGTCACACTATGGGCAACATGTGATGTTGTCAGGGCTCATTGATTCTGTGTTATTAGCCATAGAGAGCACACAAATTAGCTGGCTCCTGAGAATAAAAACTGAATAATGTTTGCATGTATGCTATGGCTGATGGACAGTGGTGACAGGGGGATGTCATGCGAGACAAACTGTCAGCTAGCAAATTGTCTATTTCCTTTGGTTGGGTATGTCTGGTGACATACACATGAACATCTGTGCTTAGTTGTGTATTCCACTTAACATTTCATATATATTGGAATAAATGACTTGTGAAAAGACCTCCAAATGCAATATTGATCATTTATCACATTCCACACACTGTTGCTATGCACAACATATGCCTATATGTGTTTCATGGGCAAGCTGTGTTTGAGATGCCTGATGTCATATCAGGATGCATTACAGATCAGTTGTTTGTGGCTCATGCAGAACATTTCCTGACACAAATGCTAATAGTCACACAATGGTGCTGCTGACCACCTCAATAATCCTTGGGTATAGCAACACATTTGCACATATAATGAATTCCACAAGGTTACAATTGCATCAAAACATGTGATACATTGGTTGTGTATATCACAGCATGACAACATGTGTATGAGACAAGACTTATGTGACCATGTAATCAATATGAATTAATACTGATGTCTGTCGCAGAACATTTAATGATGGTATGTAGACACAGGCACACCTGTGCCATACTGCGTCACTGTGGTGCCGAAATGTGAACTGTGTAGAAGGTTGATCTGCTTCACTACAACAAAACATGTCCTAATATGCCAAAATGGCAGCAATAGCCATGAATACATTAGCTAACAACACAGATTGCAAGGTCACCTTGTAGCCATACTGCACATCCAGACTTCAATATAGTACATGTCAATGACAGCAACATTGATATGTCAACTGTTCATAGGGTTATAGAACATTATTAGGCTAATGGCTGACATCACATGAAATTCTAGCTATTTTTATACCATGAAAAAAATACCTATATCTATATGATGTAAGACAGCAGGACTATTGGGCATATGTGTATATTTGTTGGATTGCTTTACATCCTGGCACTGTCCATAGGGGACATGTGCACCACAACATGACAGAATTAGCAATCACACATGGAGTGGTCTGGAGATGGCTTGCAGAAGCTGATGTAAGGACACTGCTTCATGATGTATATATGCATATTTCACATGATGGCATTCTCCACTCCTCTGCAGGAAGGATAGCATGTGGCCAGAGGAAAAAGAAGGATGATGAATGCACGGTGCTTGGTGAAAGGTTCCCCAAGTGGAAGTGAAATGAAGAGCAACTCCAAAGATCATACAAAGACCATAATGTACCACCAAGCACACACACACACAGAGGTAGACTGGGCTTGATTTGAACCTTCCACCTGTGCATATATAGAAGATGAATGCCATGCAATTTCACAGTAGCAACACCATAAATGTCAGAGGATAACACTGTCATGTTGTACTTTATGGAGTATGGTAGCATCACTGTATGCCAAGGAGAACATGTTGAGAGGAGTGTAGGACATGGATGTGAAGTCACATCCCTGTGTAAAATTGTCTCAAAAGTGATAGGGGTATGTATAAACATGCAAGTTGCCTGCTGTCAGATTAGAACCAATATATGTGTAGATAAAGCAGCTTACAAACACAGTAGCTAATGTTACTGCCACAGCACAAGTTTGTTTTAAACACTGTCAGAGTGCATGTTATACAGGATGACATCATCATTGTAAGCTACAGTGAAATGTTTGGAGCAGGGTTTGACAAAACTGAGAACTCCCATATTGTTTTAAAATTGTCACCATAGTGATTGTTGGCTGCAGTGAGAATAGAATACCCACGTAAGTATTTACATAGCACAGTAATAACATAAGCACCACAGCACAAGTCTGGCTTTTGCAATGTTGAGCAACAGTTTATAAGTGATGTCATCAGCAGTGTCTTGTGAGAAGAGGATGGTAATAGCAGTGTTCCAAATGAAGGCGTAAAATGGTCTGTTGAATGTCAGCCAACTGAACACACACACACACACACACACACACACACACACACACACACACACACACACACACACACACACACACATACCAGTTGACAGCAGTGAGAACAGAACCCCTACCTAACTAAATATACTGACTAGAGAACTCAATATTCAACGCAAACACCACAGCAAAATTCTGATTTGTAGAGTGTTGGATAACACTTTATTAGTGTTGATATCAGCAGTGTCTGGGGAGAAGAGGATGGTAATAGCAGTGTCCACATCCACGTGTAAAATGGTTACTCAAATGTCAACCAACTGAGCAAATACACACACACACACACACACACACACACACACACACACACGCACACACACACACACACACACACACACACACACACACACACACACACACACACACACACACACAATAGTTGACTGCAGTGAGAACAAATCCCTAAGTACACCGACTAGAGAACTCAGTATTTAATGCAACTGCTATGACACAAGCCTGAGTTTTATAATGCTGCAGGACAATTTTTAGTGGATGACATCATCATTGGCTGTTTGAGAGAAGATGTTGAGAGGCCAGAATTAAATAGATGTGTAGGCATGTACAACTGTCAAATGATTAGCACTCCATGGGATTGTACTGATAACTGTAGAACACACAATTATGTTCTTTTGACTAGACACATGCATTAACCACAGCAAGATTAGAACCACTACCTAACTAGATACAGCAAGTATAGAACTCAATACTTAACTCAAGCACCATGGCACAAGTCGGATTTTCATAATGCTGCAGAACAGTTTATAGTGGATGACATCATCACTGGATGTTTGAGAGAAGATGTTGTGAGCCATAATTAAATGCATGTGCAGGCATGTACAACTGTCAAAATATTGTTACTTCCTGGGATTATATGAATTATACTGATGACTGTAAAATACACAGTTATGTTCCTGACTAGACACACACACAGGTTTTCTATAGTAAGATTAGAATACCTACTTAGGTACACTAGCTACAGAACTCAATGCTTAAAAGAAAAACCACAGCACAAGTCTAACTTTTGTGATACTATAGAACAATTTATAGTGGATGACATCATCATTGAATGCTTGAGAGAAATGTTTTGAGGCCTGAATTAAATGGATGTGTAGGCATGGACAACTGTCAAAATATTGGACCTCCATGGGATTGTACTGATGGATATGTAGTTATGCTCTTCTGACTAGACAGACAAACAAATACACATTGACTGCAGTGAGATTAGAACCCCTACCTAAGTACACCAGCTACATAACTCAGTGCTTAACATGAGCACCACAGCACAAGTCTGACTTTTACACTGCTGTCATACAATTTAAAGTGGTTGGCATCATCACTGGATGTTTGAGAGAATATGTTGGGAGGTCTGTATGAAATGGATGGCTAGCCATATACATCTGTCAAGATATTAAAGTTCTGCATGTTACCAGATTGATGAGTGTGTGAAGTGTAGTATTTGGTGTTGTGTTTACAATGTGCAGATATATTTGCAGAGACAGTTTTACAAACTATATACAAACAGCTATCTACATTACTACACATATTAGAAAATCTTAATGTGTATTGTCAGTATGAAGATGTATATGGTATATAAGAAGCCATTTTTATTTATTTCTATAGTGTAGTTGATATATTTGGGAACAAGTACTGAGGGACCAAGTTTCAAGTGCATGGGTGCAGGTAACACATGACTACAGTGTAAATATGTGTTCTTTACTTAAAAAATGCCTTCCCTTGGGTTGTATTTTTACATGCACTTTCAGTGAATGATAATGTGCACTTTCCATAGCATACTGTTGAGCAGCTGGTTTTTGCAATTGATGGCAAAGTATTTGAGCATGTGAGGTACACATTTATACTGCTTTCCCATTTGCACATATTTAAGTGACAAGCAAATGTGAGCCTATGCTTCATTGATAAAATTATGGCAGTTATATTGGTTTGTTTAACTATGTGAAAACATGCTAAGCAGAGAGTTGCAGCAGTCAGCAGTTTGGATAGTATTGAGTGTAAGAAACACACCTGCTGCTTAGCTGATCTGTTGCAGCAGGTATATGTGGATTAAGATATTTATTTTGAGCACAGATGATCCAGGGTTCGACTTTAGCTGTATCTAATACTTTTGAATATATATGCATAGTGGAATGAAATAATTCTTTATTCTACTTTCATTGTGTGTTACCTAAGCATAGCATGTTTAAGCAACATTGCACAGAGGTAAGCTCACTACTGAAGAGCCGTTCAAAGTCACTCGGCATTGTTGCATGATGCCAAACTTCACACCAACACAGAGGACACAAATTAAAGGACTTCATTGAGTTGTTTTTACTGGGTCTATATTATGAAAGCGAAAAACCCTATGAGCGAATACCAAAATATCGAGCCCTATACCACGAAACACGAAAATCCTGAATGCACTAACAGCGAAAAACAAAAATCAACCTGTTATAGTCTGCCAACCCCACCACTACCTATATACTACCTACCCAAATAAAATAAATAAACCACATACACACACTAACCAGCCCCTACTACTAACCTAAAGTAAAGCACAAAACCCTACTTCTAACCTGACACTAAACTCCACATACACAACTAACTATGCACTTTCTTTAACCTCTCCCTAACCCTAAGGTCCGTAACTACCGCACATGTCCCCTACAGACATACATCCAAACAAAACAAATAATCCACATACATACATTTAACAAAACCCTACCTCCAACACTACTAAACCCCACATACAAAACTATCTATGCACTATTCTTAACCCCTCCCTAACCCTAAGGTCCATAACTACCACGCATTTCCCTATGAAAATATACACAAATAAAATAAATAACCTACATACATACATTTAACAAAACCCTACCTCTAACCCTACACTAAACCTAACATACATTACTTATCTAAGCACTTACCTTAACCCGCACCCTATCCTAAACTCTGTAACTATCCAACACTACCTTATGCAGCTAATCCACAGACAGGCCAACCATGGAAATTTGACATTTCCATTTTCGCGGTTTTCGACTTTCGCTCTAAGTCCACTTCATGCTATACAATTCGATGTTTACGTATTCGCTCATAGGGTTTTTCACTCTCATAATATAGACCCGTTTTTACTTATGTGTGTGGTACGTGATTCTATTTATTTGGCCAGATTAAAGGTGTTAAAATGGGGTATATAGGAAAGTGGTGAAATGGGAGCAAGTAGGGGGAAGAACAAATATAAAATAATATAAGAATGTACAGGAAGGAGGTAGGAAAGAACCATAGCTATCCACTTTTTCAATAGTGAAAAATGAAAATATGTATAGAATATTAGCTGAATTTGGACTGTCACCTCAACAAAGATGGGTGACAACAATGCAATTATGTTGTAGAGCCAACTGGACTGAATCAAGTGTGTTGAGAAGACACCTGTGTGAAGTGGAAAGCTATGTATGGGACAATTTTTTTTGGGGGGAGGAACAGGTGTCCATTTTTTATTTTTTACTTCAGTAAGAGAGGAATGTTGGGTATGGGATGTAGGTATTTCTGGGTCAGGTACGTTGGGTAGGGAAGGAAGTGGACACAGACAAACAGAGCAAGCAAGACAAGACACAGGGATGTTGACAGACACAAGTTGGGAGACTCCATCATTGGGGATAGGGAGTGAAAATTGTATGCCTATGCCCATCAAACATGGGGACAGTGAGAATGAAGTCCTCATCTGCAGAACTGGCATCACTGTCCCCTTACTCCACTAGCTGTTGGAGTGCTTGATGCCTTTGTTTATGTACCATAATAGATAACATCCTCTCCATCTGACATAGGAGTGCACCACCTCTGCCACTACTCCCAGAGGGTACCACTGCACCAGCTCCCGAGGTAATGCTACCCAATATGAAGGGCTCAGGTAGTGTAGGTACAATAGAGACAGTAATGGCAGGTTTGATCCCAGATGTGCTGGGCATCTGTTTAGAAGCCGGTGAAATGGGAATAGGCTGAGTCACAGGGGTGGCATACCCCCCTGTGCTGTAATGCATTTTGTGAGTTGTCAGAAATGGATGACATTAAACTTTTGTAATTACACATATAAAAAGAAAAAAAAAGATATAAGGGTTGGGGAGGGAGAAAAAAATAGATAATTAGTAGCATCATATGTGACATACAATAAATTATTACAATACAAAGAATTTATTTCTACTTTTACATTTAAATATACTTCTTAACAACTACAAACTATTACTGATGATTGCTCAAAGTAATCCTTCCAATGTGCTGATATTGCACCTCACCTTGGTCAAATAATACAAATTAAGTTAACAGCAGGGCATTTTATGCCACTTCTGTTAAAATTATTATGTCATATTTTTAAAAGATTTTACTACATATGTGTTACTTGTGGTATTTGAACCCACAACGTCTGATTACAGTATTAGAATTGATTCCTACAGTTGGCTTGTCCTACAGACTGAAGCATGCATGGGTGATTTTACATGTAGGATATCCATGCTTAATTTGCTACTACTGTATAGAAGAGCAGTACTTTAAATAAAATAATAGTTATGTTGTGTTGCATACATATCACTTGCTTCCCTCAGTCTTTTTAAATGCTTACAGTGGGCTTCCCTGTTCAGCATTATCTCCTGGTTAGTTGTGGAATAAAAAGAAGAGAACAAGAGAAGAGCATTATGCATACCAGTTTTGCCTACATGCAGCTGTCTATCCAGTTTAAATGTTCTTTATCTGTATACTTACACAACTGTGGGATGTCAGCAGTCCTAAACTCAGCCAGCCACTGATTGAATGTATCCTGCTTGTGCCTTTTGAGGTCATTAAAATGGTGCCTGCATTGTTCTCCAGTGGGTGGAATGCCAGTCCCACAGGAGACAGCCTTGGCCAGACTATTCCATGCCTCAGACTTGTACTGGGAAACAGTATCGTCTGTCTGTTTTGTGTGTGGACCATTAGTCCAGGTTTGTGCAAAGGTAAGCAATACGCAAACATGACAGGTAAAGCTCACTTTGTTTGATCCTTATGAGCAGTGTTTATTAGGTTTCATCCTTAAAAGACAAATGTGGGACTTAAACCGTGATCTACAGATAGTATATACGGTGTGGTTTTATTGTGTTTAGCAGGTGTGCTACACCCACACATATAATTTACTAGAGTAGTTTATGTAGTCTTTACATAGAAGTATATTACATGAAATTTATTTGAGTTATCCATTTCACTGTGTTTGCAAAAAGCCATGCACCACACAAATAGTTATATTAAATATATATATATATATATATATATATATATATATATATATATATATATACTTATAGAAAAACAACATTACAAATTTTTACACACGTCCAGATTTGGACTGTCACACCAATGACCTCACAAAACACATTAAGAGTGTCTTAATCCCTCTTTGCCACAGAAACAGCTTTGCAGCAGGAATGCAAATCATTATGCATGCAAGCAAGACCCAATTCATCCACAGTATTAACAAGATCTATGACACTTGCACACTCTCCGTTGTTTGTACATGTGTTACTTACAGATTTAGTGCAGTGTCTGTTTACACAGCCATTTATGAGTATTGTTTGCAGCAATGCAGTTCTGCCTTCTCACTGAATGGTGTTCATTCTTCTCTTACCTGAGCAGTAGTCTCAGACATGCAGTCAGTAAGGCATTTTGTATCATTGCCCTTAAAATGTATGGGAATATTAAATGGCAATAATATACAGTTTTAAACAAAGGCAAGGGAGTTTGCATATTTGTTAACAGAAAATGAGAAATGTGTGTTGCTTACTTACATATAAAACCTGGGTGACACCCATTGCAGGCAAGGGAGTCTGAATTGCTGTTGTGTTTTCCTTCTCCCTACCAGTAATCATTCACAGTTGCAATCCATTAGCAAGTAACACTGACAGTGTGTCTGCACTATGTTTACACATGCTACATGGAGCCAAGAATTTGGGATTCAGGAATTCTAATGAGTGCACACCTCATTTGCATCTTAGCCATGCTCACAGGCCTGAATCTACACTATAAAAACATAACCATGTAGCTAGGGAACTTGGAGGTGAGGAGAGTTGTGTATGTGGATAACACAGAAGTAATAGCTATTACTTTTGATTTGTCTGCACAGAAGACTACTGACCTTGATAAGGTATGATTGAATTTTTCAATTACGTACTAGATTTCTCACGTTACTAGGAACAATATTCATATATATATATATATATATCTGTATATATCTATATACATATATATTTGCATGTATATATATATATATATATATATATATATATATATATATATATATATATATATATATATATATATATGGGTCTACCTCTACCCAATGAAATTACTGAGGTGAATTTTGCAAAAGTGCATTTTTGCCAAAATGCACTTTTGCAAAAAGGCAACTAAGTGAACAGCAATGGGGGCTGTTGATTAGATTGCGGTACAGTGGGGATAAGGGAATATTCCCTTTTTCCCACTGTAGTGCCATGTCAGAGTGAGAATATAAAAGTAGCGAGGGTATGGGGGGTGCAGGGGCGTTTGCCCCCTGCATATATATGGTTAGTTTTTGTTCATTTTTTTTTTTTCGGTTAAGATATTTTTCATGAAAGTGCATTTCAGTAAAAGTACACTTTCGCAAAACAGCTTGAGTTATTACGTTTTGTTGAAACGTAATTTCGATGGGTCAAAGTAGACCCATATATATATATATATATATATATATATATATATATATATATATATATATATATATATATATATATATATGTGTGTGTGTGTGTGTGTGTATGTATATATATATATATATATATATATATATATATATATATATATATATATATATGCAACTCTTATATGTATGCACCTCCTAGAAGTTTACTAATGGCATGGATATTGTCAGGGCATTTTACTTTCTCAGATACACAGCCTTATTACTATCAATATAACAAGTGTTACAACTGTTTCACTTACACTCTTCTATGTTATTTCAGTGAAATGTAAATGTCTTATATTGTCAATGACACAGGAATGTTAGCCTTCTTGGATGTCCCATAGACACCTCTATGGGAGTGCTGGGCACAGGTAGAGGTGACTGGCAATTGTATAAAAATTGACTTTTCTGTGGTAAATGTGCAACATTTTGTGAGAGTTTGTTGGAAAATACTTATGACAATTAACTGATGTGATATTTCTTCTTTGGTACAACCTGTCATTTGCCTGTTGTTTTGAGGGTGGAGGTGCCAAGTTCCATTTGTGTGTTGCCACAACTAAAAACTTTTTTTACAGAGGTTTGGTCTTGTTAGTCCTATTTCTGGATCAAACCTTGGTTTGTGTGTGACTGTCATATGTTATAACCACATAACCTTTTTATATTTTATGTTTAGCCAGTGGGTAATATTGAAAAACTAATAATAAGTGTTATATCTAAGCAGGACTTTTGTTTATGTGATATTTATGTGTACTATTCTTCTTTTGTGTTTTATGTCACCCAGAACTATGTCACCCAGTTTTCCCAATCCCCACCCCACCCCCTTTACTGACTCTGAGAATGATGTCATTGTCCAAACCTTTCAGCAGCATGGTGCCTTACTGCTTGAGAGAGGACGTTGGGATATGTCTGACAGAATGCAGATTTGGAAGCAATGTCATTGGGGTTGCAGAAAGATATATAATCAGGTGCATCATAGGGCCACTGATATGATTTCATTGGCCCAGAAGAGAGCAGCTGCATTGGCCTGTGAACTGTTAGCTACTGGGGGCCTACTACAGAGCCACTACTGACACCAAATGAAGAGTTCTTGTCCACTGTCAGGGATCCAGAGAGCTCAGTGGAAAGTGCCCAACTGCATCTGATTAATGTTGGTGCTGCTGTTTCAAGGAGGACAAGCATGTCCCAGGAGGAGCTTCCATTTAAGCTTACATATGTCAATTTTTAAATATTGCTTTTATAGTAAAATATTGAAAGCAATAGTTAAGTTGATTTAATATTTTTTTTAGGGGGGACCTATTTATAGATTGATGCAGTTAACAACACATTTTGGTTCATTACACATGGGCTTGGGGTGGACATGTTAGCCAAGTGTCAGTTAAAAATATTGTTAATGGATATATAAAGGCAATAAATTGTTCCCTGTGTGTTATTGTTATTGTGATGATGGTGCCATTACATTTTGGTTGCCTTCTTCCAGGGCCATTCTCCCTAGCAAGAGTGGAGTCATCCGCACATGGTAAGCCAAACATTTTTATATCAGTACTGGTGAGCATTTGACAGAATTATGCATTTATAGGTTCATAGGTTCATAGGTTGGTACTAGACTATCAGCCCTAGGGCCTATACAAGCCTAGCCATAACAATTCCCTGGCTATTTCTTCCCACACTATTTACTTCCCTGGACCCCTGTCTAGTGTGATGTATCTCTATGTGTGAGGTAGGTGTAAGGACTGTATATGTATTACTGTATCATCTGTGATAGTAGCACCAGTGTTAGTTTGTTAGCATATTTTAAACTGTGGTAGCGAAGGTTTTAATTTCTTTCCTGTGTTTGTTGCTTATTATCACAGGTGATCCTGACAGTGGAAGTGTAGGACTCTTAACACCTGATGTCAGACTATTGGCAGACTGTGTTGATGATGGTGGCCAAGCAAAGGGACAGTCCAGGAGTGCAGAGGTTGACTCAGACACTGAGGTTAACATTCAGCCATCCCTTGTATTTCCATCAAACACAGCCAGTAGGCCTATGCACCTATTCCAGTAAGCCCCCCGATATTAAACAGGTAGAGGGTGAGACACTTTCTCAGCATAGTGTGGTTACTGAGGCTTCAGTGCCTGTTGACTCTGTACAAGGTGTCACACAGGAGGGTTGTTAGGGGTGCTAGGAGGAGGTCTGCTGTCCACCCTCCACCTGATTCTGGTGTGTCTTTACATGCCACTCGATGTATGTTGATGACTGACATATCGGAATGGGTGGTGTCTGTAATGGAACATCTGCTGGCAGGGGGACAGCATCCATTTGGACAATGGTCAGCCACATCATCTGATGTTAGCTGATGTAGCCATGCCTAATCATGCTCTTCTAGTAACACTACTCTCATTGCTCCATCAGTGATTGAGGTGTCCACACCCAGATGTGGTAGGCCATGGGGTTGTGGGTCCTGTGTGTACTTGTAAGGAGAGCTCATCGAGCAGACATCCATCAGGTTCATGTAGCAGCAGCACATCTGACCATGGGCATGGATGTGCCCAGTGAAACCCCTGGCAGAGCCAGTTCTTACGGCTAGGGACGAGGAACTGTCACCTCTAACACCTATGGCTCACGCCTGTCTGACAAACTAGGATGGAGAGCTAGCACAGAGCTTGGCTGTGTTCTTGCAGACACTCACACATCAGTTTCATCTGCAGTGCCCATAGAGACAGACACACATAACAGATACATGGGTCATTTGTGAGGCTTAAAGCTCATTTTGTCTCACTGGCCATTTGATACTTTAGACAAATGTCATCCTGTTTCTCTTTCGTACTCACACGCACTCACTACCTTTTGTGTCAGCCTAAGTCTCCTGCCCCCACAACACACACACACACACACACACACACACACACACACACACACACACACACACACACACACACACACACACACACACATACACATTCAGAACACCTTGTGCCTTGTGGAAATGATGATGACTGCGCCATATCCTTGTTGCCTAACTTTTGGATTCAGGAATATATAAGTCTTTTGTCTGATGCCCAGGGTGCATAGCTGACTTAGTGGGTAGTATATTTATGTTTATGAAACTGTTTTGCAAATTGTACTGCTTTCTTACAGGTTTTTGTAATGTGCACATCGCGCCCAAACTCATACACCAACAATGCTGGACCACATTAATAAAAGTGGGACAAAGGCCCAACAATAAGGAGACTTTTTAAATATGTTGGTCTTACAAACTTAGACAGTTGACAGAATAATAGGTTTTCCATTACTATATGAATTTCTGAGGGATATGAAGTCTGAAACTAAAATGTGTCATTATGTTCTGACTTCACCCCTTTAATGATTTACCACTACAAAAGTATGAGGCCAAATTGTGGACATTCTGTGAAAATCTATACTTTTGAGAGGTACAAATGTGTGAATCTTTGATGCATGAGGCCTATTAGTTGATAGAGGACACATATATCCACAAAGTCACTGCTTTCACATATTGGTGTCATTGTTGTAAAAATCACCAACCTTATACTTACTTACATTAGCAAGTAACAGTAGGCAAGAAAATGCCATTAATTTGTATTCTTAGATATTTATTTGTCTATTTCAGGCTCTGCACTTGGAAACCCTGCAGTTGCAAGAGATTTAATGTGGGGCTAACTCTGTGTGATGTTGGCAGTACAGAGCCATTACATAGGTAATTGAAGGTTGTGAGCATTGCCTGGCATCAATGTTACTGTATGTATGTGTGTAGGATTAAGGTTTTAGCCCCTTGGGTGGTGAGCTTGTGTGCTATCCATTGCCTCTTGGTCAGAGTGAGGGCATATTGTGCACTCCTACATCTGACTACACCCACAACAGCTGCTGGTTCCCCTGTGACTCCTCACCTATGTGTGACTGTGGTGATCTTACCAGTAATGGTGGGATGTGTGGCCCTTCCTCTTAGCATTCCTGCTGAAGCTGTTTTCTAAGGATAATGTTGTGAAGCATGGCACAAATGGTGAATATTTCAGCACATGTATGGGGATTGTACTGCAGGGCTCCCCCCAGATGTATCTAGGCACTAGAACCATGATTTCAGCAGTTCAAACCCATGCTCTATGATATTTCTTGTTTGAGTGTGTGCCTCATTATAGTGTTCTTTAGTTGGTATGTCTGAACTTCTGATGAGCGTCATCACCCATGGTTCCAGTGCATAACCTGCATCCCCCAGTAAATGACCCTGTGGGACAGCTCTCCTAGAAAACATCTCATACAGTTGAGAGTTGCCCAAGACGTGAGTATTGGTAATTGCCTGGGTTGCCAGCACACACATTCAGGATACACACAACCTTGCAGTTAATGGAGTGGAAGCTCTTTCTGTTTATGTACACCCTTCCCTGATTCCTGGGTGGTGCTTCGATTTCTACATGTGTACAGTCAATGGCACCGACGACTTAAGAGTAGTGTGCTACAGGTTAGAACTCCTGTATAGTTGTCGCTCTGTCCTTAGTTGTTCGGAGAAAATATATTCATTCACTGGTATGTTATAGCATAGCATTCAAAAATTGATGTAGAATCCTGGATGCTGATGCATGTGGCACCCACAGCATGTCCCCAGCTGATCTCTGAAAGTTTCCTGTGTCTAATATTCTAAATACTACACATACCTTAATCTCCACCAGTATCAGTTCCCCTAAATTTGCCCTTGCTCTCAGTTGAGGCCCTCAGAGGTTGCAGAATTCTTGTAGTGTGCCTCTTTCTACCCTGTAGCTCTCAAACATTTCTACCTCATGCAGCTTGTCAAAAATTAAATGGGGTCTAAACACCCTTCTCCTTCTTGGCCATGGTCTAAAGGCAGCAGCATAGGCTTTGAGCATGCCACACACACACACACACACACACACACACACACACACACACACACACACACACACACACACACACACACACACACACACATATATATACACACATGAATAAGAGCAACAGCAGCCCCTAATATTCTTTCTGTGTAGACTACTTTCCATGGCTGTATTCCAATAGGTTTTGGAATTCACAGGGAAACAGCACTTAGTCTACAAGATTGTTTTATAGCTTGTTGAATTGCTCCTCCTTCTTGAATCAGTTGATTAGCATAGAGTTCAGCAGCTTATGGTGTAATTAGCATGCTACAATGTTACTGGGTTTGAGCAGCTCTACATGCCATGTAGAGCCACTTACTGAATACAAAATGGTGCGCTTTTGTGTGCACTTTGTACTGTGACATGCACACAGTTTAGTGGGCCATGTAGGCTTTATTGAATGTATATATATATATATATATATATATATATATATATATATATAATATACATATATCAAGCTAATGCATAAAGAAATATGTCATCCATTGCAATGATTGTAAAGTCCAGTTACAGTATTACCAGTATACCACACTAGTTGTTGATGGCAAACCCCTGCTTAACATATGTGCACATTCGTTAATATAGGTGGCATACTGCTGTACTAGACTATACATGTTGCTAGATATGCACTCGTATACCCCAAAACTCGGACTGAACCACAAAAAGAGGGGGAGTATCCATATTCATCAAAGATACCCACACCTCCAGGTTAGTGGCAATGCATGAAGCATCAGAGACCATCCATGTGCAACTAACAGTGGGCAAAACTGCCTTTCAGTTTGTAGCCTGCTACAGACCACCCTCCCAAACTCAGGAACCCCACTCAGCTTTCCTGAGAACACTGGAGAATATGAAGCTCTCTCCAAACACCATTATATTGGGTGACTTCAACTACCCAAACATAGACTGGGAGCACTACTCAAGCCCCAACACCCTCGCCCAACGGTTCCTAGAATTTATAAACTCAGATGCTATGGAACAACTGGTCACCACTCCCACAAGAGGGGAAAACATATTGGACCTGATCATCACCAACATGGGGATCCTATGTTCCATACCAGAGGTATACCCCTCATTGGTAAGATCTGACCATAAATTAATCTCACTGGACATCCATATCCCATCACCACCACCAGCCAAGGAAACCATGGTGAAGAACTTCTCAAAAGCAAACTTCACACTTCTCAAAACCAAGGTGGAATCCTTCAAAGCCCCCAGGTCAGTGGAAAATATGGCCCAAACCGCAGAATCCATTAAAAACACATTCTATGGACACCTACAGGAATGCATATCCCAAATAAAACCAAGACACACTCCTCCAAAGGCTGGAGACCTGTCTGGTGGACCCCAGCCATAAATAAGCTATACAACAGAAGGAGGAAGCTACTACATGATAGAGCAAAATCCCAAAAAGAGAAGGCATCTCTGATCAGTACTAGCAAGAAATCACGATACCTCATAAAATCATCTAAGGCCAGCTTCGAAAGACAAATTGCACAAGATGTTAAAGATAATCACAAGGCCTTCTTTAGTTATGTCAGGAACCTGTGAGGCAACTCCCAGATATGCTCTGAGTTAGTGCAAAATGACAAAAAATACACTGAACCCACAGAGATTGCCAACATCCTGGCAGACAGGTTCAGTGCAAACTTCTCCCTCCTTCCCCCCAAAAAAAGCAAATGTCTTTCACAACAGAGTGTAGTCTCCCCTGACATCACAGATGCACAGGTGAGAGCTGCCCTCTCCAAAACAGAAAACACAACGTCAATGATGGGACCGGACAGTGCCCTGGGGTGCATCTTACATGAGCTCCAAGAAGAACTGAACCCTCACGTAAAGTCACTGTTCAGTCTCAGCCTTACTACAGGATATGTACCCAAGGAATGGCATACAGCAACAGTGGTCCCACTCCACAAAGGTGGTGCCACAACGGACCCCAGAAACTATCGCCCTATAAGCCTGACTAGCCTGGTCTGCAAAGCTATGGAGCGTATCATCATGGAACTCATAAACAAAGACATTTGGAACCTCCAAACACCGGATCCTACCCAATTCGGCTTTGTTAAGGGCAGATCTTGCCTCTTGAACCTGGTCGACTTCATTGAAACAGTCACCAAGGCCATAGATGAAGGGAAGGTAGTCCACACAGCCTACCTGGACCTCACAAAAGCCTTCGACACAATACCCCACTCGGGCATCATAAATAAGCTCACCAGCTTAAATATCAACCCCTATGTCACAAGATGGGTTGCAAACTGGCTCAGGGATAGAAGCCACATGGTCAGAATTGCAGGTTTCATGTCAGACTCTAAACCAGTTACAAGTGGCGTTCTACAAGGCTCAGTCCTGGGACCTCTCTTGTTCGGTATATATTTCTCTGAGGTACAGGCTAACACGGGAGGACTATGGCTGACCAAGTTCGCAGATGACTGCAAACTGGGTGCCATAATGGATTCACTGACTGACACAAGCATCCTGCCAAAGAGTCTCACAGAGACGGATAACTGGTGCCAGAGCCATGGCCTAAAGCTAAATGCCAAAAAGTGCATAGTCATCCCCTTTGGGAAAAACAAAGTGCCCACAAATTACCACATAGGTGGTAAGCCATTAAGTATGGAAGAAGTAATTAGGGATATGGGGACCCAAGTAGATAGGAATCTCTCCTTTGACAATCACGTTGCTAAAGTGGTTAGAAAGACCTTCTATATAGCCCACCTTATCACGAAAGGGTTCACATCTAGATCAACAGAGGTCATTGTGCCCCTCTACTCATCAGTCATCAGGCCCATAATTGAATACAATGCCCTATTTGGGATGTACCTTACCCGACACCTGCAGCAACTGGAAAGACCCCAAAAGTACCTCACCAAGAGGATCAAGGGACTCAAACAGATGCCCTACGTAGTTAGGCAAAAGAAACTCCAGCTCTACTCAGTTGCATACCGCCTACTCAGAGGCGATCTGTGCCTGACGTATAAAGCCATGTCCAACCCAGAATTAATGGACATGCTCCACCTCGGGAAATCCAAATCCCTTAGAGCTACACGCTCCAGGGACTTAAACCTCAGCACAGAAATAAATAGGACATGCTGGAGGGACAGATTCATATTGCAGAGGCTCCCCTCACTCTGGAACAAAATCCCAATCCATGTTAGGCAGAGCCCCTCAATGACCCTCTTTAAGAGAAATCTTGATGAGTGGATGGGAGATCGAGGATCTCTTCTGTGTCCCTACTAGACAGTGGCACAGTAAACTAACCTTAAAAGGGCTATCTTCTGTGACCTACTATACAGAGGCACAGTCAACTAATCTAAAAGGGTGGCGAAAGCCAAACACACTCTGGCTAGGCTTATAAATGCCCTAGGGCAGATAGCCTAGTATCAACCTATGAACCAACCTATGAACCTATGAACTTATATCCTGTAACACACATATGACAGAGGGCACGGTACAGGCATACCCACACACACATCAGACATACATACAAGACACAAAGGTACGGCAACCCAGATGAGCTTTACCTGTGTACCATACAGTACTGTGTGTCAGTACTTACAAAATCTTATGCCTGAGATATGTAATCTGTGAGGACTACAGGGAACACACAAAACAGTGGTTCCAAGCAATGTGGACATACACCATACTGTGCTGTTTAGGCTTACAGCTTCAGGTAGTACTACAGTTCATACGGGATTTGGATTCACCAGCAGTACCAATCAATAAGCATACATGTACTGCTTTAGCCTACAATGGCACACCCCAGTCGACACCAAGGGACTACATCAGAATGTATGCCATACTGCTTTTTCTGCCTAGCAATAGCATACACATCTTTTGCTGGGATCAGAGCTAGGACACAAAATACCATGACAGAAACAGTTTCCCACTAAGCTATCACACATATACAGAACTTTGACACATTCACCAACACATTCACCATCACACTCAGTCAACCTCACATAGCAATTATTGCAACAAGTACATGTGGGTGTGTATCGGTTCATAGGTAGGTAATAGGCTATTGGCCCTAGGGCCTATAGAAGCCTAGCCATACACTACCCTGGCCTTTGACACACATGTAATTTAATTTCACGTGCCCCTGTCAAGCAGAGCCACAGAGGTGATTCCCGGGGTGTATTTCTTATCTCCCATCCAATTATCAGGATTATTCATGACGACTGCTAATGAGGAGCTTTGTTTGCTATTGATAGGTGGTTTGTTCCAGAGTATGGGATGTCTCTGAGATAGGAATCTATCCCTCCAGCATGTTCTGTTTATTGAAGTGACAAGGTTTAGGTCTCTAGAGCATGTAGCTCGTAGGGATTGTGATCTGTTTACGTGGAGCATGTCCAACAGCTCTGGGTTTGACATAGCTTTGTATGTTAGGCAGAGGTCACCTCTGGGTAGGCGGTATGCGACACAGTCTAGCTGTGGTTTTGTGAGACGGTCTGCATAGGGCATCTGTTTGAGGCTGGTATTACTCTTTGTGAGGTATGTCTGTGGCCTTTCCAGTTGCTGTAGATGTCTTGTGAGGTACATACCAAATGGGGCATTGTACTCTATAATGGGTTTTATGAGTGATGAGTAGAGGGGAATACTGACTTATCTTTTCCTGGATGACACACCATTTGTGATGAGGTGTGCCACGTAGACAGATTACATGACTAGTGTGGCACTGTGATTATCAAAGTGGAGACTACTGTCCACCTGTGTCCCATGGTCTCTTATCACACTTTCGGTGTTAAGTAGACTACCACCTATGTGGCAGTTCATGGGTACAGAGTTTTTGCCAGAAGGGATGCCAATGCCGTTTCAACATTGAGCTTGAATCCATGGCTTTGTCACCAGGCATCTGTCGCAGTAAATATGACCCTGTCTCTCTCTCTCTCTCTCTCTCTCTATATATATATATATATATATATATATATATATATATATATATAGGTCCGTGGCTTTGTCACCAGGCATCTTTCGCAGTAAATATGACCCTGTCTCTCTCTCTCTCTCTCTCTCTATATATATATATATATATATATATATATATATATATATATATATTTATATATATATATATATATATATATATATATATATATATATATATATATATATATATATATATATACATATACACATACATATAAACATCCATTGGTGTACATATAGATATACATATAGGCACATATACAGTCCACCTTTCATGGTGGGAATATCAATTATGCGAAGGTTGTGAGGTAAACAGTTATGTAATAAAATTGCACAGTCTTGTGCGGAATGCATTGAAGGTGTTCTTAGCCCATGTAGCTTTAGCAGGCCTCACTGGCTGCAACACTGCAAGCCTGACAAATCATACCCACAGCGTTTTTAGCCACCACATGTCATATACCAGCACTGTATGCTGTCTTGTTTGCCACACACTACAACCTACATAGAAATATGCACATAACAGCCTTCACCAACATATATATGTCCACCCTTCACAAACAGTTGCAGTATGTCCCTTGCTCTATGCACATGTACAGATGCTAATATATCTGACACAGAAAGATCTCTCCATATGTGTGTGCCATACACACACAAGGTCCACACTGTTGTAAGTCCGTGGACCTCACTGCTGACCTGTTGGGCCTTACTGCAACATGAACAGGTTCCACATGTGAGCACACAGTAATATTAGAGGTTGTATATATAGCTGCAAATGCTAGATTAGCATACTAGCCTGGTGCAGCAGTTGCCACTGCTAAGCTACACGTTAATATGACTATCATGCATTTGTTACTCTGTCACATCCATGTTTATATAGCTGTATGTGTTACTCCCCCAAACAGCCATTGTACACACTACTGTACAGAACACAGATAACATGGATCAGATGTTTGACGTTTAATCTTGAGCTACATATGTCACAGTTATATCCCACTGCACACAGCTACACACTGATTTGTCCATGGCAGTAGTTATGCAGGGCATCTGTGCATAGATACGTACTGCTGCCACATATGGATGATTCAAAGTATGTAGAGTACTCTTCAAAAACATCTACTACATGTCAGTAAATACATATCTGTTACATACCTTTCCTTTGTATGTGTTTGTATTTTTCAGTTCCGTATGTCTTTATTTATTTATTTTTTTTTCTGTTTCTGTTGATGTTGATGTTGATGTAGATGTTGGTGTCTGTCCATCTGTCTGTCTGTCTGTCTCTCTCTCTCTCTCTCTCTCTCCGTAGCTGCAATGGAATGATTGCATGTGTGGACAGCAAGTACAGCCTGCTTTTATAGGTATCTGCACATGTGCATGTGATGGCCTCTGCACCATTTGTTGGCCACCATTTGGTAACTGCATGCAGCCTGCTGTGTGGTAATTGCAGTACTCACTGTCATAGCAACCCAATGCTATAAATTGCTAAGTCAGGTAGGCGTAGCCCTTTCAGCTTTCCAACGTGGGGCCCATGCTTGTTTGCTGTGTACACCGTTGTGTAAGTCAGAAGGTTGGTATACTTCTTATATCTGAAGCTAGTGGTGTAGCCAGTGATTTGAATGTTGTATTCAGACCAGAATGTTGCCACTTCCAGTACACAGTTGTCAGTATAAAATTGTACTTATCCCTACAAATGCTAACACAAGATACATGAGAGTATGTAGTTTCTTTTCTACTTATACAATTAGCTGCCATACATAAGTAGTTATTGAGATGTATTCATTTGGCACATGAACTGTTTGTGAACTGCTATACTGTGAATATTAATGTACTCACTTCTGCATAGTTTCTGCTTTTTTATTGTTGACATTGGCACAGAGGGTGGCTGTGCTGGGGGCTGTGTAGGAGGGGCAGGCTCACTCATGAGTCGCGCCACACGTGCCTCAAGCTGGTGTAGAGGATCAACGACTGAATGCTCAATCTCCCTACACACCACAGCCGAGACCATTTGGAGGGTGATAGGTGGCCCTCCTCCGGCCATGCTTGCATGGGGGTGATGAGCCCCATCCTCTGCAGCGCTTCCACCCGAAGGTGGCACAGGGCCAATGGAGGAGGAGGTCCTGGGCTGGGCACCGGACCTGCTGTGCCAGGTGCCATCGCCAGCTGAGGTGGGACAGGTGAGTCTGCTGGGACCGGACTTCCCATACGTTCTATGTTTAGGAGGATATAATGACACTATGGGTTGGTAACAGCCAACAGCATTCCAAATTAGTTGTAACAGCATGCAGTAGTATTCCCATTAACCCAACACACAAGAGTTCCAACAGTTGATCAGCAAGCATAACACATGCATATATAGAACAACAGGTGGCATTCCAACAGCATGCAGGATTGATTGGTGGCAACAGGCCACCAAGATTCTGGTATTTGAACAGGGCACATGCTTCTAAGTAAATGCAGATATTTATAAACCAATAGGACATATGTCCCAACAAATGTTTTGAGATTAGACATACACATTGGCGTGTGGAATTGCATTGTTTATGCACATACAGTAGGGTGTAAAAAGATACCTCCATTAACAACTTATATGTACTTATAGTTTACACTACATTCCTATTGACTGCAGGTATATATCCCCTACATGTATTATTACACTAGGTAATGTCCGTTAAAATGTGAAATGGGTTTTGCTAGTTCTTTATATACCTGACCTGTATCTGACATACAAACTGTCCAGGATGCAGATGTTACTGCTACGTATTTATATATTTAATTTATATTTATATATCTACATATCTGGATGTGTTCAGGTGACATTATCAGTTATATTTTAACAGCCCCCTACATTTCTAGCAGCACACTGACATTTTGGGGGAACACAATAACAAGCTACTCATGTGCCAGATTAACCTATACATGCCAGCCATGAACCAACAGTTGAGGACTGTATATATGCTTAACAGCTACTGGCACTCCCTTCATCCACTTTATATGGGCCTACCCAAGTGTGGGTTGACAGCACTTAATACAACAGTACTATTTCTATAATGCAAGAGTACAACAACATATCGAAGAAAGTGACACAGACACACTCCAGGAATTATACCTTTATTAATTACATTACACACTTTTCTAGAGGCTCTCTCATTTATTTGATATTACAGTACATGCAGAGAATTTATTCAAGACTTATTATACCTTTATTAATGGGTTACAACACTCTTTTTCAGGCTTACTCACTTATTTTACATAACAGTACATGCAGAGAAGTTATTCAAGACTTATTATACCTTTATTATTGGGCTACAACACTTTTTTTCAGGCTCTCTCACTTATTTTATATAACAATACATGCAGAATAATTACTAACCTGTCTGGTGGCACAGCCTTAGCAGCCTATCTGCATAGGCTTGCTGATTCGCAGCACAGATTCCTGCAGCTGTGTAGTAAATTAAGTGATATTGAGACATATACCTATCCATAATATAAACTACAATAGCAATTCTTACATACTTCATTCCATGGCTACCTACTCAGTAGTGGGGCATTTTCCATCCCAAAGGCCTCCTGTATCCACTGGTTCAGTCGGTCCTCCTTGCATCTCTTCAGGTCTGAGTAGTGGTGTCTGACCTGCTCACCAGTCTGAGGGACGCCTGTGGCACTGGTGAGATCATGTGCTAGACGGTTCCAGGCTTCCGCTTTGTATTCAGTGCCCTCGAACTGGCCCTGCAGGAGTCTGTCATCATGATTATGGATGAGAAACCAAACCATTACTTTTGACTCCTCAATGCCCCACCGTTGCACTCAAAAGCGAAAGCCTCTTCAACACCAGCCATGCTGCCTGCAGATGGGAGCTACAACCAGTTATGGCAAGTATTCCCACCTATGGGGCTTAAATATGCCTCATTTCCCACACTTATTTGTGATTGGCCAGTTTTGAAAAATCTCAGCTGAAAGCACACCTGCTTAGCACTGGGTAAACTTTCATTAATATGTATGTGTGTGTTGACAGTGCATGCATATCAAAAGCTGTCATGGCTTAGTGGTTCAGTACTGTGATTATGGTGTACAGTATCCTGGGTATGAGGCCTGTTATTGCTTTTTATTTTACTACTGGCCAGACTGGCTAGGAGGTGTGGCTGTGTTTAGCCGACTTTGTTCAACTTTGCCCAACGTTGCTCTACGTTGCTCTACTTTGTCTGATGTTGTGCTAGTTAGCGTGGTGCACAGCTACATGCAAACATGTTTTATTTGCACTAGTTGGCACGATGCGCAGCTACGCTCAAAGCCATTGCGCTAGTTAAAGCAGTGCTAAGCTATGAGCAATTATACTTAAATGTGCTTAATACTGGTAAACTTTGCTTAGCAGTGCTTCACATTGCTTAAGATACGTTACTTATGCATTCATCATTATGCATAACCATTTCACCTTCTTATATATATATATAAAATATCATTCACTACTACATAGGCCATTTCAATGCTTTTTACTAAAATTTAAAAGATGAATGTCAGGAATTATTTTTATATACAGATTTCCTACAGAAAATAGAAAGGGGAGTGGTGGGACAAAAACCGGGAATGCCTCCTCTTTGTGCGAAGGCTCTACCACTATGCTATTGCTATTTGGCTTAATTTGCATGTAAGTTTCTTATTATCCTCTTCGATGTCTAAACTGCTAACTGTAGCTAAGCAATGGGCAAACCCGGACAAACCCGCGCAAATACGCGCAAATACGGGCAGCTATATCGGGAATAATAATAAAAAAAAATAAAAGTTTTACATTTTCTAATTGTACAGGGGTTTAGAATGTGGGGGAGTGTAGTGTTGGGTATGTACACATTTGAGTGGACTCGCTCATGTCAGTTGACATTTGCCGATTGAGGGACTTGCAGGGGCATGGATTTTTGGACTGCTCGGCAGTCCGACACGCCCCCTGCACTCGTGCATGCTCCATGTTAGCCTTAGAGGTAAGTCAGCGTGCCCTCATGAATATGCATGGTGCGCTGACGTCTTACTCCTAGGCTGTAGTTTCTGTGTAAGACTTATTTAGTCTTACACGGAGGATTAGTGAATCCCGGGGCTAGAGTTTCTTTATCTACTGCAAAAATATGAGCATATACATACAGTTATGTCTGCTTTTCACATCCTACCATGGTATTTGACACCTTATTGTTTGAAGTACCATTAGGAAGCACATTTGTAGGGACTACTTGTAAAATATTTACCATATTACAAATTGTGATTCTTATGCCAGCACTGTATTTCAGACAGAAGAGAAAATATCATTTTAAGCAATCAGTTTTTGTATTTCAGACAGAACAGAAAATATCTTTTTAAGCAATGTTTCAAACAAAGTTAATCTGACTGCACATATGAAGACTACATCAGAGAGTTCAGACATGTGACTTCCCTTGCCTTTTTTCGGAGAACATGTGAGCAACACTAAGAATTCAGCTCAACATGAAAACTCTGAAGAGCAAGAGTCATCTAAGGATGATCCTAGTGTTAGTGTTTGTCTGTAAAAGCTGCTAATGCAGCAGCTGAAAATGAATTAGTGACATATGGAGACATCAGATACAGTGACTGTACAGAATCTGCAACTGTTGAGGAATGTCTACATCGATCATTTTAAAATGTGACACTCTGTGTTACTGTATGTACAACATGAAACAGAGCATAGTATAGTGCATAGAAAAGTGCTCATAACCTTGGGCCGGATTCACAAAACCTCCGTGTAAGACTTAATATGTCTTACTCGAAGGCTGCAGTTGAACGGTATGACATAAGCGTGCCATGAATATTCATGAGGGCACACTGACTCATCCGTAACTCTTACACGGACTGAGCAGGCAAGCAGGGGGCGTGTCCGACTGCTGAGCAGTCTAATAGTCCACGCTCCTGCAAGGTTTTAGAAAGCATAATGTCAACAGACAAGAGCGAGTCCGCTCAAATGTACTTGCACCCAACACCACACTCCCTGACACTGTAAACCCCCATCAGAGTTATAAAATGGGAAAATTTTTTTTTTTTAAATCCACGATATAGCTGCCCATATTTGCGCTTGTTTGCGCAGGTGTGCCCATTGCTTAACCACAGTTAGCAATTGTGACATTGAAGAGCATATAAGAACTACTTATTCAAATTAATCCAAATAGCAATAGTGTAAAGGTAGAGCGTATGCACAAAGAGAAGGCATTCATGGTTTGAGTCTCACCACTCCCCTTCTTATTTATGTTTTAAATCAGTATTTGAAATAATACCAGACAAATATGATTCAAATTTTATTAAAAGCAGTGACATAGCCAATGTATCAGTGAACAAAATATATATTTTAAAAGACCCAGATATATAATAGCCTGCCGTTAAGCCACATTTTACACAGCTAAACACAGGTGCCCATAGTTTAATAGCGCTTTATCCAGCTAAACAGAGTTGCCCATAGTTTAATAGCGCTTGACCCAGCTAAACAGAGTTGCCCATAGTGTAATAGCGCTTTACCCAGTGCAATAGAGTTGCCCAACATTTAAAAACGCTTTACCCAGCGTAATGTGTTTGTGCGGATGTGCGTGCCTTGACAACCAGGGCACCGTAGGGCACCGGGGAGCAACGTAGAGCTAGGTTGCTTAAACGCAGCCACACTCCCTAGCCTGTCTAGACAGTATTAAAATAAAAGAGTGACAAGGTTTGAACCCAGGACCCTGTGCATCATAATCAAACCACAGAACCACTAAGCCATGACAGCTTAGGAGAAACAGCCACTATTAGCATACATATACATAGAAATGGTAGATTAACCATTACTAAGTAGGTCTGCAGTCAGCTTAGAATTCTCAAAAATGGCCAATCACAAAAAAGTGTGGGAAATGCGGCATATTTAAGCCCCATAGGCGGGAATACTTGCCATAACTGATTGTGGTACCCACTTGCAGTCAGGATGGCAGGCGTCAGACAGGGTAATCGCTTTAGAGCACAAAGGTGGGGCATTGAGGAGCCTTAATATATGGTTTGGCTCCTAGTCCACCAACATGAAGGCTGACTCTTGCTGGGCCAGGTTCAATGGGGAGCATACAAGGCAGAGGTGTGGAACCAGTTGGCACATGATCTTACCAGTGCCACAGGCATTCCCAGGACTGGTGAGCAGGTCTGTCACCACCATGCGGACCTGAAGCATTGAAAGGAGGACCAACTGAACCGATGGATCCAGGAGGCCAGTCATATGCCCAATGCCCCACTACTGAGTAAGTATCCATGTAATTAAGTATGTAAGAAATGCTATCCTAGCCTATAGTATGGATAGGTATGTTGCAATATCCCTTCATTTATATTACAGCTGCAGGTGTTCGTTCCATGAATCGGCAAGCCTATGCTGATAGGCTGTTAAGTCTGCTCCACCAGGCAGGTTAGTAATTATTCAGCTGGTATTATTATAGAATATAAGTGAGACAGCCTGTAAAAGAGTTCAGTGTTGTAACCCAGTAATAAAGGTCAAATAAGCCTAGAATAAAGCTTCTGTTAGTATTCTAAGATCAGATAAGTGATGCAGCCTGAAAAAGAGTATTGTAATCCATTAATAAAGAGTAAACAAGTCTCAAATAGAGTTTCCACCTGTACTGTAATATCAGATAACTGCTTCAGCCTGAAAATGAGTGTTCTAATCCATCAATAAAGGACAGACAAGTCTTGAATACATCCTTGTATATACTGTCATATGAAATAAGTGAGTCAGCTGGAAAGGATTGTTGTAACCAAGTAATAAATGTTAATAAAGCCTGAAATTAAGTAACATCCTGAAATGTAAATATAAAATAAGTGAGAGAGTGTGAAAAAGAGTTTGAAGCTACCAATAAAGGTGTAAGAAGTCTGCAATAAAGGTATACTGCATGCACTACATAATGAAATGAATGAGACAGCCACAACCAAAGAGTGAAATGTTTTTAATAAAGTACAATACCTGGACTGTGTCTGTCCCACATTTTGGATATGTTGTTGTATCCTTGCATTATGGAGATAGTATGGTTGTATGAAATGCTGAACATCCACAGTTGTCTAGGCCCATATAAACTGGCTGATGGGAATGCCAGTATCAGAAGAATATTTATAGTCCTCAACTGTTTCATGTATAGTATGTACATGTTAATCCGGTACATGAGCAGTTTGTGCTTGTGATCCCACAAATGTCAGTGTGTTGCTAGAACTGTACATAACTGCTAAATGTAGCAGGATACTTTACCTGAACACAGCCAGATATGAACATATATGAATACAAATGGAATGTATATTAATGTAGCAGTAACATCTCCATCACCAACATTTCTAAGGTTACATACAGGGAACTGTACTAATACATGTAGGGGATATATATCTGCATCTAGTAGGAATGTACAGTATACGTATAGGTATTTTAAGTTGTTAATGTAATATTTTACCACCCTATGTTATGTTCACAAATGATGCCATTCCAAACCAATCTGGGTATGTGTATTCACAATTAATTCCTATGGACATTTGTCCTGTTGGTTTATACATATCTGCGTGTACGTTGATGCATGTGCCCTGTCCACATATCCAAACCTGATGGCCTGTTGCCACCAATCAACCCTGCATGCTGTTGGAATGTCCACTGTTGTTCTAAATATGCATGTGTTATGCTTGCTGTTCAACGTTTGGAATTCATGTGTGTTTGGTTAATGGGAATACTAATGCATGCTGTTACAACTAATTTGGAATGGTGTTGTTTGTTACTAACCCAAAATGCCATTAAATACTGCTAAACATAGTACAACTGGGAAGGCGGGTCCCAGCGGACCCATCTCTCCCACCTCAGCTGGCGATTGCACCTGGCACCAGTGCCCAGCCTGGGACCTCCTCCTCCGGTGGCCCTGTGCCACCTTCGGGTGGAAGCACTGCAGGGGATGGGGCTCACCCCCCCCTCTGCAAGCGTGGCCAGAGGAGAGCCTCCACTCAACCAAAAGGTCCGGTCTGTGGTGCGTAGTGAGATCAGGCGTTCTGTGACTGATCCCCTATGCCAGCTTGAGGCGAGAGTGGCGCAACTCATGGGTGTGCCTGCCCCTTCTATCCAGCCCCCAGCACAGCCTTGGCCTGGGCTGTGAAGGCACAGTGGTAACTGCCCATGGGTGAGGATCTCAGTTCCACTGTTGTCATCTGTTGGCTCATGGGCTTGCGATATCCAAACATCTGTCCCCGTCAATTGTGTGTACCCACCACATGTGTCATACTCCGCCCCTGTATGCATCTTGTTTGTCTTGTCTGTTAACCTCCCCAACCCACCGCCCTGAATATTCCTACTTCTTTTACCTCACATTCCACTCTTACCTGAAAAAAAAATAAAAAAAGGGCAATCTGTGCCCATTTCGCACACATGTCTGCTGGACATGTAAACTGATAATTACAACTGGCTGTACAACATACTTTGTTGTCCTCACTCCTCTCTCAGGGGTGGAAGGTTTCAAATCTCACTCTAAATTTCTAACATATGCACAGCTGTTGCTGGTAAATAATTGGGCAGCTATGGTCCTTCCTACATCCTTCCTGCACATCCCAAGCTTGTTTTCCATCTGTCCTACCCTCTATGTGCCCCCTTTTTCACCACTTTCCTATTTCCCCATTTTCTTTTCTTTAAAAGAAATTAGCACGGGTGTTAGCAGGAGTAAGCACTTTTAAGCAGCAGTCAGCGGGTATGCACTTGTGTGCGCTTAGCTAAGTATAGCTAAGCATCACGCAAACTCGTGCAAACCCGCTTACAACTGCTTAAAAGTGCCTTAATCACTCTGTATGACAAGGCCTGTAGTCTGCTCCTCAGCAAAATAAAATACCCCTGTCAGTCTCGAACCCCAGACCTTGGACAGACTAGACTGCATGAATTACCACTAAGCCACAGCAGATATACAATAACGTGGTGCTGTAATAAATATATCATGCATTACTATGAGGGAAGGTAAAGGGAAAATAGGAATGCCGTAACACAAATCTTGTACTGTAGGCCTTAACCAGCAGGTGTTGTTGAATTGCATAACATGACTGTGAAAAGAGAATCAGCCATGCTAGTAGGGAATAAGGTTACAGTAGCAGCTTACAAAGCCCACACAGTATCAGAGCAGGATACACACTGGCATATAAGCATAGGTCACAGGCTAGACCTCCCAGCAGTGACTGCCCTACAGTGATGACCCTGATTAGTAAACAAACGTTAGCTATGCCCCTCTGACTCCCTGTGAAATGTATTAACAGTAGGCAGAAAGGTGTTGAATCTCACTTCATAACAAATGTCAATAAGTGAGAGTAGACACCGCTTGCACGTCAGAAAAGGTGTAGTAATAGAAATGCTCTGAATCACCCAAAGTCTGAACTGAAAAATGTCAGAACTATATCACAGGTGTATCCCAGCTATATGTACCTTTCCCTGAGGCTGTTCAAATATATACGTGAGAGTATCTGAGGCCTGGAAAAGTCAGAAACACACAGGCATATCAGCTTGTCTGCTGTTACACACTCTGCAAATAGCTGTAGAATGAATTCCACAAGCATGGCCTTATGTAGAAGTACAACACAGAAATAGCAAAAGATGTAGCCATGTACTGCTAGCAACCACCTGTGACAATGCCATTGTTCAGGTGCTGAAAAGACTGCTGTGGTACACAGTCAAAGAATACTAGGCTGACCTCTGTCTACCATCTGGATATGTCCACAGGTGGGAGCTACTCAGACAGACTACAAGCCTTCATAGACTTATAGGTACACAGCAACTCTGCATGCTCAGCAAGATAAACATCACACAATAATAAATAATGCACACTGCAGTTCTGCACCCCTACCCAAAGGTACTATATACCCATGTAGTCAGGCACAACCAAGGGTGTAGGTAGGCATACACAGTACAGAAATATGTCCAGTCATCCTGAGCAGATTGTGCTAATGCCAACACAAACCACAAACTGTTCAGATGTGAGTAACGTACTAATGACAGTATAGCTGTTCACAAACAGTGCATGTGCCTGATATTCATAATTGGTAGTACAACATACTTAGATGTCCTCACCACTCTCTCAGGGGTGGAAGGTTTCAAATATCCCACCTAATGTATTGCATATGCACAGCTGTTGCTGGTAAAGAAATGAGCAGCTATGGACCTTCTCCACACCCATCGTGTACATCCCAAGCTATTTTCCCTACTGTCTTCACCTCTTTGAGCACCCTTTATCACTACATTCCTATCTCCCCATTTACTTTTCTGTCAAAGACATGAGCGTGGGGGTTAGCGGGAGTGAGCACTTGTAAACAGTAGTAAGCGGGTTTGCACCAGTGTGCGCATGTGTGCGCCTAGCTCAGCATTGCTAAGATATGGTAAGCTCTGCCAAACTTAGCTTACTATTGCTAACATAAAATGAGCTAAGCTAAGCTTAGCTTAGTATTGCTAAAATACACTAAGCTAAGCTAAGCGTTGCTTAGCATTGCTAAGAGTTGCGCAAACCCGCACCAACTCACACCTGCTTCAAAGTGTCTTTGTCACTCTGTATGACAAGGCCCTTGTATTGCTCAGCAGCAAAATGAAATACACTTGTTAGTCTCAAACCCCACACCTTGGACTCACCAGTCTGCATGATGTACCACTAAGCCACAACATATATGCAATAACTTGGTGCTCAAATAAATATAACATGCATTACAAGGAGTACATGTAAAGGGAAAATAGGAAAGCCATAGGAATACATTGCAATAAAGAAATATGACATGCATTACAAGGACTGAATGTAAAGGGAAAATAGGAAAGCCATATGAATACATTGCAATAACTACTGTTGTATGCCAGTTAATTCCCTAATTCCAAAAGAAAATACATACTCCCATGTATCCAGTGTTAGCATTAGGAGGTGTGAGTAAACTTACACACTGAGAAGAGTGTCCTTGAAGAAGCAACAGTCAGGTTTTAATACAACATGCATGTCACTGGCTACAACCCAGCTTCAGATATGAGACATATACCAACCTTCTGACTGACACAACAGTGTCCACAGCAAACAAGCATGGTCCCCACCTTGCAAAACTGAAAGGCCTATGCCTACCTAACCTATCATTTTATAGCAGTGTCCTGAAATCACAGTGAGAACTGCAATTACCACACAAAAGGCTGCATGCAATTACTAAATGGTGGGCACCAATTGGTGCAGAGGCCATCACATGCACATGTGCAGATACCTACAAAAGCAGCCTGTACTTGCTGTCCACACATGCAATAATATCATTGCAGCAACCGGAGAGAGAGAGAGAGTGAGTGAGAGAGACAGACAGACAGACAGACAAACAGTTGGAGAGACCAAACCAAAAAAGAAAACAGAGGTGGTTGGAGACACTGATCAACCAAAACAAAAATTAAAACAAACAGAGGCAGTGGAGGACACAGGTGCCTGGTGACCAAGGCATGGACTGAACACCAGTGTTGATACTGCAGTGCCATACCCCATTCCAAAACACTTTACCCACTAACTACTAGATAGGTGGTTGCCTGAGTAACACTGAAGGTGTCAGAAGGGAACATGGGACAGAGGTGGACAGTAGCCTCCCCTTTGATATTCACAGTGCCACACTAGTCTTGTAATCTGTCTACATGGTATGTGTAATCACAAATGATGTGTCATGTATGGAAATATAGGTCAGTGTTCCCCTGTACTCATCACAATGCCCCATGTGGTATGTACCTCACATGACAACTACAGCAAGTGGAAAGTCCACAGACATACCTCACAAAGGGTAATACTGCCCTAATACACATACCCTATGCAGACTGACTCACATAACCACAGCTACAGTGCGTTGTATACCGGCCACCCAGAGGTTACCTCTGCCAAACATACAAAGGCATGCCACACCCATAGCAGTCAGACAACCACCATGTCAACACTTCACAATCCCACCGGGCTACACAGCCTAGGTCCCTAGCACATGCAACATCACTAAACAGCACATGGTGGAGGGATAGGCTCCTATTGGCAAATATGCCATACTCTGGAGTAAACCACTCAGCATGAACAAACAAGGCTCCTCAGTAGCAGATGTCAGACATACTCCTGATGATTATCTGGGAGATAGGTAACACACCCTGGGAATCACCTCTGTGTATCCGGTTGACAGGAGGAAGTGAAATCTAATTACATGTGTGTCACAGGCCAGGGTAGCATATGGCTAGGCTGTTGTAGGCCCCAGGGACAATAGCATATTACCTACTTATGACACAATGCACACAGACATGTACACAGTGCAATACCAGCTATGTGAGGTGGAATGAGTGTGACAGTGAATGTGTGCAAGGTCTGTGATGGTGTGATAGCTAGGAGTGAGGTTGTTTCCATCGTGGTCATTTGTGTCCTACTTGTGAGGCCAAAGAAAGATGTGTCAGTTATTGGGATGCAGACATAGTAGGATGGTATATGTTGTGACGTAGGTCCTTGTGTACGACTGTGGTGTCCCATCATAGGCTGACGCAATACATGTGTGCTCAGTAAATGGTACTGCTGGTGACTCCATCCAACATTAGAACTGTTGTACCACCTGAATCTGTAGGCGTAAACAGCACAGTATGGTGTATGTTCCCATTCCCTGGTAACACTGTCTTGTGTGTTTCCTGCAGTCTGCACAGATTACATTCCTCAGGCATAGGTACCTGTAGGTAGGGGCACACAGTACTGTAAGGTACATAGAAAATGCTCATCTGTGTTAGCATACATTTGTGTATGGTATGAATGTCTGATGTGTGTGTAATGATGCCTGTACCATGTCTGCAACCACATGTGTGATGCAGGGTTTGCGTGTGTACCTAGCAACATGTGTACTCTGTTACAGCAGTATGCCAGCTATATTAACAACTGTGCACATATGTTAGGTAGGGGTATGGCTTCAATGACTATGGTGGGTTACTGGTTATACTGTAACTGTACTTCACATTCATTGCAATGGATGACATATATCTGCATGCATCAGTTTGATATGTACCCCCCTGGCAAGGCTGTGCATTGGATTCCAAACAGTGAGCCGAGTACTGTTGTATACTGGTGTGTCATATGGAGTGTGGTAGGCACTGTCAGCCAGTTGTGGGCTGAGCACTGATATGTGAATTGAATGTGTGCATCCTCTGACAGATGAACAGATGCTATATATGGCAGTTAACTGATATCTGTACTGTATAATGTTAAGTGTGCCACATGACTTGCTCACACATATCATTTACTTGTCTTCCAGGCATATGACTCATCACAGAAACCCCTGCTACACAGCTGCAGAGGAACAGGAAATCCACCACAGCCTGGTACAGCACTATACCCTGCAGTTTTCAAGGGCCAGTCAGCACCAGCAGGAGTGTACTGCACTGTGGCAAGAACTTGTTCGTCGGGTAAATGACATAGGCATGCATAACCGGACATATGAGCAGGTACGCCATCACTTTTAGTGATTTAATCAGACATGTCCGGCGGCGTGCGTATGATATCCACAGACAACAGCTTGCCACAGGTGGTGAGGTGGCCATACATCCCCCCCTCACCAGAGTGGAGGAATTGCTGCTAAGTGTGGTGACCCCTGGCCTACAGCAACAACAACATCACACATGTGTCGTCATGGAGGCCGGAGCCACCCAGCATAGTGACATGGAGCTTGCAGGTAACATGCCCTAATTGTAGACTAATGTTGCCTGTATTGTTAGATTATGCATGTGTGAGATGTGTACTGTGTTAGCAGTTGTGCTGCCTATTGTGTGCAATACTGATAATGTGAATAGTATCTTTACACCTATGCCTGTTGTTCTACTGTAGTTTAGCACACTCACAGTAGCAATGCCACAGGTGTGGCCATTGACAAACTGTGTCATATTCTTGCAGGTCCCTCGGGTGTGACAGCAGGGCAGACATTACATGCTGGTGAGTGTGTTAACACTTTAAACTTGGTATTGCACTGTGCATGTCATAGATGAAGTGTAGGCCATGTACACATAACACACCTAGGCCATGTACACATAACACACCTACACATAATGCATGATGTGCATGTTTGCTGTGAGACGTGAAACATCTCAGTAATGTCAGTAGCTGCCTCATTCACATGCAATGCACAGAGCATCAGACACAAATGTGGCAACACTGTACTGCACATTGGATAGGCATAGTTGACATACATGTACACAACATAACACGTTTGTCATGCGCAGTACACCTCAACGTGCTTCACATAGTGTGACCAGACACACGCTGGCAGGTCACACTTCAGTATCCCACATGTCATCCACACACCACACATACCATACCTGAGGGGTAGGGGCCTAGCATGGGGCTGTGCAACACTCCTCAACACATAACACAGTCATGTTAGGCAATGCTCCCTATTGGACACCTCACACACCCTTGTGCAACATGGCTGTGTAATTGTGAACTTAGCCATGGCACTGCGGTTCAGGTACAGCTTGCTAGGCGGTGGTCTAGCACACTTTAGTGGCCTTGAGTGACCACATGATGCATGATGATGATGGCTAATGGTACTATACCCCATACTCTTACAATGGCCATGTCCAGGATTGGTATCCCATCACATATACATGCACCACCCATCCCGTGTGTGTATATAGCATGCATGTGCTACACCTGTGTCCACAATTATCTGCTACAGACACAGACACAGCAATCAGACATGGAAACCCATGTGACACACAGATAACACACGCAGCCATGGTATGTATACCTGTGTGTGATGGTGCACAGAACATTGCAGACCTTATAATACTTGCACAGAAATGTTGTGTCCTTGTACACATTGTGTTCCAGGGTGCAGGCAATCACTGAACATGTACACACATGCACCACAGCCATGTACACTGCATCAACTATGGCTGTCTACACTCACGCTGCATGGACTTCAGCAACACTTATTCTGCATGCTGACATGTGTACGTGACTGTTTGCCTTGTGATACTGTCACCCACCTTCAACCAGTATTGAGTATGATTTGGAAGTCTGTTGTGTGTGTGTATCTGCTGTAGTGAGGAGTGTGCATGTGTTCCTGTATTCCTGTTTGCATGTGTTCCTGTGTGCCTGTGTGCCTGTGTGCCTGTGTTCATGTGTGCATGTGTGCATGTGTGCATGTGCAGACCGTAACGTGTGTTTCCTGTCTTCCTCTCACAGGTGCTGAGGTAGGGCTTGGCGAAAGCACCAGGCGACCTGAATCCACTGCCACAGGTAGTGGTGATGATAAGACATGTATTTTGGCACAGGGAGATTTGACAGGGTCTGTCGTTGGCCCACCAATTGACAGTACACAGCATTCAACCCCATCCATGTGCACACTCATACTGCCATTACATCCTTCACCACCAATGGCCAGAGGGGAGGGACAGCATATAGTTGGCATTGACCAGGAGAGTGTGGTACCCATGGCATGTGCATCCCCTCACAGCAGCCATAGCCGTAGACCCACAATGGTACCACATAGGCAGAGGTCCAAGGGTTCTCGGGGGAGCACCACTGGACATACTGCCCCTGGCAGGCGTGCCCTCACAGGTCTTACGATGACCACTATGTTCTGGGCTGTAATGCAGGCTCAGGCACGTATGGAACAGTACACCAGGCAGGGACTTAGGGTGCAGAGGGCACATAACACCGCTATCAATTGCAGCATCCGTGACCTTGCCAGTGCCATCCGGACATACACCGAGGTCACTGATAGACGTTGGGGGGAGACAATAGATGCCCTCCACAACATGTCTTCCTCAAGCCAGGACCATGTGGGATGGTTGCGATGTCGACGCGGACGCATGACAGCAACAGCAACAGCTGGCAGTGGTCGTGGACGGCCCACAGCTCACAGCTGTTCCCATAGTGGCAGTATCAGCCCCAGCAATGCTGGGGCTGGCCTGTCCATTGTCCATCCCCAGTAGACCATGTGCACACGGCTCTGGCCAGTCCCAGCAGGGACATGGGTCCAGTCGTTATACCTCTGCCTCTGATGACAGTACCCAGTCAGGGTTGGTACCCGATACCGTCTATAGCACCCCTGCCAGGCACAGGTACTGTGTTCATGGCCAGAGACAGTGATCTGTACAGCCAAGCAGGTACAGTCTGTGGCTGTCCCACAAACCACCATATATGGCAGCCACATGGTGGAGCTGTGTGCATGCAGACACACACACATTAAGCAAACAACTAGGGCTCACACATACACACACACATTACATCAACATTGGCCCATGCTGTACTGTTGTCACACACACACACACACACACACACACACACACACACACACACACACACACACACACACACACACACACACAGACATGTCGATTGGATGGGTCAATGTCAGGCTCTGGCAAACAACAAAATGCCCTGTGCATATGATGATACCTGTGCCACCTCATGTCATCTGCATTATCGATGGAGGGACAGGCTAACATGGTGCTGATGCACAGGGTGACACTATAGCAGTGTAGCAATAATAGCGAGTTGTCAACAAGGAAGTCTAACTACATCCTTGTAGGTATATTTGAGTAGACATTATGCATCAAAGCTCTGTTTGTCAGTGGAGCATTGTTTACACCACTGTTAGGTCTGAGTATGTATTACCACCCATGTGCCACTTCGCTGATGTGTGATGTGTTGCCAGCATGTGTTAGTGAGTGGACAGTACGTGTGTGATGTGTGCAGTACAGATTAGCAAGTGTACATCTGTGAACATGGTGGATGTGCACTGTCTGGATGTACGTGCATAGTGGACACATGGGACATGTGGCATACCCTGTCGTACACATTATTAACATCCCATTGCATCTTTCAATGGCCAGTATGCATTCTACTATAGTTATGTACTAACATGGGTAGATGTGTGTACGACATGGGTTGACACTATGCTGCGGGTGATACCATTAATATCAGTCAATGATTTGCAGTCTGGTAGTATACACAACCTCAACAGCATGACTATAAGCAATCATTGGATGATGTCCTGACAAATGACACACAGTAGTAGGGAACCCAGTATCAATTGGATACTTCCGGTGCTACACTATAACACTAACCAGTGGTGATGACTGCCACCCATTACTGTGACACACCTGTGTGTCATATAGCCCCCTTAGGTACATGCAGACACACTAGGGATGTGTCCATCCAAATCTGGGAATGCATGGAATGGCCTACAATGCATTCCCTGGATGGGACGCATATCCTACACAAGGGTATCATACAGACAGATACCTGTTGTGTGATACTTGCTGTATAGCAGTAAGCCGACTATGGCATAGTCATCCTCATGTACTATACATACTATCCCATCAGTACCACTCCAGTGGTAGCCCTCAACGTGTATGTTGGGTACCATTGTGTACATACAGACCCATGTTATGTCATGTGTCCCTTCGTATCCACATATCCATAGGTATTGTGGAGTCCCAAGGTGTATCACAGACATTAGAGGCCTGAATGCATATTCACAAGGCAGTCGTACACCTATAAAGACTGTCCATTCTTGGCAGACTTTGTTGTGTATGACCATGTCTGACATATACCCCAACCATATACCCTCACTCACACTACTCTTAAGTAACTGTCATGGGTGTGTGTGCTACAGATGACCTTGGTCACAGAACATGACAGTAGATGGCCATGTCACATACATACATATGTGACCTATGATCTGAGTAGCAGTGGCACAACCTGTCAATGGAAACAAATGTATTCATGTAGTATGCAGGCTTCACACCTATGTACTGATTGAGGGGACATGTACACATATATATTTGCCGTGCAGATACCTGATGTCTGCAATGCACTTACTGTTGTCATCATACTATGTCATACCATAGTAAAAGCAAAACCCACACCGTGTTGACCAACAGTGACACACACACAGTCAGCATTTGCAGGATTCAAACCCGTACCTAACAATATTATGATACTAGAGAGTGATGCATTAACACGGCACGCTATTTGCTTTACAGGCTGGTTTATCTTCTCTTGCTGTATTTGTAGGATGGGGACATCATCAGACTTTCTAAACAGGAATGTACCTCCTTTACTGGGTTTTCCCAGTCTCCAAAAAGGAACACCTCTCAAAGAAAACCGCACACATACACGCACACACTTTGCAGGATTCAGAACCCTACCTAACTATGTTATGATACTGGAAAGAGACGCATTAACTCAGCGTGCTATTTGCTTTACTGGCTGGTTTCCCTTCTCCTGCTGTATTTCTAGGATGGTGATATCATCAGTCTTTCCAAAGAGGAATGTACATCGTCTAGTGTGTTTTCCCAATCTCCAAAAAGGGCACTCCTTTCAAAGACAATTGCACACATACACACGTCCCCCATACACAGTCAGCGTTTGCAGGATTCAAACCCCTACCTAACTAGGTTATGAAATTAGAGAGAGAGAGAGACGCATTAGCACAGCACGCTATTTGCTTTACTGGGTGGTGTCTCTTCTCTGTCTGTATTTCTAGGGTGGTGACATCATCAGTCATTCCAAAGAGGAATGTACATCTTTAGTGTGTCTTTCCAGTCTTCAAAAAGGCCACTTCTTTCAAGGAGAATTGCACACACATAGACACACCCCCCACAGTCAGCATTTGCAGGATTCAAACCCTTACCTAACTAGGTTATGATACTAGAGAGAAACGCATTAGTGCAGCGTGCTATTTGCTTTACTGGGTGGTCTCCCTTCTCTGTCTGTATTTCTAGGATGGTGACATCATCAGACTGGACATGGTAATGTGTGTACACTTTGTTTATGCCATTCCAGGAATGGTCCATGTGGGTCATCAGGTGTCAACAGCTGGAACAGGAACTCATAATCCTTACCTTGTGTGATCTATCTGTGGACACATCGACATTCCTTCATATGTCAACACATATTTATGCACAGCTTGTTGGTTTTGTGGGTACTACATGTGTCTGGGATGTCGATAAAGGGCTATTCAAAGTGTATGTGAGACATGTGTAGCTGTGTTCAGTGATGTACGTCCTGTGTGGCTGCCTTGCAAACAGTCTAGCATGTTTGGGAACCATGATCTGCACATGAACATAATACGGTTAGTTGGGTTGTGTGTATGTCAGCATCCAATAGCTCAGTTTATGACTTCAACCATGATGGATTCCATGGCCTTGCAGATCATACTTCATAGGCATACTGGACTGTACTTCCCATGGCGTGTTGTGCACCAACACTTGTGTGGAGTACCATATGTTGCTGTAACACATTCAACGGTTCCACATCCTGTATAGGGGGGGGGTTCAGCTGACTGTTCAGGTGCCGGATCTGTTTGTTCTGTAGTTTATGCATGACACATATTGGGAATCAATGTAGTCCACTTGATGCCATGCTTTTAGCATTGGGGGTAGCTGTTCATCCATTCTACATGTGATATCTCCTGGTATGATGATATAGACTATCGTCGGTGGGAGGTGGGTATGTATATATGGGCCTGTCTGTCAGGATGTCGGCATTGTCAGTCAGGTACAGTTGGCCCTGACTCATGACATATATGTGTGTGTACATTGCTATATATGACATAGCTGTCGGAGGTGTCATGATTCAGTCTGGACTCCTTCTCAGCTACTCTTTACAGAACACCAACAAACCTGAGCACTAATCCCTGTTATACTCCTATACACACTTAACACCCTACTGATCCTTTGTCATCTGGCTACAGAGTATGTCATGATGATATCCCGGCATGTCCAGGGGTTGGCTTTGTGTGCACTCTCCAGTCCAGCTGGTGAATATTGTGATGTAGACACAATGTCACATCTGCCTTATGTACACAGACAACACTCTCCTCCTCACAACAAACCCAGATATATGTGTGAGATGCACCTATAGAGACATACAGGGTGCTGAACTCTCTTGACCCATGACTGGCATAGTCTATCAAGTGGTGAGGATAACCACACACACCACATATCAGTCTCACATATCCTCTGGCGACAGCACTCAAACCACATTATCACACATACACATACTTGGATGCTGTAAATGAACTCTGCCTAAGCAGCAGAGATCTCCACAGCAGGCACACACACAACTGCTACCCCACTACAATACCCACATCTCACATAGTTCACAATGTCAGTGTGCCACACAGTCACTTGCCTTCGGGCTAAACAACACACATAATACACTTGTGATAGGCGACACTTATTGTCAGACACACTGATATACCACTCACCAGCCCATACAAGGGAATAGTCCCTTTGTGCTGTCTGTCGTGTGCCAGGATCTGCCACATAACATGTGCAATCAGGTCACTACAAAGCAAGTACAGGACTGGCACCAACATTGTCCATGCTGGTGCGTAAAACCTCAGACGTTACTCCCTGGACCACATGACATGGTACATGGAGGAACAGTGTCATCATGTAGCCCAGGTCAATATGACCCTGACCTTGTCTAGCATCTTACACCCACCAAGTATGATGTCACAGTATACAGACAAACATATCACATTTAACACTTGGCTAACATGGTGTCATTCATACGGGATGCAGTGTCTGTCAGCCTGTGGTGACATGCTCAACATGCCACGTAGCTTCAGTATGGACAGTTTGCACTTGTCACCCTTGGACCTCTGAATGCTGGCTAAGGCTCTTGCTACCACCATAGTGTATTTGTTGAGCAGGGCTCAAAAGACAAACCCACCTACATAGACATTACAGGTTAAATAACACTGAGGGTAATGCTGTTCAACACCAGATGTGTTACCCTCATATTGCGGCCACTCAGGACTCCCCTCAGTATGGGGGATAGCAATATATGTGCACTATCAGACGCCTAGTTCAGGGCCACATATGCACACCAGCACTACCAGGTTATGCTTCATACCATGCTTTCTGACCACAGGACTTGGAACGGACAACACAACTAGGGGGTGTATCCATATACATCACAGATACACACATCTCCGGGTTAGTGGCACTGCACTAAGCATCACAGACCATACATATACAACTACCATTGTGCGAAACTGCCTTTCAGTTTGTTGCCTACTACAGACCACCCTCCTGTACTCAGGAACCACACTCGGCTTTCCTGTTAACAGTGGAGGATATGATGGTCTCCACAAACACCATTATATTGGGTGACATCAGATACACGAATATTGACTGGGGATACTACTCAAGCCGCAACAACCTCACCCTACAGTTGCTACAATTTGTAAATTCATATGCTATGGCACAACCAGTCACCACAGCCACAAGGGGGAATACATATTTGACCTGATCATCACCAACATGGGGACTCTATGTTCCACACCAGCAATATACCCCTCATTGGTAAGGTCAGAACATACATCTATTTCACTGGACATACATATACACTCCACACACCCATCCTGGGTAATCTTGCTGAGCTTCTGATGAGCCAACGTCTCACTTCACCAAAGCAAGGTGGTATCCTTCAGAGACCCTGAGACAGTGTCAAATACATTTCCGACTGCTGAATCCTTTACATACACATTCTAAGGACTCCTAGTGGACTGCATGGATTGTGATACCCCAAATAACAACAAGACTCACTCCTCCAATGGCAGGGGACCTGTCTGGTAGACACCAGCCATTAATAAGCTGTACAATGTCAGGAGGAAGCTACTACATGATAGAGCAGAATCCCAGACGGGGAAAGCATCTGTGATCTGTACTAGCAGACAGCAATGATCACTCATGTACTTATCTAAGGTCTTCTTCTCACGACAATTGCACCAGACACATAGGACTATCACAAGGCCTTCGCCAGTTATGTCAGGAACCTGGGTGGACACTCACTGATATGCTGTGAGTTACTGCATACTGACTACACTTATCCTGAACCCACTGGCATAGCCAACATCCTGGCAAACAGGTTCAGTGCAGCTGTCTCCCCTATCCCCCCTAGGGAGCAACTATCCATCCCAACAGAGTGTAAACTCCCTGACACCACACAGTAATGGGTGAGTGCTGCCCTCCCCAAAGCATACATTACAGCATCAATGGGACCAGTTGGTGTCCCGGCCTGCATCTTACACGAGCTTCATGACAGACGTAACCCTCACATTACATCACTGTGCAATATCGGAGTTACTACAGGATATGTACCCACAGAATGGCATACAGTGACAGTGGTCCCACTCCACATAGTTGGTGCAAGAACGGACCACAGACAATATTGCCCTATAAGCCTGACTATCCTGTTATGCAAAGCTATGGAGCATATTGTCGTGGGACTCTTAAACATAGACATCAGGAACCTACAGACACTGTGTCCTACACATTTCAGTATTGTTGTGGGCAGATCTTGCCTCTTGAACATGTTTGTATTCTTTAGACGGTTAACAGGTCCATCGGCATAGGCACAGTTGTACACGCAGCCTACCTGAAGCTTGCTAAATCCTTCCACACAATAACCCACTGGGCCATTATGCATAGGCTCACCAGCATCGATATGGACACATATCTCACATGATGGATTGCTACCTGGATCAGGGATAGCACCCACATGGTCAGAATTGCAGGTGCCATGTCTGACTATACACCAGTTACACATGGCATACCACACGGCTCGGTCCTGGGACCTCTCTTGTTCAGTATATATTTGTCTGACGTACAGGCTACCACAGGGGGGAATATGGCTGACCTCATTTGCACTTGACTGCAAACTGGGTGCCATAATCACCTCTCCAGCTGCCACATGCATACTCCAACAGGGTCTCACAGAGATGGATGACTGGTGCCTGAGCCATGGCCTACAACTAAATGCCATTAATTGCGTAGTCATCCCCTTTGGGATTAACAACATGCCCACACATTAACACATAGGTAGTACTCCATTACATACGGTAGGTGCTGTTAGGTGATTGGGGACATGACATATTTGTACTGTCTCCTTTGACATTCACGTTTCCACAGTGGTTGGGCAGACCTTCTATATAAGCAACCTTATCCCATATGGTTTCACATCTAGATCGAGTGATGTCATTGTGCCCCTATACTAACAACAACCGTGCTTGGTTACAATGCCACCTTTGGGGTGTACCTTACCCAACACCTGCAGCAACTGTACTGGCCACAGATACCCAAGCAACAGCCACCTCTCAACAATACCCATGAATCACATATGTCACAAGATCAGTGTGCCTCACAGTCACAGCCCTTAAGGCCAAACAACACACCAAATACACTTGTTATAGGGGACTCTATTGTTCGGCACACTGATGTCCCGTTCAACTGACTGAACAAGAAGAAGGTCACTGTAAGCTGCCTGTCAGGTGCCAGGATCCACCACATAACGCAAGCACTCAGGTCACTCCAAAGCAAGTAGAAGTATGACTCCGTCATTGTCCATACAGGTGTGAATGACATGAGACGTACCTCCCTGAACTACAAGAAAGGAGACATAGAGGAGCTCTCTGATCATGTAGCCTAGGCTGGTATGACCCTGACCTTGAGTAGCATCTTGCCATCACCAAGAATGATGCCAGAGTATAAAGACAAAATGATCAGTTTCAACAATTGTCTAAAGTATTGGTGTCATTCAATGGGGATCCAGTGTCTGTCAGCCTGGGATGACATGCCCGACAAGCCACGTTGCTTCACTAGGGACGGCTTCCACCTATCACCCTTAGGCTTTCGCATACTGGCCATTCCTCTTGCCACTCCCATAGTGCATTTTTTAGGTGAGGCTCAAAGGACAAACCCACCTCCATAGACAACCCAAGGATACAAAATCTAAAGGTAATGCTACTCAATGCCAGAAGTCTAAACCTCAAGATGCACGCACTCGGGGCTCTCCTCAGTATGCAGAATATCGATGTCTGTGCAGTAACAGAAACCTGGTTCAAGGCTCCTGAGAGCACCCCAGCACTACCAGGTTATAACTCATACTATGCGTTTCAGACACAAAACTCGGACCGAAGCACAAAAGGAGGGGTAGTATCTATATTCATCAAAGATACCTACACCTCCAGGTTAGTGGCACTGCACGAAGCATCAGAAACAATCCATGTGCAACTAACAGCGAGCCAAACTGCCTTTCAGTTTGTAGCCTGCTACAGAACACCCTCCCTATTACAGAAACCCCACTTGGCATTCCTGAGAACACTGGAGAATATCAAGGGCTCTCCTAAAACTATGTTATTGGGTGACTTCAACTACCCAAACATTGACTGCGACAACTACTCATGCCCAAACACACTCGCCCAACGGTACCTTGAAGTTATAAACTGTAATGCGAAGGAACAACTGGTCACCACTCCCACAAGAGGGAACAACATATTGGACCTGGTCATCACCAACATGGGTACTCTATGTTCCACACCAGAGGTAAACCCCTCATTGGTAAGATCAGACCATTAACAAATTTCCATGGACATCCATATCCCGTCCCCACCCCCAGCCAAGGAAATCATTATAAAGAATTTCTCAAAAGCCAACTTTGCACTTCTCAAGACTGAGGAGGAATCCTTCACAGCCCACGGCCCAGAGGATAATACAGGCCAATCCGCAGAATCCTTTACAAATGCATTCTATGAGCACCTGCAGGAATGCATGGATCGTGCTATCCCAAATAAAACGAAGACTCACTCCTCCAAAAACAGGAGACCTGTTTGGTGGACCATGGCCATAAATAAGCTATACAACAGAAGGAGGAAGCTACTACATGACAGAGCAAAATCCCAAAAATGGAAGGCATCTCTGATCAGTATTAGCAAGAAACTTCGATACCTCATAAAATCATCAAAGGCCAGTTTCGGAAGGGAAATTGCCCTAGACACTAAAGATAATCACAAGCCCTTCTTTAGTTATGTCCATAGTATGGGTGGAAACTCCCAGATATGCTCTGAATTGTTGCATAACGGTACAAAATATACCAAACCTACAGACATAGCCAACATCCTGGCAGACAGATTCAGCACAAACCTCTCCCCCCATTCACTCCCAGAGGAACAAATGCCTATCCCAACTGAATGTAACCTCCCTGACATCACAGTTGCACAGGTGAAAGCTGCCCTCTCCAAAGCAAAAAACACAGAAGCTATGGGACTGGACGGTGTCCCAGGCTGTGTCTTACACAAGCTCCAAGAATAACTGAACCCTCACATTAAGTCACTGTTCAAACTTAGCCTTACTACAGGATATGTACCCAAATAATGGCGTACAGCTACAGTGGTTCCACTCCACAAAGGTGGTGCAACAACGGACCCTGGGAACTATCGCTCCATAAGCCTGACTAGTCTGGTCTGTACAGCTATGGAGCATATTATCATGGAACTCATAAAGTCATTGGGAGCCTCCAGACACTGGACCCTAACCAATTTGGCTTTGTTAAGGGCAGATCTTGCCTCTTAAACCTAGTTGATTTCTTTAAAAAAGTTACCAAAGCTATAGATGAGGGCAAGGTAGTCTACACAGCTGACCTGGACCTCGCAAAAGCCTTCGACACAATACCCCACTCGGGCATCATAAATAAGCTTACCAGCTTAAATATCAACCCATGTACCACAAGATGGGTTGCAAACTGGCTAAGGGATAGAACCCACATGGTCAGAATCGCAGGTGCCATGTCCATATCCAAACCAGTTACATGTGGCGTCCCACAGGGCTCAGTTCTGGGACCTCTCTTGTTCGATATATACTTCTCTGAGGTTCAGGCTAACATGGGGGGATTATGGCTGACAAAGTTTGCAGATGACTGCAAACTGGGGGCCATATTCAACTCTCCAGCTGACACAAGCATCCTCCAGAAGGGTCTCACAGAGATGGATGTTTGGTGCCAGAGCCACAGGCTCGAGCTACATGCTAAAAAGTGCATAGTCATCCCCTTTGGGAAAAACAAGGTGCCCACAAATTACCTCATAGGTGGTAATCCATTAAGAACAGAAGTAATAATTTGAGATTTGTGGACCAGTGTAGATAGTAATCTCTCCTTTGATAATCACATTGCCAAAGTGGTTACAAAGACCTTCTATATATGCCACCTTATCACAAAAGTGTTCGCATCTAGATCAAGAGAGGTCATTGTGCCCCTCTACTCATCACTCATCAGCCCCATACTTGAATACAATGGCCCTTTTGGGATGTACCTTACCCGACACCTGCAGCAACTGGAGAGACCCAAAAGTACCTCTCCAAGAGGATCATGGGCTACAAACAGATGTCGTATGCAGCTCAGCTTGTTGGAAGCTAAAGAATGTATTTGGCAACTTAGATTAAATGCCAATAGGTGGCCTGGTATTAATGACCAAATCTCCATTGCAAGTATACTTAAGTTAAAATCACAATTTATTTAAACACTTAATTCACAGCTTTTAGTTTTGGTTCTATATCACATATATATTGTGGAATTTTCAATTATGAAAGGAATTTAAGAACATAATGGATATATTATATTTACTAATGATTGTTCCAAATTTGACAAAATGTTTAAATTTTAAATTTTAACATATTATATTTATTATATTCAATTTAATATTTATTACAATGTAACACTGTTATTTCAATATTATTACTAATTGTAGTTTTAAGAAGTTTTAGATATAAAATTGTAACAAGAAATTTATACTTGTGATCAAGTAATTCATGAATACAAAACATTATGCTGCTGACTTCACTAGGTAACTAGTCCTTATATGTATGCTAGAATTACTAACTAATAAGAAATACACCCTTTATCATTGAGTGCCGATTGCTAATTATGTTATTAAGTAATTAAGGAATCTGTATTTAAGGGACGTTGTTGGTTATTTTAATTTGTACTCTGATGATGCCCTAACACGAAAGGGTGAAAGCGCTTAGTACTGTCTAAAGAACAACCTTTTTATCGTTTTTATCGTTTGTGGTCCAGGATTGTTGAATTGAATAAAGGAGAATTTTTTACTACGTTCTAGGATTCAAGGTTCTGATTGTTTGGCTTACTAGTGAACTGGTTTGGAAGTTTGTTTGGTGCCAGAGCCACAGGCTCGAGCTACATGCTAAAAAGTGCATAGTCATCCCCTTTGGGAAAAACAAGGTGCCCACAAATTACCTCATAGGTGGTAATCCATTAAGTACAGAAGTAATAATTTGAGATTTGTGGACCAATGTAGATAGTAATCTTTCCTTTGATAATCACATTGCCAAAGTGGTTACAAAGACCTTCTATATATGCCACCTTATCACAAAAGTGTTCGCATCTAGATCAAGAGAGGTCATTGTGCCCCTCTACTCATCACTCATCAGCCCCATACTTGAATACAATGGCCCTTTTGGGATGTACCTTACCCGACACCTGCAGCAACTGGAGAGACCCAAAAGTACCTCTCCAAGAGGATCATGGGCTACAAACAGATGTCGTATGCAGCTCAGCTAAAGAAACTCCAACTCTACTCAGTTGCTTACCACCTACTCAGAGGCAGTCTATGCCTGACATACAAAGCCATGTCAAACCCAGAATTAATGGACATGCTCCACCTCAAATATCCAAGTCCCTTAGAGATACACGCTCCAGGGACTTAAACCTCAGCACAAGAATAAAAAGGACATGCTGGAGGGACAGATTCATTTCCCAGAGGCTCCCCTCACTCTGGAATAGAATCCCAATTCATATTAGACATAGCCCCTCGCTGACCCTCTTCAAGCCAATTCTGGACACGTGGATGGGAAATCGCAAATTCACCCCTGGGATCTCTTCTGTGTCCCTGCTAGACAGAGGCACATCAAACTAATCTTAAAGGGTACCTTCTGTGACCTAATTTACAGAGGGACAGTAGACTAGTCTAATAGGGAGATGGAAGCCAAATACACTCGGCTAGGCTTATAAATGTCCTAGGGCAGATAGCCTAGTATCTACCTATGAACCTATGAACCTATAAGTTCTGCACCAAGTAGATGTAGGGACTCACACAGATGACCTGCACAGTTCAGATGCAGTAACTCCAGCTCTACTCAGTCGCTTACCACCTACTTGGATATGATGTGTGCCTGTTGTTTGCAGTAATACCCAACCCAGAATTAATGGACATGCTCCACCTCAGGATATCCAACTCCCTTGTAGCTACACACTCCAGGGACATATACCTCAGCACAGATGTTAATAGGACATGCTGGAGGGGTCGAGTCTTATCCCAGGGCCTCCACTCACTCCAGATTGTGATCACAGTTTCACATAGGCAGAGCCACCCACTAACCACCTACAGGGGACATCTTGACAGCTGTATGGGTGATCATATGTTTACCCATGGGACATCTTCTGTGTCCCTGCTAGACAGAGGCACATTGGCCTAAATGTACATGGGCTATCTTGTGTGACCTACTATTCACTGGCACAGTGTAGTAATCTGACAGGGCTGCAAAAGCCAAACACACTATGGCTAGGCTTGTACATACCCTAGGGGAGATAGCCTAGTATCGACCTCTGAACCTATGCTTTTGCTCAGGATGCACAATATTTATTGCTGATACTGTTTGCAGGTCTTTATCGTCTTTGCTTTCCCAGTTTCTATGAACAACTTAGGTATCTGCGGAACATGTTTGATCATGACAGGGTTCCACTATATTATATAAGTGCCTGTTGTCATGTAACTGTGTGCACAGGGCAGATTGCTGGATAGTGAGAGGTTCCTGGGTTAACACATGCAACTGCCAGATATGTGTGGCCCACTGCTGTAGTCAGACATGGCCTAAGTGTGTGAGCATGCCCAGTTCAGGCTTTCCATGTTTTGTTGCCTGACATATGTCTCATTTATTCAAGTGTGTGAGCATGCCCAGTGTGACCTTTCAGTATGTTCCGATCTGAAGTCCACTACATTTGTGGATGTTTGTGAACATGACCAATATTAAAATTTATACTGTGTGTGTTGGAAGTCAAGTTCTGTTCTTACTGCAGGACTCACCTTTGTGTCATAACTCAACAGGGATTATGCTGTGCCTGCAGGATTTCCATGAGATACTTTGCATAGACTTATCAACATTCCTTCATACTGGCTGAAAAGTGTAATGCTGTCATGGTTTAGTGGTTCAGTACTCTAACTATGGTGCACAGTATCCTGGGTTCGAGGCCTATCACTGCTTCATATTTCCAGACTGCTTAAGGGCCAGTTAAGCAAATATAAGCATGTTGGCTTTTGTTCTGCTATGCCCTACTTAGACCAGGCTTGTCCGACATCGCTGTATATTTACCAGCTTTGCTGGACATTGCCCAATATTACTCAACATTGACCACAGTTGTACAAGTTGGTGTGTGCGATTCTGTTTGCATATACTACATGGTGGTAAATACTGTTTAGCACTACCTTAAATTGCTTGACATATGGCAATCATGCCTCAGGTGGTGCTGCAGGGCTGCCTATGTCGGATGCACATACTACACTCCCTGTACATGTTTGAAGCAGGTAGTGTCAACTTAGGCATCCCTTTTACTATATGTGCAGGTCAGAGAGAGGTATAATTTCCAGGGTTCCTACTGAGCCAGTGTATGTGCTATGCATTGCCTCTTTGCCAAGGCCAAAGCATACTAGGCATGCCTCCTTCTGCCTACTGGGGCAGGCTCAGGTTGTTCCGCCTCTGAGTCATGCTCTGCCTGTGATGACCTTGGCAATGGTGGGGGGCTGTTTGGGCCAGGCCTATGCTGGTCCTGCTGCAGCTGTTTTTGCAGGATCATATTATGTAGCACAGCACATACCATGACAATTTGGGTACATGTAGTTGGTGAGTACTGCAAGGCTCCACCAGATGTGTACAGGCACAGGAACCGTGACTTGAGCAGCCCAAACACATGCTCGATTACATTTCGTGTTTGTGCGTGCGCCTCATTATGGTGTTCCTGTTCAGGTGTGTGTGCATTTCTGATGGGTGTCATCAGCCACGGCTACAGTGCATAGCCAGCATCCCCCACTAGGTGACCATGTGGGATATCCCCATTGGCAAATGTTTGGTACAGCTGCATCAGATGCCAGATATGGGAATCATGGTAGCTTCCAGGGCAGCCAGCACATGCATTCAGTATTATGCCCTGGGCATCACACATGACCTGGCAGTTGATGGAGGGGAAGCCCTTGCGGTTGAAGTAGACCCTACCCTGCTCACTGGCTGGTGTTTTGATGCATATGTGCGTGCAGTCTATTTCACCCACTACCTCAGGGTATTCTGCTATTTGCTGGAAGAGATGCATATTGCTAGCCAATACCTCACGGGAATTGGGGAAATATGCATGATCACCGACATGTGCTGACATGGCATCCAGGAAATGGTGCAGTACCCTGGATGCTGATGCCTGTGATATCCCCATCATATCACCAGTTGGTCTCTGGAAGGTACCTGTTGCTAGTATTCGTAGGCCAACACATACCTTGGTTTCCACTGGAATGGGTTCCCCTCTGTTGGTTCTGTGTGTGAAGCGTGGCCTGCACAGCTCAACAATTTGCTGCAGGAGGTCTCTATCCACTCTATAACGCTCTACTATCTCCAGCTCATGTAGCCCTCGGTAGGTTACCCTGGGCCTGTACACTCTTCTCCGTCTCCGCACTGGGTGTTGATCAGCAGCATTACCATTGTCACCACCCTCAGCATACTGCATATGTCGCCTTATGACAGCAATGGCAGCCCCTAACATTTTTTGTCTCAGTACAGCTTTTTCAGTATTCACTTCTCTTAGCTGACTGCAGTGCAGCACTGTCTCTGAGGAATACATGGTGAAAAGTTGTTTGCAGAGTTTTAAGTGCTGGGCTGGGCTGGGCTGGTTTACTGCCTGTGTAATTGCCTGATTCTGATTATTTCCACCTGTAAGCTCTGCTGACTCTCCCTGGTTAACTTCCTACTGTTGTTGTGCTTCCTTTTCTCTTTCCATTTCCTCATGGAGGCAGCGCCACACACACTAGCGCAGATGCGCGAACATGCACTAACACGCATGCACACAGGCTTAAACAGAGTTACACTAGCTAATTCCTGCCTAATCGCGTGCACACGAGTGCAATGGCGCTTACAAGACTTTAAACTGCCCTACACATGCTTTAAACGCACGCACACAGGCGCAAATATGCTAACACAGATTTAGACAACATTACACATGCTAACTTCTGCTTACACGCACGCACACTGTCTTACTCGGGTTTATAGGCACGCACAAGCGCGCATACACATCGCAAGCATTTTTACAAGAAACTTTGGTGATACTAACAGTGTGCACCTTCTATTTCTTGACTTTAGCTAGGATATCTACTGACACACCTCTTCCAGTGATGAGCAACTGACAGTTAACACATGCCACTCTGCTCCAATGAGATTAGCTACTGTCATACATGCCCCCCCTCATGATGTCACCTATATCCTACTCTGTTACTCCCCTTATCCTAGTCTTGCACTCCACTGATGTGCTCATTTGCTATGTAGACTTGCGATTCACTATCCTTACCCTCATTTGCATAGGATTGCCTATTAATGCTTGGTTACATCTCTTGGACTGAGTTCCCCCCTTAGCAACCCCTACTCGGTAGCCATGTTGTCTTCAGCCTGCCATTCACTTGCATTGTATATTATGATATCTTATAAAATGCCTATTTGTGGCTTTTATTTTCTTATTTTATGATTTTTATAGCGCACCCCGTTTGCGCGGTGCTGCCCTAAGCTTAAACCTCGCCGATCGAGGAAAAAAAATGTAATTTTTATTTTTTGCATCGGGGAAATTTGCCAGTGTCCATATATTTGGCCATTGGCATGCTTCCTCAACCATATGCAACCTTTATTTGGAACTGTCACAGCTCCATTGTGCTATTTGCAGAATGGTACTCAGTTGTCAACTGAGTACATTTCTGCAGATAACACGGCTTCTACTCGGACAGGTTTGTGCTTCCTGGATCGCAAATTTACCTCATTTGCATGCCTTTCAGCTGCAAGTGAGGTAATTTGCATATCCAAGCCCTGTCCGTGTAGGAGCAGTTTAAGGGGCTGTTTGCAATGCTGTTCCTGGATCGCTCGTCAGACATGTTGGCTGCATGGAGTCTTACTCTACTCTTAGACTCCGTGCAAGCCTTCATGAACCCGGCCCCTTATCTTTTATAAAAGTATTTTATTTATACTAAGGAGGATGTCACATACATAGCTATATGTGGCGGCAATAGTACTCCACCATTAAGTGGGTGTTACCAGTAATGGACTGGTGTATCATGTAACTCTAACCACGTGACAGTTCAGTAAAAGATCTTGAAGTATGCACATCACATATCCTGCCTCTTTCTACTATGCTATAAGTATACTCATTTATATACATGTATATTAAGTGTATACTTATTTGCATGCAGATATGACACAGCCAATGCAACACACAGTAAGGCATTCAGACTAGTGGGCATCCCATGCGTCCCTGTACCTTCTTTACTTCAGTAGTAGGCTACAGAACTGAGTTGCCCACCTTGTTCTTTTCTAAGCACTGCATTGTAAAATCCTTCCACATGCAAGTAAAGGGATCTAGCATTATTAAGTAGTCCTAAGGCTGAAGCACTTGCCAGAGTCTGTAAGGTACAACTGCTTGTTCCTGTTTTCCTATCCAGTGAACTCTATCTTGAGTACCTAGGCTTGCCAACGTAAACAATGAATGCATTTCATCAGTTTTGCAAATTCTGATATAAAGCTGTTGAGTCAATTAACAGTTTAATTATTTTCTTGACTCCATGCAGTTGTTGCTAGCCTGAGAATGTCATGTAACTGACTGTACCTCTATTCTCAAATATTGTACTATGCTTGTCTCTGAGAGATTACAAAATCTTGATAGTGGATCTATGCCTAAACTAATTAGGCCTTCTTTGGACTTAGTTTAAGCTTTTCTTGTTCCACTATTTTTTATTTAATTAGGAAAGTTCATGCCGTATCCTCTAGGCATCTGTTGACGTGATAATCGTGACATTTGGAATGTCTATGTCACTAAAAAGCAAATTCCTTTAGCCAAACATGCCAGACACAGCTTGTCAACAAATTGAGAAGCTGGAACAAATAATATCACAAATGGAAGTGAAATAAAGTTGACACAAACTAAGAAAACCTATAACATGCTGGTATGTGTTTAGAACAGGTGCTGCTAGGTATTTTTGCCCCCATTTAAGGAGAACAACAGTGACTGCACAGAAAAAAGCAGCCATATTTAGAGATGCTGGAATACCCTGTGAGCTGCAGATCACTAGTGTTGGCTGCAACCATTCCCAGCATGTTTCAGTCATTGACAGATTGTCCACCCCCATCACTTGAAGTAATAATTACTTTTGTACACATCTTGTATCCTGTAATATGCAGTGATATACTGGTGTGCACTTCTGCAGTTTATGGCCAGTTGCTATAATCCTTGTTGTCTGCACACCCACCTGGTTGTCATGCAAATGCCCCTCTGTTTCCAGAAGTTTAGTGTCATTGGCACTCTGTGTGAAACTTCCCACAAAGTCTGTCGTGTCATCACTGTTGCTACTGCAGCAGTAGGTATGCTGATGCCTTCTCTGTGTGACCTACCTTCTATGGGAGCTTTACAAGGTAGTCAATTGTCGAGTGGTAGCACAGCCATCTTTCATGGCATCCTCATATGTGGTATATGGCTAGGCTAATGTAGAAACCTTGACAGAGGTGTACTGTCTACCAAAAAGTTAACTTTACTTTGTGAATTTTCAAATAAAGACAAGATCCAGAACCCAACAATTATGTCAAACATAATAATCATGTTAGGGTCTGTACATTGTACAGTTAAAATTGTTGTGATACTTTTCACAGTTGGATAAACCTTATGAATATACTTATTCAGATGTGTGTAATCTGTGGCTAAATGCTAGAAGTTTTTTGACTTATATGATAGGGTAAGCCATTATAGATTTGCTTTTCTAAGCATCTCTTTGCTTAACAAATGTACAACTATTTTCTGTATAACTTCAAATGCTTGTTATCTAATGGGTAATGCTTTTATAATGGTTGTTGAGTCTCAATTACTCATATGGGTGAAATGTATGAATAAACATAGCTTTACCCATCTGAAACCCATATCCTGAAGGGGTGATGGAAAACTAGAGCAAGATACCCTTTTTTGTCTCACATTTATTTAAACAGAGCACTTGTAACTGAGGCTGGATCTGTTTTAAGTGTCCTTCATTTATTTTCATTTAATGTATATCAAAGCTTAAGGTGTCTGTGATTTCTCCAGCTTCTCACAGGATGTCAAGTCCCAGAATATCCCTCTATTATGGGGGCTCACCCATAACCTTAAAGGCAGGAGTATGTTTTCAGTCTCTATTCTATATGGTTAAGGCTGCTGAACTTTTGCTTGCAATTATGAACCCTTTCAAGCATCAGATTTCATTTGGTTATTGGGATAGAGAAATTCATAACAAATATTGCTGCCCCAGTTTCTACCACCATCTTACATTCTGACTCCCATACAGATATATATAGCTGTATGATAGGATGTATGGCCATATAACATGTAAATGTGAAACAAGAGCTGTATACACCACACTGATGATCACGGAAACACTTTCACATACATATATCTGCCCCTGTGTGATAGTAGCTGTCGTGTGCATTCAATAACAGATACATTTGGAAGTTACTCATAATCCTAGAACCATATAAGGTAGTGTACTTGCTTGTGCCCTGCCACACTGATTGATACATGCCCAAATTGTTACATTTTGCATACCTTAAGTGTCATTACTCCCGTGCCACACAAACTGTGAGTGGTACATGTGTTGTGTAGTGCCGGCAGTTATGGGGTGCCATACATTGTTGGTCTGTGTACCCAAGCAGCACTTTGGTATGTCTGCTTCTAGTCTTGCCCATGTGTGTTTGGACAACTGATATCACTCTGCTATATTTATGATACATGCCAGGATGCATGGCTTGAAACAGAATCTACAGCATGAGCTGTGCTTACCTGCTTTGGACATGCAAAGACATCTTGGTCTGAAGCATCTATGGGCTGATTCACATGTGTAAGTATATCCAGAGGTATATCACCCTTTTTCAATACTGTATCAGTTCTCAATGTGCAATGAGTGGGGGTTACAGCAGTTTTCCTTTGATGATAGCTGGTATCTTGCAGTTCTTATATGTCACTGTGTGCAATAAAGTTGCACTGTATGGCTGTCACATCGCTATAAAAACAGAGGAATGATATGGATAGTCCTCTATGTCAGCTATATGAATTGCAATCACTTGTTCTGATTACCTAAGGTCATACCTCTCAAATGTACAGATTTTCACAGAAGGTCCAAATTTTTGCTTCATATTTTGGTCCATCTTTCATAAAATTGTGGCTTTGTAGCAAATTATTGGTAAATCATTGAAGATTTAAGTCACAAAATGGCAGACATTTGAGTTTCAGACTTCATATGCATCAGAAAATTTATGCTAATGCAAAATTTGTTATTCTATCTACTTTTTAAGTTTTTAAGGGCAATATTTAAAAATTGTCCCTATTCTGGGGCCTCTGTTCCCTCATTATTTATGGCTTTGCGTAGATTTCTTGCTCTAAGAGGTTAAGAGGTATGCCTAAAGTTGAGTCACAGCTGCTCAAACATAATATCATGAGATGGCATTTTCTCAGTGTTTTGATGCATGTGTTTATTTATACCAAAAATCTAGAATCCATGCTCTCTAGCACTCAAAACAGTAACACAGAGAAGGTTGTCAACTCACCCACCATTACATATTCACATGGTACCACTACTCATGCACCAAACATGTAAATCCGCATATGCGGAGGTTCTCTCAAAAAAATTACCGAAACACCACAGACCTCCAAAACATAACACTGCTACAACTAACACAGTCCTCACAGCACTCATGACACATAGCAACACCAGTGTCTCACCCACCGCGCCCATAAGGCGTAACCCTCAAAAAACAAGTTTTTTTTGATTGGAAACTCAATAATGAGACACACAGTTGTCCCACTCATCAGGTTCAACAAGGAGAAAGTCACAGTCAGCTGCCTTTCTGGTGTCAGGATTCGCCAAATCATGCATGCACTCATGTCTCTCTGCAACAAATACTGTTATGACTCTGTCATAGTTCATGTTGATGTGAATGACCTGAGACATACCAACCTGGATTATATGAAGAGAGACATGGTCGAGCTCTCTGAGTATGTGTCCTAGGCAGGTATGTCCCTATCCTTGAGTAGCATACTACCCTGAGCTAGAATGATGTCACAGTATAAACAAAAAATGATTGATTTCAATAATTGGCTTAGTTTTTGGTGTCATTCCAAGGGTATCCAGTTCCTGTCTGCCTGGAAAGCCATGATTGACAAACCTCACTGCTTTGCTAGAGACGGTTTTCACCTGACACCCCTAGGCTTTTGGCTGCTGGCAAAGGCTCTTGCCTTCCCACAGTACCTTTTTTAAGCAAGGTCTTAAAAGAAACATTACCAATGTGAAATTAACCAATCAGAGCAAAATAAGGATCATGCTGCTAAATGCTACGAGCTTAAATGAAAAAACTGCACTCCCTGGAAGCACTTCTATCACTAGAAGATGTACATATCTATGCAGCAACAGAAACCTGGTTTAAGACCTCAGAGAGTACTCTGGCCCTGCAAGGCTACAATGCCTTCCACATCTTTGAACCACAAAAACAATGTGTGAAAACCAAAGGAGGCCATGTTTCAATCTATATTAGAGATAATTTCACCTCCTGTCTAGTTAGACTGGACAACTACATGAAGTTACTCCAGGTCCAGGTTAGAGTGGGTAAGACCCCCATTCAAGTCCTAGCCAGTTATAGATCCCTCTCCATGGGTCACGACACCCACAAAGCCTACTTAATATAATTGAAGACAATCCAAATTTTACCGAACACACTGGTTATGGGGGATTTCAATTATCCCACCATCAGCTGGGAAACCTACTCTAGCCCAAACTCCCTAGCACAAAAGTTCCTTGGCTTTGTGAATTCAAATGTTCTGGTGCAAATTGTCCATACTCAAATAAGAGGAACAAATATTCTTGATCTGGTCCTCACCAACATGTCAAACAGGTGCTCTGCTTCAACCATTGGACCATCATTACTTAAAACTGATCACAAATCAGTCACCTTTGAACTGATACTAACATCAGAACTCACAAAGGGTGAAATCAGACTAAACAACTTCACCAAAGCAAACTATAACCTCCTTGGTGAAGGTATAAATGCATTCCAAGCCCCACTCCAAGGTGAAAGTGGTACCTACGCCAAAGCTTACACTGAAGCCCTGTACAATCACTTGCAAAATTGCATCAACTCAGCTGTACCAGATAGAATCAAAGCCAGAGCCCCAAGTAAAACCAAGCTGCCATGGTGGACTTCCAGTATCAACAAACTCTACAATAAATGCAAAAGGTTTCTGTCCAAGAAAAAAAGGACAAGGACCCAACAATGGAAAAGCACCCTACACAGCCTTACCAGGATAATGCGACAACTTGTCAAATCATCCAGGAGCTCCTTTGAGAGAAACCTAGCAATGACTGCCAAGGGTAAACATAAGGCCTTTTACAGCTATGTACATAACCTAAAGGGTAGGTCTCAAGCATGTGCAGAACTGGTGGCCAATGGTATCACACACATTGACATCACAGAGATAGCAAACCTGCTAGTGAATAGGTTTGGCAAAAATGTTGCTCCCTTATCCCCATCTAACTTACAGCAAACCCTCCCCCAAAGTTCCCCCATCTTACATATCTGAAGAGCAGGTCCTCAAAACCCTGTCCAAGGCAAAGAATATAGCTTCTATGGGACTGACTAGATGACATCCAAGGCTGTCTTCTAAACAGGGTAAAAAATGAACTAGCATCACCATTAAGTACCCTTTTCAATCATAGCCTAACCACAACATATGGTCCTGCGGAATGGAGAACAGCTACATTTATTCCTCTTCACAAAAGTGGCTTAGGAAGAGACCTGGGGGAATTACAGATCCTGCCTGTTAAATCTGGTGGATTTATTTGAAAGTGTGAACAAGGCCATTGATGACAGCAAATCTGTGCACACATCATATCTGGACTTGATAAAGGCTTTCAACACAATCCCACATTCACGCATTAGCGATAAACTTAGCAAACTGAATATAACCCTCTGTTGTAAGATGGGTTGCCAACTGGCTCACAAACTGGACACACAATATCAAAGTGGGTGACTCCACATCAACCAGCAGACCTGTTCTCAGCTGGGTGGCACAGGGGTCAGTGCTGGGCTCCCTACTGTTTGGTATATACTTCTCAGAAGTTCAGGTCAAAACTAAAGGGCTGAGTCTGACCAAGTTTACAGATGACTGCAAACTAGGTGCAATCACTGAATCCCCAAATGATGTCAGTATACTCCAGGATGGTCTCTCACAGACCAACAACTGGCGTATTAGTCACAGTCTCAAACTGAATGCAAAGAAATGCATTATAATTTCCTTTGGCACAAACAATGTCCCTTCACACTAACAAATCAGTAACAATACACTAAGTACCCATGAAGTAGTAAGGGACCTGGGATCACATTGACAATGACCTTAACTTTGACCACCACATTCTTCTGTTCTAAGGAAAGCTATCCACGTAGCTCACTTGATTAGTAAAGGCATCACCTTGAGAGCAAAAGAAGTTATAATCCCCTCTATACTTGGCACCTAAGCTGCCCATAATTGAGTATAACACCCCATTCTTAATGTACCCCACTAAGCATCTACAGCAATTAGAGACCTCAGAGGTTTCTAACAAAGATGATCAAGGGCCTTACACAGACCAATTAAAATCCCTGTCACTGTACTCCATATGGTATAGACTTCTTAGTGCAGACCTATGCCTGGTCTATATAGCAATCCAAGACCCAAACCTAATGAACTTACTGCATATCCATAAATTAAATGGGTCTAGGGGTACCCATTCCAGGGACTTAAATATGGGCTGTGACTTTAATAGGACATGCTGGAAGGACAGATTTATCTTTCAGCAACTGCCACATCTTTGGAACAGGCTACCAATTCATGTGGAACAGAGTACCTCTATGACACTGTTCAACAAGTACCTGAGTGAGTGGATGGGGCAGTGTAAATTCTTACCAAGGGGTAGTGCCTACAACCCTCCTGGACATGGGCAGTCATCACTAAGTGCAGTCTTGAGTACTGACTAGTACCTCTATGGTATTACATTGGATTGAAACGGCTAGGCTTGAAATGACCTCTGGGTCAATAGCCTAGTAATCTCCTATGATCCTATGTTCCACCGTACTGTGATACATTTTTACTACCGTGATTGTGAGCTGTTGCACTTCAGAGAAAGAATATGAGAGGTGTTACATTGTATGCAACTGATCACTCATCTTCTAAGATGCAGCAACCTCAAAGAAAAATAAAGAAAGGGAGTGCAGGTGGCAAAGTACCTATATGGGGGAGGGGTGGCTGCCCTTGTTTTTTATGCCACATCTGCTTGTATAATTATGAGCTGCAGTACATTTTTATGAGAATTAGAAGTTCTTGGGACTGAACTACTGTGATGTGAATATGGATGAGTTGAGCAAATGCTGTGGATCCCAATAAGCTCAGCATGGTGTGTACATATATGCAAGAAGCATGGGCATGCAATACCTAATGCATGACATGAGAATTTACAGAATAATGTACAGACATTTGCATTTCTAGATGAACAAGTCACACATTATCACTTCAATCTACAACTACAGTCAAGTGGCGTACAAGATATTTCAGTATGAAATGCTTATTTTTTCTTACTATGTTACCTAGTAAGCTGTGCAGTCTTGGTTCAAGCATTATAAGTGACTTCTGGTCTCACAAACATTAAATATTAAAGCAATAATCAACGATGTGGTGTGGTATATTAAAGATTTACCCATGGTTGGTGTGGTTTAATCATGAGGGCGAAGCCCGAGTGATTAAACAAAGGCAACCGTAGGTAAATCTTCAATATACCACAACCGCGGAGTTGGTTATTGCTATTATACAATGACATTATTTAAGAAAAAAAAATACTTACTTTTCTTAAATAATGTTTTTGTATAATGGCAGATTACTGTTCTTCTGCCGGTTGTGGTATACTGCTTCTTCATTTTGATGTACTGCACATGCATATGGGATTTGCATTCCCACGCATACCCAGTACATCAATGCTTTGAAACGGAAGCAATGGAGAAAAGAAAGTCTCCGTTGCCCCATTTATTCTCTTTCTTTTTTTTTAATTGTAAAAAAAAAAAAGTTTTGGGGCACTTTATACTAACGGAAAAAAGTCCGGGCGACCGCACCTTTTTCCGTTGGTATATTGCGGGATTTACAACGGGAACCCTGGTTGGGCTGGCCAATCAGCACGCATGTTTTGGAATATTAATGGGGGGGGGGTCATTGCATGATAAGAGTTAATGACTGCTTATGCCATCATTTCTTGTATTTATACAGTGGTGCATTTGGGCACTTGGGCCTTGTATCTACTGACTGTTTTGATTTGTGCTTCATCTAGCTGCAAGGCATTTCAGATACTGAAGATCCTTATTACTCTGGTCATTCCAATTGTGTCAGAAATATACCCAGATCCTCCTGTTGTTATTATCCTTGACTACATCTACAATAATCCTCTGTTAGATGTTAACAATCTATATTGCAATGTTTGCATTTCTATACAGCTTGTCTTGTGCTGCCAAGCATGTGCTGTAAATAGCCCCCTCCTGTTGTGCATACGCTGATGCATATGAGTGGCACTCTGAACCTGCTATTAGGGAACAGTAGTTCTTGTAGCCAGCGTGGCCTCTTTGTGGTACACTGATAAACCAAGCAGCCTCCTAGAAGTCTCCTCAGCAGCAGTTGGTGTTGAATGTCTGCAAGAAGACACAAAAGTGGCAAAACAAGCCATTAGTAACCAGGGGAATATTGTGCTATAGTAAGCCCAAACACTCAGAAATTAAGTAAAATTCATTAATGAAATTGCAGTTAAGCACTTTCATCCTTAGATCAGTCGGGAATTTATCAGAACATACAAGAAACTTGCAACCCACCATTAAAACTATCCATTCATCCACAACCCCTTTTCCCATTTTTGTACAAGGGGTCAGGGTGTCACTTCAACATTGCCAGTCATCTAGAGCCAAGGTTCAGACTAAAAAAGTCACACTATCCCTGTCTGACAAACAGATGTTACGAGGTCCATACACCTGCCTATTATACTAGGCTGTCTCCAGACCTCTGTATTCACTGCATATGCCACATCAGATAGCAATAGAGGCTATCGCACACAACCGAACTGAATGTGTACATTAAGAAAGGAGTTACAAATATCATATGAACAATTGGATTTAGCCAGAATGCTGAAAAGGAACTAGACCTATTTCTGTTCATGCAACAGTGAGCAGTGCAATATCAATGCTTCTTTGCCAAGGAAGCTGTTTCCATTGTGTAGTGCACACACTGTCCCAGAACTGAACCATAGTCTAGCTGTGCTGGTATGCTGCACAAGCCAATACTCAATGCACATGCCACAGGAGCACTCACAGCATGACATGCCCCAAATTACCATTTCACTGCAATGCAATCACAACCTGTGATGATATGTCATTGTCCAACATAACATAGAAGGTCATGTCCAACCCAGAACTGATGGACATGCTCCACCTAAAGAAAAGTTTATCCCTTCGAACCACATGCTCTAGGGATCTAAACCTCACCACAACAATAAATAGGACGTGCTGGAGGGATAGATTCCTGTCACAGAGACTTTCCATGCTTTGTAATAAGATTCCAATCTACATTAGGCAGAGCTCCTTGCTAACACTCTTCAAGAGAAACCTTGACGAGTGGATGGGAAACAGAAAGTTTACCCCGGGGATCACTTCAGTGGCTCTGCTGGACAGAGGCACAGGGAACTAATCTAAGAGGGCGGCGAAAGCCAACACATTCTGGCTAAGCTTATAAATGCCTTCAGGCAGATAGCCTAGTACCTACCTATGTACCTATGAACCTAAAAATGAATGAGAATAACTAGATTCAATGATGTTTATGTAATGTCAGGACATTCATATAATGTCATTCTTTCAGGAACTGAACAGCAAGCTATGTGACTGAAACCCAAAAAAAAGTCCCAACTGATGGTGGTAAAACAATAAACCACAAAAAAAACACCACACAGGCACTAAACAGGGCACTAAACAAAAACTGAAATACACGGAATTAGTGTAGCCACACTTTTATTACCGCTTTCATCTAAAAATGGACTTCATCAGAATAACTACCATAAAAAATTCACTCACAATTATACAAACACATAGCCAATGAAATACAAGAATTAATTAAACAATTAATTACTTAAGAAAAAATTAAAAAGACATAACAATTTCAACCTCTTTCCTTTTAAAAAACATTGAATATTAATACTTTCATTTAAACTAGGTAACTTATCAGCACCCTGTTTAAGCTGCCAATTTCTTTTTGCTCAACATTACTTTTATAACCACCTTTGAAAGGAATAGCTTCAACTATAATAAATAAAAAAAAATGTTAAAATCAACACACACGTGAATGTTTTAAAAGACCATTATTTTCATCTCTAGACTTTATAGCTGCCAGATGTTCTTTGACTCTCACACACAAACATTCTTGTAGTCATACCTACATAAAAAAACAAAGCAAGTTGAGCATAAACTAACATAAACCACGCCCTTAGATTTAAAACTAAAACCCCCTGAAATAGGTATAGTGTAACCAACATGATCTAACAACTAAAAAGGACCTTCCAGGATGCATCTACAAATACCACAATCATCACATTTGTACATGCACTACAGGAGACGAGCCACTACAATTGTGAAAAATGCTGTCATGTGAAGCCATTACATCACATTATTGCTGCAAGGGATATGCACACCTGCAATTGCTGTACTAAGGCAACAAGCAACAACATACAGCATGCCATCTCATTCTCTTGTGCCAGAGGATAACACTTCCTACATATGTTATGTAAGGAAAATGTAATCACATGTCATCATTACTCTGAACAAAAGCATTGCTATGTGAGAAATTATCTGGGTTTTGTGTAAGAGAAATCAACATGTATACAGCAGATGTTTTGGACAACAGTGTTAGAAAAATATGTAGACTCAGAATAAGTCTGACAAAATATAGTCTGAGCAGTAGTGGCTGGATTTGAACTGACTACCTAAGATCAGAAACAATGGATTAGTGCCTAAACAGCAAGTGCCACATGGCATGTTGAGGTACAACTTAGACAGTGCACAGTTAAATGAACAATATCAGTACTGGTTATTAGCTGGGTGTTAATGCTAAAAAGTGGTCGATGTTCACAATCACAATGTACAGCTACACATAATATATGTATTCAAAGGGCAGTAAACACAGTATGAGTATAAAAGGTCTACTCAGTGCTGACTTCAAACATCTGACATATGTAGTTGCACAATGTACAAAGCACACTATCAAAGTCATGCACATTAGAGACTTTGCACTCCAACTGTGAGATGCTGCAGTTATTGTAGTATTATGTTATCATTGTGTGGTCCAAAAGTTTTTTTCCTCTGGGGTTGCTATGATTCATTAGTGTAACACCATGCCACTGTAAATCCATTTCATAAGTGGAAGTATACATAAAGGGAGTTGTGAGGTGGCCAGTGGTATACAACAGTAACCACTGTCACAGTATTTTAAGCAGGGAAGGACTTGAACCACCTACCCAACTAGCTGCAACATCCATACAGCTCATTATTAGCAGCCAGCAGAACAGGATAGTAATGAGTACAAATGATGTATATAGTGTCTATGCAGGGATGACATCATCAGTGTATTGCCAAGGAGATATGTCTGGTAAAATTACTTTCATAGTCATCTGGAGTTGTACTAGTTGGCACTGTAAATGTGTTTAACCCAGTCCTGAATTCATTTTAAGTCATGTGAACACTTGTAGGAGTTAAGCAGTATTGTTTTTAAATGCCCAATCTTTCTATGTATACATTCTAGAGAATAATGTAAGGAAAGCAAGTGTCACAATAGAAGTTTGATGTTTAAGGGGGGGAAGAGTACAAGTTTGTCAGGATGACCTCATCAGAGTGTTTCAAAGAGGATGATTCAGTAAAAAGTGGGATAAAGGAATTCTGTGCATATTTAAATGCATTTTCTTAGGGGAAATGGATACAGCACCAAGCATTGTGCACACACACACACACACACACACACACACACACACACACACACACACACACACACACACACATACACACACACACTACCCATGTTGAGCATCAAACCTCCAATCTATCTGTACAATGTGTAGAGCACTGTATTAGTGGCAAACATCACAGTAGAAGTCCCAGTCTTAAGTGAATAGAGTGTGTTTATGTTAGGATAATCTCATCAGTGTGTTTCATAGAAGATGTTTCAGGAAAAAGTGGGATAAGGGAGCTGTGTGAAGAGTTAACTGTATTCTTCTCAGTGGAAGTGAATATAGTATCAAGAATTATACATACAAGTTTCCTCATGTTGGATATTGGACCTCCTACTTATCTAGTTATATAGACAGCACTGTAGTAGTTGCAATCATCACAGGAGATGTCTGATCATAATGGGAGAGAGTGTACTTTTGTCAGGATGACTTCATCAGTGTGCTTCAGTAAAAATTGAGATATGCGTAGAGGTAAATGTTTTCTTCTCAGGTGAACTGGATACAGCACCAAGTGCCACACACAGACACACACAGACACACACACACACACACACACACACACACACACACACACACACACACACACACACACACACACACACACACACACACACACACACACACACACACACACACACACACTACAGATACTACAGACACAAGTTTTCCATGCTGAGCATCAATTATCCTGCCTATGTATTTACAGAATCTGAAGAGCATTGTATTACTCAAAAGTGCCAGAGGAGAAGACTGACTTCCATATACTGAAATAGTGCATTTGAACTTCTTGAAAATCTAGTGTTTACAACAGATAGTATAGTGCATCACAGGTGTGCAATAAATGCATACCTAGGTACAAGATAATTTAACATCACTACGACTGGCATATGTAATTACATACTTCTCTACTAAAATTTAGATAGTATCATTCATGTATAGTGTGTTATTGTTAGGGACATTGACATGTTTCAAATTATGGGATGCCATAGGCATTCACTGTTGTACACTCGTGGATTATCAAACTTTCTTGCAACATCATGTTGGGATGATTGCACGCTTGTATTGTCTCATATATGCACGATGTGTATTGCCAGGACAAACATGTAAGTCATACATAGGACAGTGCACTGCAGAATAACAGTGATGGATTATGTGATAATTGGTTAACCAAACTTGTTAATACAGTTCATAGTTTAAACACTGTTGAAAGACATACATTAAACAACTGAATTAATAAAGTCAGCATCATTCTGAAATCAAGATAATTTGTTGACAAAATTAATATGGGCATACAAATGTTGTGTAACCTAAAACAGTAACTATGCGATTTTCTTTCTTTTTTTTTGTTGTTGTTGTTACTCTTTGAGCACAGTGCTGCCATGTTGAATTGCAATAATGATGGCAAAGTATAAGCGCATGTGTAATCATATCTTGAAGTGCTGAACTTAGAATAGGAATTAGCAGTACTCTGTGTTGTTCTCCGGTGATATTCATGTAAAGATCAGTATAAGACAGGTTTCATAATTGGAAACAGGCAAATTAATATAACAGCAGGATAATGATATGTTAGGCATACCTCTTTTTCACAGAATGTCCATTTTTTCTGCCTCATATTTTTGGTCTGTTTTCTCATAAATTTGTAGTTTTCTGTCAAATAATCGAGGGTTGAAGTCAGAAAATAATGACAGACATTTGAGTTTCAAACTTCATATCCTTCAGAAAATTTATGCTGACAAAAAACCTGTTAGTCTATCAACTTTCAAAGTTTGTAAGAGCAATATTTAAAAAGGTCCATATTTTTTGGTCTTTGCCCCCACATTATTTATGGCTTTGTCCAGATTTCTTTCTCTAAGAGGTTGAGAGGTATGATGTTAGGGAAATGTGTAACCAACATTAACAGCCATATGAGTCAGCCAAAACATTTTGAAACATTTTTTCATCCATATGGATTCAAACTTTTAGAGCACTGCAAGAAAACCCTTTATACCTAAATATTATCTAAGCACACCACATAGGAAGTCATGCTTCTAATAGTTCACATTTGACAGCAGATTTCAGCAAATGTGAATGTATGTACTCATCTGCATGAACCTAATGACCACTGTAATATGTACATCCAACTGTTCAGCTTGTTGAAAAGTACATTTATTTTAATATAAATAGCTGTTTGCATTTGTTGCCAGACATAGCACAAATGCAGGGGTGGAAGAATACTGATACAAAAGGGCGAAGATACATTGACCTGGTGAGACGGAGGCAGGGACAAAGCAGCTTATGACAGAAGAAGGATAATGATGGATCATAATATGTAGCCAACAGGCAGATAGCAAATAGTGTATAAATAACAGTCAATAACACTTAGATAATGGCAGGATTAGAACCCACACGGGAATATCATCTCATCACACCCCAAGGGGTTACTACTTCATAGCATTTATAAAACATAATTGAAGCACAGTGACAAGTTCTGAAGCAGAAGAGCATGAATAGAGAGAGATAGTGACAGATTCAGAGAACAGCAACAGTATGTTTTGTGGGACATGTATGAACATCTGTATGGTGTGTTATGCTTACTTATTAAATCATAATTAACCTGTCATGCACTATACATTAAGTGCTTGCTATAGACAGAAAAAAGGGGTAGAAGAGGGCAATAGACATGAAGACAAAGGCAGGATAAGGCTGGTTTAATATGTCTCCCTGTTGGGGCTGCAATGTTCTGGTGAAAGATGTCCTGTTGCACTCTTCAAATTGTATGTTAATGAGATGATGTATTTGGAGAAAAATACAGACATTTAAACTAAATATATGAAAATAATTTGAAATGTCAAGGATTAATACATTGACCTTCAGCTGTAATTGAACCCATGGCATTACACAAAAATATTAGTCTACAAACAGGATACTTATCACAGCAACCAACAAAGGAGCTCCTACCTCATTACATCCAGCAGCCTAAGAACTGTTAAGTTAACTGTTTTACAGAACTATTTTATTTATTTATTTATTTTATTTATTTATTTTATTTACTATTTTATTAGCTAACTTTAGTCTGCCTTTAATCTGTATTGTCACAGCACAGCAGATTTAATAACATTTGGGCAAAAGTAAACTGACCACTGCAGGATTAAACTGAAATCATCAGGTTTTGCAATAAGAACTTAAGCAGTGTTAACTGTCACTCATTACTGCTGTGCTATGCCAACCTCTGAACAAATGACAAGGACATAACGTGAAGTCCTTTCCATGGGCCATTTCTGGTCATATGTGTTATGTGTGAATCTATATTTTGACCAGATTAAATGATGAAAGAGGGGTGGATAGGACAGTGGCAAAAATGAGGGTGGCAAGCAGAGGATCAGACACATGGGAAAGAATACAGGAACATGCAAGATGGTGGTGGGAGAGCACCACAGCTATCTACTTCTTCACAACATAAATGTACAATTGTACATGTACAATTTCATGACTTTGGAGAGTCATCACACCAATGATGGGTGAAAACAATAGAATAATGTTGTATGGCCAATTAGACCAAATCCGACCAATTTAGAGAACTATGCATAGGGTGTTTTTTTTTTTTTTGGTGGGACAGGTGCCCATTTTTTTATTATTTTGTTTTGGAAGAGAGAGGAATAGTGGGAAAGGTGCTTAGGAAGGAGAGGGTCAGGTAGGTAGGGTAGGATGGAAGCATACAGGACATGCAAGACAGACAGGGGTGATGATGGAGATAAAAGTTTGGGGGGACACCATGATTGGTGATAGGTAGGGGACATCAGAGCCACACTCATGTCCAGCTTGAGAGCAGCAAGAATCTAGTCCTTACCCTCAGAATTGTCATCACTGTCCCCTGCATCAGCTCATCATTGCACCCCCTTCCTGGTCAAGTTCATCCAGCACCATATACTCAGTATAGTGTCACCACATTCAGATCATTAAGAATTGATGTGCCAAGGTACACTGACTGGCATTTAGTACCAATGTTATGTTATGACAAACCCCTGTACCACAGCAAGATAGCCACTAACAGATGCACAAATACACTGACTGGTATTTACTACCAATGTTACATTATGACAAACCCCTGTACCACAACAAGGTAGTGACTAACAAGTGCATGCACACACTGACTGGCATTTAGTACCAATGTTACATTATGACAAACCCCTGTAGCACAGCAAGGTAGCTACTCACAGGTACACACACTGACTGGCATTTAAACTAAATATATGAAAATAATTTGAAATGTCAAGGATTAATACATTGACCTTCAGCTGTAATTGAACCCATGGCATTACACAAAAACATTAGTCTACAAACAGGATACTTATCACAGCAACCAACAAAGGAGCTCCTACCTCATTACATCCAGCAGCCTAAGAACTGTTAAGTTAATTGTTTTACAGAACTATTTTATTTATTTTATTTATTTATTTATTTTATTTACTATTTTATTAACTAACTTTAGTCTGCCTTTAATCTGTAGCCACTAACAGGTGCACGTACGCACTGACTGGCATTTAGTAGCAATGTTACATTATGACAAACCCCTGTACCACAGCAAGGTAGTGACTAACAGGTGCATGTACACACTGACTGGCATTTAGTAGCAATGTTACATTATGACAAACCCCTGTATCACAGTAAGGTAGTGACTAACAGGTGCATGCACACACTGACTGGCATTTAGTACCAGTGTTACATTATGACAAACCCCTGTACCACAGCAAGGTAGTGACTAACAGGTGCATGTACACACTGACTGGCATTTAGTACCAATGTTACATTATGACAAACCCCTGTACCACAGCAAGGTAGTGACTAACAGGTGCATGTACACACTGACTGGCATTTAGTAGCAATGTTACATTATGATAAACCCCTGTACCACAGCAAGGTAGTGACTAACAGGTGCATGTACACACTGACTGGCATTTAGTAGCAATGTTACATTATGACAAACCCCTGTATCACAGCAAGGTAGTGACTAACAGGTGCATGTACGCACTGACTGGCATTTAGTAGCAATGTTACATTATGACAAACCCCTGTATCACAGCAAGGTAGTGACTAACAGGTGCATGCACACACTGATTGGCATTTAGTAGCAATGTTACATTATGACAAACCCCTGTACCATAGCAAGGTAGCTACTCACAGGTACACACACTGACTGGCATTTACTACCAGTGTCACATTATGACAAACCCCTGTACCACAGCAAGGTAGTGACTAACAGGTGCACGCACACACTGAATGGCATTTAGTACCAATGTTACATTATGAAACCTCTGTACCACAGCAAGGTTGCCACTCAGTTGCACATACACTTACTGGCATTTAGTACCAGTGTTACATTATGGACAAACCCCTGTACCACAGCAAGGTAGCCACTCAGGTGCATGCACACTGACTGGCATTTAGTGCCTTGTTACATTATGACAAGGTAGCCACTCACAGGTGCAGACACTGACTGCATACTCCTCAACTGACCAGAATTTCACAGACTGTCCAGATGTGGCTCATTTTTGGTCTGTTCCTCAAAATTTGTAGTTTTCTGGATTTTTTTGTGGCAAATCTTTGATGACTGAATTTGCTAAATGACAGGCATTTCAGTTTAATTTCATATCTTTCAGAACATGCATGGTAACACCTTTTATTCTAGCAACTTTTCAGTTTATAAGACCAATATTTAAAATTTGCCCAGATCTCTGGGGTTGTAACCCCATTACCTGTGGCTTTGTCCAGATTTTTTGTGCCAAGAGATTGAGAGCTATGACTGGCATTTAGTAGTAATGTTGCTACATTATTACAAGCCTCTGTACTACATCAAGGTAGCCAGTCCCACAGAGTTACACAAAGATACCCACACTGACTCCTCCACAAAGACACCCGCATTGACAGGCATTCAGTAGCAATGTTGTTATATTATGACAAGGCTCTGTACTGCATCAAGGTAGCTAGTCCCACAGAGGTACACAAGGACAAAGACATCCACACTGACTCCCACACACAGACAGACAAGAGAAAGACAGCAATACAGCAAGGCTGAACACAGGTACCCACACAGACTCCCTCACTTAGGACAGAAGCACACCAAGACAGAGAGTCTTGCACACAGGATAGACACCACACAAGATAAAGACTGCACCACAGCAAAACTGAACATTAACACCCACACAGACACAAGACAGAGGCACCCACCTCCGCAGTACAGAGACAAGACCAGGACAAATGTACTGCAAGACTGAACATAAACCCACACTGGATTAAGTCAGCACTACCACAAAACAGAACTGAGACACCACTCCAAAACACAAGATGATGACAGCAATGCAGCAAGACTGAAAGAAGCAGCATTAGATAAACTGACTTCACTCAAGGCAATTACTGACACACAGAACACTCACACTGCAGATGTACACAGCACAGCTATGGGACAGCCATAGAAAAGACTACAGACACAAAAAACATGCAAGGGAAAGCCATGGGGATTACATACCCTGAGTTAGATTAAAACCCAAACAAACCCAAGAGAAAGTCATGGGGATTACTGAGCCTGAGGCAGACTCAACCCCATGCACAAGAGAGCAATGGAGATTACCAAGTCTGACACAGGCAGACTTAAACACAAAGAGAAAAAGGTGAAGACCAGAGTGTCTTTCATCTTCAATGTGTATTGACCTCTTCAGTTTTTCTGACTGCTGTCACTTGCCTGTTCTTCCTGTGCTACTGTCCAAGCCTCTCAATGGGTCCTGCCATTCCCAACTGTTCTAGCCTCATAATGAGTCCTGCCTCTCCCAATTGTCTTAGCCTTATGACGAGTCCTGCCGCTCCCAACTGTCCTAGCTTCATGACAAGTCCTGTCGCTCTTGACGAGTCCTGCCACTCCTGATAAGTCCTGTCACTCCTGATAAGTCCTGCTGCTCCTAGCTGTCATTTCATCCTGCTAGTTTCATCCTCATTGTGCTACTTGGTCCTACCTGTTGGAGTAAGCAAAAAAAAAAAGGCAGTGAATACAAAGCATGCAAGCCACACTAATGTGCTACCTGAAATTTACTGCCTGACAGCATTAGAAAAGATTATTTGAAAGGAAATATGAGCACATACCTAGAGCTTTACTGGGATCTTATGAATTTTCTTCCAGACAAAGTCTTCAATGAGGCTGCCATATGATACACTTTGTCCCACTTCATGCTCAATGCAGAGTACAGTTAAGCCTGAAAGTCTTTCCTGACTCTTCGATGAATGCAAGTATGTCTTTATGAGTTTCAGCTTAGAAAAGTATTCTGCAGTAGCTACTGTAACAAGTGCAGTCAAATAAATGAGCAGTGAAACATACGTTTTTTATATATATGTCTTGCAAGTGGTTGCGAATGAGGAAATTTAACAGTCAGTGGTGATGATTCATTATCAATCATTCGAGAAAGGCTTTTCAATTTGTGTTCAAGATCAGTCATCAATGTCAAAGTGGCCACTCATCCTGTCAGTCAGTTGTTCTTTCAGAGCCTTGCAGTGTTGGAGCAATGTGTCTTCTGCAACATCACTCAAGGCTTTAATATTTGATAAAAATCCAAAAGTCTTATCAAACTCTGAAAGCTGCTCAAACTAGTCTGTAAATTATTGAATTGTTGTGTCCAGCAGCACAGTGAAGAACTCTACATATAGTTTTACCACTGGATCTTGTACAGTCTCAGCTTCTCCTTCATAGTCAAAGAACCACTTTACTTTCCTCTGCCTCTTTTCTTGAAATGTGGTGCCAACATCCAGTTCTTCTGCTATCTGGAGGCACCACCCATGGCATGTTGAAATCCTGTATCTCTGTGGTCCATAGTTGATGTCAGTACGTTGACACATTTCAAAATATCAACAGATGGACCTGCAGAGCTTTGCTTGCATGATTTACCTCTGTAAGCACATCATACCAAGCCATTAAACATACAATGAATTGGTATGACATAAGTTCCAAATACAGTGCCTTTGCTTGTTGATATGTTGCAGAATCACTTGCATGCTTTACCTATCTCCTGTATCTCTTGTAATGCTTCAATGACTCCCTTCAACTGAAATCTTGCTGCCTTGTCAGAGTCTATCCTGCATTCTCAATGAGTGTCCAACAGTGGCTTCACAGTGACATTTGTGTGCCGTTGATTTGACATTGTTGATGCTGAACAGAGTACGTAAATGTTCTGTAGACATCCAAAGAATGACACTGCCTGTAGCGATGAATGTGCTCTATCACTAACTATAAGATTTAAGTTATGGCAGGCACATGACACATAAAAAGCCCTTGAATTCATCTCTTTTATATGGGCCTGCACTCCAGCTCATTTCCCCTTAATGACAGTCATTAATGTCCAGTTAATGATTTTGTAGAGTCTGAAGAAGTGCGTCTGTAAGTCCTGGCCCTAGTTGTATCATTCACAGGCACAAATCCCAGAAAGTGTTCCTCAGCTGTGGCTGCAGTCCTTGAAATATCCACATACCTAACTACTACAGTCATTTGCTCTTGATTGCTGATATCTGGTGTGCAATCAAGAATCGCGGAAAAGTACATAGCATCCTTCACCTTCCTTACAATAGTCCTTAAAATATCATTTACAATCAGCTGGATAATTTCATTCTGTATGTCTTTCCCAAGATAGTGATCCATTACCTTTTTATTCCTAATACAAAGCAAATGTTCAGCCACGACAGAATCAAACTGCGACAAATGTTGCACTTGGCCTAAGAAATTGCCATCGCCATAGGTGTACAGGGCATCACTTGTACCACAGAATGCCATGTTCTGTTCCACCAAGTATTGGACGATAGCAATAATGCATTCTAACACACCATGCCAATGAGATACCTCCTTTTCAACCACTGCTGGTCTCTTATCATCCATTGTCTGCCTACTCTTTACTCTATTCTCCAGTTCTTTCCACTTCAGCATGCATGCCATATGCTCCAGTGCTCAGTCATGGCTGTGTAAAGCTTTGGACATGTCTCTCCATGCTCTGTAACCAACTGACCTGAGATGATGGTTAGAATGTCCAAATAATTTGTATGCAAAACAAAACAGTACATTCTTTGAGATTGAATATGTCAGCCAAGTGCGTTTTGCTCTCTCTCCATTAGGCAGTAGATGGAAATAGTTCTCTGATGTAAATCTCCTTTTCTGCTCATTGACTAGGAACTGTGGCAACACCACTTGCACAGGTCCATGTTGAATGGCAGCTACCCTAATCTCATCCCTTATAAAGTCTGGCCAAGTTTCTAGATCCTCAAAAGATATACCTAACACTCCCTGCAAGTCATAGGTCACATCTGTCACTACGGAAGTATGGGCTCCTTCTGTATCAAACTCTGGTAATCCAAGCAACACCTCTACAGTTGAATCTGCATTTGCTGACATGCTTTCACCATGGTATTCGCTGTAGGTTCACAGGAGGTAGCCTATGGTGAAGCCGCAAGAGTGGTCACTCTCTATTGGAAGGATGCTGGCCTCACAGTGGGCAGACACTAATGCAGAACCATTGTGTTGTCCGGAAGGCAGACTTTTTCCTGTATCTCCCCTCTCTGATGATGACCCACAGAAAAAATTTATAATGGAAGCCTGTCTCTTTGCATTCTCATTCCTCTGTTGCTGAAGCTTTCTTTTTTCTGCTCCTGACAAATATGTATGCTTCATCTCTAACTGGGAATGGAAGTAAAGCAGAATTACTACACATGCAGACATCAATTCCTTTTGTCATACTGTTAGTAAAAAACACTACACTTCAGGTACATGTTATGCAACTTTCTTTGACCTATCCAGACTGCATAATGACAAATGTTAGCATTCCGAACACATTCTAAGGATGGTATTACACTGTAGGCAAAACTGAAGAGAAACAAGGACCAGTTGGCAAAAAAACTGTGGTGCAGCCATATAAATCAGAAAAATGGATTAGGTTCCAAAGTCACAAACGAATGAGCAACCTAATGCTGAACGCTGTTCATAAACAAGCTATACAGTATGCAGTATTGTACCATAGGCTGAAGAACTGCTGAAGAACTGCTGAGTAACAGTAACCAGTAGTGAAAAACTAAGGTAGACAATAGGCACAATTGAAGTGCATTACAAAATACATATTGCATAATGACTTGCATTGACATCAGTCACTATTGCACCGCAGGCAGAAAGCCTGAAGAATGACTAACCAGTAGGCACAAAAAGTAATGAGAAAGGCCCAAGTTATAGTTTTATGTTAAATACCTAACAATAGAGGTGAACTTCAGCTTTTTCTATACAATTCTTCCCCTTTCATCCCCCCAAACACATGAAGAGGCCTCAAATGATGTAAAATATTGATATGGCAAGCTTGCTGGAACAGACTAATGTCTGAAAGAACAAATGACTAGGAGAGGCAACACACCAAACTATGAGGCAAGAGAAAGGTTACAGAGCAAAAAAGACTACACCAGCCCACTACCTCTCAATCTCTTGGCACACTTGAACAAACCAAAATCATTGGTTGAGCAAAGGAGTAAAATCATGGATTTGTTAGAAAACCTCATTTGTGAGGGCTGTAGAAGTGCCACACATTATGAGACATTCCCACAACCCACCCCCCCCTTATCACAGGACCTTGGTGTACAAAAGCATAAATCCAGGGACTGTATCATGCATTTTTGCTAGTAGCTTCAGCCCTCTGCATTGTGCTATGCATTCATTTTGTGAGCGAGAACAGACCAAAAACCAAAAACATCTGGACATTGTGCACATTTTTGCAGGCCCCATCAACCTCCTAACCTCTCAGCATAATTCAGACAGCCAAAAATAACTGCAGAACAAGGCGTAACATCATGGATAGTTTAAAACGTTACTATAAGCTTAGATAGCAGAACAGTGTTTGCATTAGTATGCCTTAAGATATCAGTACATTCTGTGGAATTTTTCTGAAGGCTGCCAGCCTATGTCCTTGTAAATATTAATATGATCCACAGGTTTGTTTGACAAATGTAAGAAAACTGTGTATGTTCTGAGCTTCAAAAATTTAACCAATGTACACCCTGCTGGAAGAAAGCTGATAAGCAAAGGATTTTATGACTGTGATCTCAAGCCCGGAGACAGGATGTAGCTAGAAATTATTTCTATTGTTTTAAAACATAGATAATTACTAGGCATCACATGTAAAGTGTATTTTATTGTTGTGGCTTCCTGGCAGGTGTAGATCAAAAGAGAAATGTTAAATTTTAAGTTCTGTGAGCCTGGAAAACTTAAGGAGAAGTAACAAGAATGATGTAATCCGAAATGACTCAGCAGTACTGTGTATTATCAATTTAAGGACAGAAAGAAATAATAGCATTTTGTGTTTTATTCTGAAGCTGACAACTCACCAGCACTTTGCCTTGTAAGCAGAATTTAGAACATAGTTTTGCTTAGAGACAGATAGGAATATAACCAGATCAGTCTAGCTGTTTTCTATATTTATGTCAGACTATCCTAAAATATTGTTTTAAAGTATTTTCATGTGATTTCTGAACTTTTTATTATCACTGTGTTGAACTGATGAGTAGTGTCTTGTGTTTTTATTATTTATTATTAAATATTTTAAATCTTTTAACTGTGGCTGGTTTGTGTCTAGAAATATTTAAGCTCTTAAGAGTACTTGCATGTATTTGGTGACACTGTATAGGCCACTCCTAAATAGCCTTCAAGTGTTAGTCACACTTACCAATTGGATAATAATAACATTACACAGTAGAATTGGACACCCTTTGGTAAGGGCCTTTATAGTAGCTGATAAGGGTGGTTGGTGGTAGTCGGTACTACCTTATAGTCTGGGCAGAAGGGGCATAGCTGGAGAACCTGTGCCAGCCTTCCCCCGGAGTGTCTGTGTGTTTGTATATAATTCATATCTCAAAGTGTGTGTGTGTCAGCAACTTGGGCAGAGACACGAAGCACTGGTTGGACAAAGAGGGTGCTGGAGGTTTTGGCTTGACCACTCAGATGAGATCTGTACCCTATAGCTGTGCCAGTGGGGAGTCTTACTGGGGATCTGGAGAGAAAAGGAGAAACTAGCCCCAGACTGACTGTGATCTCTGTATGCTCTTAAGGGAAATTGTACTTTACTGTGTGTGTACTTATTATCCTCCCAATGTGGATGCCCCTCACTGGTGCTAGTGGTGAAGACTGAGGTTCCTTGATTACTGGGTCAGTGCACGGGTGTCACAATTCTCCTCCTCCCCAAAGTCTGGGCACAATAATTCTGGATGAAGAGAAAACAAAAAACAAAGGTGTAGCATTAACAATGTGCTTATATAGTACATGACCCCACATTAAAAAAAAAAAAAATTCCAGGCAAACATTGAACACTGCAACATTCTCACAGGCCCTAACCACACTCCAAATCTTTCAACACAATAACTACGGACAACGAAAAAAGTAAAGGTAAAGTCATTGCATCAGTCAAACCCTGCTGGTATACACAATAGTAGTGTAACAGGGTTTTCATTAGTATACATTCAAACATGTGTATCTTCTGCAACATTCTTACAGCCGCCAACTACCCTCCCAACATGAGGCATTTTAAACAATGTATAGGCCCCATCCACCCCAAATAGCATAATTCAAACAGCCAAAAATAGCTGCAGAACAAGGCGTAACATCAGGGATAGTTAAACAGTACTATAAACCTAGATAGCAGAACAGTGTTTGCAGTAGCATGCATTAAGATATCAGTACATTCTGCAGAATTCTTACCCCCCCCCCAAAGTCTCGGCACAATAATTCTGGATGAAGTGAAAACAAAAAACAAAGGCTTAGCATTAACAATGTGCTGCTTATATGGTACATGAACCCACATTAAAAAATATTCCAGGCAAACATTGAACACTGCAGCAGTCTCACAGGCCCTAACCACACTCCCAACATTTCAACACAATAACTACGGACAACGAATAAAGTAAATTCATTGCATCAGTCAAACATCGCTGGTATACACAATAGTAGAATAACAGGATTTGTACTAGTATACATTCAAACATCTGTACCTTTTGCAACATTCTTACAGCCACTAACTACTCTCCCTACATTAGGCATTGTAAACAATGTACAGGTCCCATGAACCTCCAAATAGCATAATTCAAACAGCCAAAAATAACTGCAGAACAAGGGGTAACATCAGGGATAGTTAAAAAGTACTATAAACCTAGATAGCAGAACAGTGTTTGCATTAACATGCATTAAGATATCAGTACATTCTGCAGAATTCTTATTCCCCCAAAAGTCTCAGCACAATAATTCTGGATGAAATGAAAACAAAACACAAAGGCGTAGCATTAACAATCTGCTTATACAGTGAGTGACCCCCCCATTAAAAAAACTCCAGGCAAACATTGAACACTGCAACATTCTCAGAGGCTCTAACCACACTCCCAACCTTTCAACACAATAACTACGAACAACGAAAAAAATTGAAGTCATTACATCAGTGAGCTGAACATTGCAGTTATACACAATAATAGTGTAACAGGGTTTGCATTAGTATACATTCAAAACATCTATACCTTCTGCAACATTCTCACAGCCGCTAACTATCCTCCCAACATTAGGCATTTTAAACAATGTACAGGCCCAATCAACTTCTTAACCTCTCAGTATAATTCAAATAGCCAAAAAATCTGCAGAACAAGGTGTAATATCAGGGATAATTTAAAACAGTACTATAAACCTAGATAGCAGAACAGTGTTTGAAAAACTCGTAAAAAAATTCAAAGCCCACTGCAAATTCAGCTGATAATCTACCAGCAGAATTTAAAAAATGGCAGCCGAAGGCAGTTCTTACCCTGAATACTTAATAAATCCATTAGTGAGCAATATGTCCCAACCATCTAGAAAATAGCACACATTATACCCTTGCACAAAGGTGGAAACTTGACAGAACTTGCAAATTATAGGTCCAGAGCAATTATCTCGCCACTATCTAAACTCCTAGAGGGATACATTCATTCTCAACTTCTGCAGTATGTCACAACCAATAATTTACTTGCCAAGTCCAAACACAGCTTCAGGCCTCATGCTATAACTGCTCTCCTCAGTTGTGCCAACACCATCAATTTAGAAATGAAGGTAAAATAGGATCATCTGTCTTTCTCGATTTGTCAAAGGCCTTTGACACAGTCTCTCAACAAACTACTAACTACTCTCACCAACCTTAAACTCATCCCCCTAGCCTTCAACTGGCTGCAAAGCTACCTTACAGCTCATAAACAGCCAATAAAATGGCTCCAGGATCTACCCCCCACTAATCCCAATCACATGAGAAGTCTCACAAGGCTCCAGCCTTACTCCATAGTTTCATAGGTTCATAGGTAGGTACTAGGCTATCGGCCCAAGGGCCTACGTAAGCCTAGCCAACAAGGTTCCCTGGCTTACGCCACCCAAGAAAGTTATTTTCCTGTGCTACTGTTGAGCAGAGACACAGAAGTGATCCCCAGGGTGTATTTCCTATTTCCCATCCACTCATCAAGATTTTTCTTGAAGAGTGCTAATGAAGAACTTTGCTTGACATAGATGGGTAGCCGGTTCCAGAGTATGGGAAGTCTCTGGGACAGGAATCTATCTCTTCAGCATGTCCTGTTTATTGTGGTGACAAGGTTTAGGTCCCTACAGCATGTAGCTTGGAGGGATTGGGATTTTTTTTAGGTGTAGCATGTCCAACAGCTCTGGGTTTGACATAGCTTTATATGTTAGGCAGAGATCACCTCGGAGTAGGCGATATGCTACGGAGTAAAGCTGGAGTTTTTTGAGGCGGTCAATGTAGGGCATTTGTTTGAGGCCAGTAATCCTCTTTGTGATGTACTTCTGTGGCCTTTCCAGCTGCTACAGATGTCTTGTGAGGTACATTCCAAAAGGGGCGTTGTACTCTATAATGGGTCTAATGAGTGTCGAGTAGAGGGGAACAATGACGTCTTTTTTCCTGGATGAGAACCCTTTTATGATGAGGTGTGCCACGTAGAAGAACTTCCTGACTACTGTGGCGATGTGACTATCAAAGGAGAGACTACTGTCCACCTGGGTCCCAAGGTCTCTTATCACGCATTCGGTGTTAAGTAGATTGCTGCCTATGTAGTAGTTCATGGGTACAAAGTTTTTACCAAAGGGGATGACACTTTTTGGCATTGAGCTTAAGGCCATGGCTCTGACACCAGGCATCTGTCTCGGTGAGGCTTTCTGTAGGATGTCCACATCATTTGGGCACTTGACTATGGCTCCTAGTTTGCAGTCATCTGCGAACTTCATTAGCCAGAGGCCTTCTGTGTTAGCCTGTACTTCAGAGAAGTAGATACCAAACAGGGGAGGTCCCAGGACAAAACCCTGTGGTACTCCACTTGTCACTGCTTAGAGGTCAGATTTGGAGTCCGCAACTTTTACAGTGTGGGTTCTGTCAGTGAGCCAGTTGGCAATCCATCTTGTGAAGTAGGAATTTATACCTAGTTTAGTGAGTTTAGCTATAATTCCAGAATGGGGGAACTTCAGTTTAGTGGATTTATTATCAACCTCAATACTGCCACCTCCCTAGCATCCACAATCCAATATGTTGATGCCGATACACTTGTGCGACATCTACCATGCAAGAGGTCATGTCCCAATCCAGGTTGAAATAAGCTAATCTTCACCATTTACCCCATACGCCTAAAACTATTCACTTAGACATCATCTCACAAGACTGCCCACCCATTCCTGCTCTAGCCAACTGCAATAGCCTTCTCTGTCCCATTATTTATCTCCCCTCCTTTTCATCATCCCTATCATACTCTCTTTACCCTTTACATATACAGCATCTATGCTACCGAAAAAAATAATGAGCCTACTCTACCTCTTGCCCCCAATAGCTAACTCACACACTCTCCTTCCAATCAACTGGAAATCAAAATTAAATGTATTAAATGTCCCTTATAAAAAAAGATAAACCGTACTTATTTTACATATTTCTACCACTTGTGTACTAAGATAAGCTTTTCTCCCCGGGCCTCCACTGAAAATGGGTTCTAGTCCAGTTAAACTATCCAGTAAACAAATGTAAAATAAATAAAATAAAACTGATACAACCACAGCCCCTCACCCACAAATCCTCTTAGCACAAGAACTTTACACAAAAGCAAAATAAAACTGGTGAACCACAGCCCTCAGTCCCTCAAACCTCTTAGCACAAGAAATATGCACAAAAAAAGTAATGCAATCACTCTCCCCACAAAAAATAAAGTTAAAACTAAATCCAAAATCTTACCTTTTATGCTTTCAGCTTTTCAGACCTTTTGATAAATTGCCCTTAAAAGAACAGATGAAAAGGGTGTTCTCCAAAGACCACGACCACTCCAAAGACTTGAATCCACCATTGATCCATTTTCCGAGGTAGTCCATCCTCACACTGGTCCAAACCTGGCTCGATTTCTACGATCTCCTGTAAGGAAAACTCCTTGTTTAAAAACAAGAGAAGTGATCCTTATTAGCCACATGTGCTTTTTAAAAGGTAGTTTATACAGGAAATGCTTTGCAAAGCTCAATCAGTCCTTGTTTCATCACTTCCTAGTTTAAAAAAAAAAAAACAAGAACAAGAACAAGAACTTAGTTTCTAGGCTGCTGCAGCAAGTCAGATCCCTTGTTTCACTTAGCAGACCTGATTGAGTGCAGCTTGCCGACAAATAAAAAAAAAACCTGGAAAAACAGTTCCGATTTTCAAAGTGTCATCAGGGAACTGTGCAGATGTCCATGAGGAGCCAAGCTGAGGAAGTAACGGTCAGAGCAACACATGGCTGCTGGATGGGGCCTTCATTTGCATGGAGGTAATAGGGGGCTCCTCTCAGCAGCAAGTTTTGTGAGTGCCTAGCACCAGCTATGGGTAGGTGGAGACGAAAAAGAGATAATTAGATACATGGCATGTTACAGTACTGTATTTTTTCAATAAACTTTGTTTGGTAATCATAAACAATTATGATAATTTATTATTATTATACACCTTTGCCACATCCATACACAATGGAAAGGTTTTAATGTGTCATAAAATAAACAAATCTCACTGCTATGATATAACAAAGAACAGCCTTTATTTCCATGTGATGGATAGGCAGTATGCACTCAAATGTAATAATTGTAATTACCATAACTGGATTGTTCCTGACATATTATTGCTGTTAATATTTTATAAATACTTAACTAATAATTAAAAAGTGATTGCTGCTTGTGGGTATTGAGCCCACATACAGTTAAGCTGCTGTTCTCATTGCCTAATACAAGCAGCAAGAGTTATTAGGGAAGGCATGCATGTTTGAGATGAAGGTTGATGTATACCTGTTCAAAATGTTAGCGACTGATGGAATGAAAAGAAATTTCGGGCTTGACTTTGGACATGAGTCATACTTACCCCGTGACTCTCTGAGGCAAGTTAATCTCTCCTGCTGTGCCTCATGGTTTGCAACTATTTCCTCTGCAGCTGTACAATCCAAAAAGAAAAGAAATACATATGAAGACATAATGAGTACCTGTGTTGGCTGGCTAGATCGCTAATGCCGTATCATAGATAAGTTATGAATCAGTAAACTTACACAACTAAGGAGTGCTCACATCCTAAGTTCAGCCTCCTATCAGCTTAAGAGGTCCAACTTGCACTTTTTAGGGTCACTATAGTAGTGACAATATTGTTCCGTAGTGTGTGAAATGGCAGTTTCACTAGAGACAGCTTTGGCTAAGCTACTCCAAGCCTCAGCATTACATTGAGATGCAGGATAATAACCTGCAGCAGACTAAGTCTGTAGAGCTTTACAAGGACTGCCATAATTATCCTAGACACCTCAATACCCCATATTAGTGCTCTAAATTTATCACCATTCTCTTCCCCACCAGCCATGTATGCAAAAGTCTGTCTGAATTAGTGCCCAGTTCAGATCTGATGTGGAACTGATTGCACACAAAGATGTACAGCCTTGCCAACTGCATTTGTGTATTTGAAAGCACATGGATTTCTTGACAAACATAATAGCAGTGCTTACATCACATAGCAGTAAAGGTGTGAAACAAGACAATAAGGTTTAGGTTCATAGATTAGTACTAGGCTAACTGCCATTGCTAGCCAATTATCCCTTGTGAGACTCCAACCCTGCACATTATGTTTGTAAGGCTAACACTTTAACCATTAGGCCACCCTCCCACCCCTTTTGTCTTGTGTGATGCTCAACATAGTTCCACAATTTTAGTATTCAGCAATGGAATACTTCATGGCATGGCTGTTAATACTTACAGTTTGGAAGGTGAAAGAGGATGAATTGGGACATACTGTGATGCTGGGGTTTACAAATGTTAAAACATTGTTGTACCAGCTGGGAATCGAACGTATGCAGTAAAGCATGCAAACATTTAAATTAGTTTCTTAACTGACAAGAGAACTAGTTTTCTAGCATCAAAAGTAGATATATACTATTTTCAGAATGAATGGAGATACACTTCTAAGGTTATGCTAGGTTATTCACAGGCTCTCCAAATGCAAACTTAACCTATTCATAGTTCTAGCAATAATTTGCTATCGGACATAACTCATAAATGTAAGATATGGGGTATTTTCTCTAGACAGAAAAAAATGTAAACAGCGATTCCCACAAGATCTGTCCTAAGTCCCCTCCTGTTTGGTATATATTTCTTTGATACAAAACCTTATATCAAGGGACTATGGCTAACCAAGTTTGCTGATGATTGCTAAATCTTATAATTAAATTCTCCTGCAAAGATTAGACCAAAAAATGGTTGGAGTATTAATTATGGACTTAGTCCTAACCCCAGGAAATGCAGCATGGTTTCACTTGATAAATCTAGCATCACTACTACTCACCATATAGATAGTATTCCACTTAAATTTGAGACAGTCATCAGGCACCTGGGTATGTATATTGATAACAAACTCTCCTTTTGATCACTACACCTCTATAGAGGTTAGAAAATCCTTCAGCTTTTGCAGAGGTTATACTTCATGGCATGTCCTCAATGTCAAAAAGAAGCTGTAGTCCCAATGTATTCATTCCTTATTAGGCCAGTCATTGAATATAATGCACCCTTCAGCATTTACCTCTCTAACCACCCAAACCAGCTTGATATACATCATTTCCCACCAAAAAGGTCTCAGATAGATTTTAGCTACTCTGATAGAATAAAAGTCCTGTCTTATTACACAGTGTCAGACAGACTCCTGTAGTCTGATTTCTGTTTGTCCTTCCATGCTATGAATGACCCAGCACTCTTTGAACTCCTTCACTTAAATAGAACCAGTGGTAAAGCAAACACCCATTCTATGGACCTAAACCGGTACTTCCACATTACCAGCAGTAAGGGGCATGACAGAAACCTAACACAACATATCTCCATTTCTAGAATAGGTTGGCCTTATCTACCTAGAAGAGTATTTCCCTATCAACCCTTAAAACCAGTCTGGATGAGTGGATGGGTGATCATAAATTTTCAACATGGATGTGGAGAAAGTGAGCTTAATAAGGGAACTTGTTTGTCTCTCATCAGCACTGACAGAAGTGGCTGCCCTTCTCAATAGTTTCCATTAAACACAAGCTTAATAAGAATCTGTGAACCAATAAGTAAATACCGCTTCATGGTCTAATCCAAATTATCTCTCTACCTACATACAATTAGTGGCACAGAGGAAGACAAATCTTCTGATATAGTGTTAACATATCACCTATGCTCTATCAGCTATGATGGAATCCTTATTGTGAGTGATTATTGTGCTAACTTTGTTATCTGTCACTATTTGCATACAATCTCTAGTCATAGCTATATCCTGGTATGTAGTCAGAAGTGACTGGATCAAGAAATGACCAAGCAATATGTAACACATTTCTTAGTTGAAGATATCCCAGCTGTACTTGATTTCTTGACACCATTAAAATTACATAACATAAAACAGGCCTCTGACCCGTGGATGACCCCTGAACCAAAGCCTGTCATGATAACAGTGGAGGGGTCTGTAATAAATATTTATCTAACAGGTCTCATGTCTCCCTTGAACACTGGAAAAAAATAAAATCCATTGAATATCATAAAAAAATACTTGATGAAGAAGCAATCTCCTCAGTCCTCCCACAAGAGTTTCTGGAATGCTGTGAATAAACATCTCTAACTAAAGAACAGCCCTTCATCACTACCAAAAGTTAAATGGCTACCAGTTCCTGCCCTTGTTACACCTTCCATTTTATCTAACTTTCAAAATTTCTAACAAATACTACTCTCCAGCAAGGCATAAGCTGCCGGTTAAGATTACCCAGAACAAATTATGTTCCATCTCTGAAGTACCTGTAACCCTACAAGAGAAATACATTCCCCGGGATTCACTAATCCTCCGTGTAAGACTAAATTAGTCTTACACGGAAACTGCAGCCTAAGAGTAAGACGTCAGCGCACCATGCATATTCATGAGGGCACGCTGACTCTACTCTAAGGCTAACACGGAGCATGCATGAGTGCAGGGAGCATGTCGGACTACCGAGCAGTCCAAAAATCCATGCCACTGCATGTCCCTCAATCGGCAAATGTCAACTGACATCAGCGGGTCCGCTCAAATGTGTACATACCCAACACTACACTCCCCCACATTCTAACCCCTGTACAATTAGAAAATGTAAAACTTTTATTTTATTGTTATTATTCCCGAAATAGCTGCCCGTATTTGCACATGTTTGCAGGGGTTTGCCCATTGCTTAGCTACAGTTAGAAGTTTAGACATCGAAGAGGATAATAAGAAACTTATATGCACATTAAACCAAATAGCAATAGCGTAGGAGTAGAACCTTCGCACAAAGAGGAGGCATTCCTGGTTTGAGTCCCACCACTCCCCTTTCTATTTTCTGTAGGAAATCTGTATATAAAAATAATTCCTGACATTTATCTTTTAAATATTAGTAAAAAGCATTGAAATGGCCTATGTAGTAGTGAACGATATTATATATATATATATATATATATATATATATATATATATATATATATATATATATAAAGAAAGTGAAATGGTTATGCATACTGATGAATGCATAAGTAACGTATCTTAAGCAATCTGAAGCACTGCTAAGCAAAGTTTACCAGTATTAAGCACATTTAAGTATAATTGCTCATAGCTTAGCACTGCTTTAACTAGCACAATGGCTTTGCGCAGAGCTGCACATCGCGCCAACTAGCACAAACAGAACATGTTTGTGTGAAGCTGCTCACCGCGCTAACTAGCGCAATGTTGGGCAACGTCGGGCAACGTAGAGCACCGTAGAGCAACGTAGAGCAACGTAGAGCAACGTTGGGCAACGTTGAATAAAGTTGCCTAAACACACCACACCTCCTAGCCGGTCTGGCCAGTAGGAAAATAAAAAGCAATGACAGGCCTCGAACCCGGGATACTGTGCACCATAATTACAGTACTGAACCACTAAGCCATGACAGCTTTTGATATGCATGCACTTTCAACAGACACATACATATCAATGAAAGTTTACCCAGTGCTAAGCAGGTGTGCTTTCAGCTGAGATTTTTCAAAACCGGCCAATCACAAATAAGTGCGGGAAATTAGACATATTTAAGCCCCATAGGCGGGAACACTTGCCATAACTGGTTGTAGCTCCCATCTGCAGGCAGCATGACCGGTGTTGGAGAGGGGTCTCGATTTCGAGAGCAATGGTGGGGCACTGAGGAGTCAAAAGTCATGGTTTGTCTCCTCATCCATAATCATGATGACAGACTCCTGCAGGGCCAGTTCCAGGGCACTGAATACAAAGCAGAAGCCTGGAACTGTCTAGCACATGATCTCACCAGTGCCACAGGCATCCCTCGGACTGGTGAGCAGGTCAGACACCACTACTCAGACCTGAAGAGATGCAAGGAGGACCAACTGAACCAGTGGATACAGGAGGCCTGTGGGATAGAAAATGCCCCACTACTGAGTAGGTAGCCATGGAATGAAGTATGTAAGAATTGCTATTGTAGTCTATATTATGGATAGGTATATGTCTCAATATCACTTCATTTACTTCACAGCTGCAGGTGTCCGTGCTGCGAATCAGCAAGCCTATGCAGATAGGCTGCTAAGGCTGCGCCACCAGGCAGGTTAGTAATTATTCTGCATGTATTGCTATATAAAATAAGTGAGAGAGCCTGAAAAAGGTGTTGTAGCCCAATAATAAAGGCAGAATAAGTCTAGAATGACTTCTCTGCATGTACTGTTATGTAAAATAAGTGAGAGAGCCTGAAAAAGAGTGCTGTAACCCATTAATAAAGGTATAATAAGTCTTGAATAATTTCTCTGCATGTACTGTTATATAAAATAAGTGAGAGAGCCTGAAAAAAGAGTGTTGTAACCCATTAATAAAGGTATAATACGTCTTGAATAAGTCTTCTGCATGTACTGTAATATCAAATAAATGAGAGAGCCTCTTGAAAAGTGTGTAATGTAATTAATAAAGGTATAATTCCTGGAGCGTGTCCGTGTCACTTTCTTCGATATGTTGTTGTACTCTTGCATTATAGAAATAGTACTGTTGTATTAAGTGCTGTCAACCCACACTTGGGTAGGCCCATAAAAAGTGGATGAAGGGAGTGCCAGTAGCTGTTAAGCATATATAGAGTCCTCAACTGTTGGTTCATGGCCGGCATGTATAGGTTAATCTAGCTTGTTATTGTGTTCCCCAGAAATGTCAGTGTGCTGCTAGAAATGTAGGGGGCTGTTAAAATATAACTGATAATGTCACCTGAACACATCCAGATATGTAGATATATAAATATAAATAAGATATATAAATATGTAGCAGTAACATCTGCATCCTGGAAAGTTTGTATGTCAGATACAGGTCAGGTATATAAAGAACTAGCAAAACCCATTTCACAATTTAACGGACATTGCCCATTGCCTAGTGTAATAATACATGTAGGGGATATATACCTGCAGTCAATAGGAATGTAGTGTAAACTATAAGTACATATAAGTTGTTAATGGAGGTATCTTTTTACACCCTACTGTATGTGCATACACAATGCAATTCCACACCTCAATGGGTATGTCTAATCTTAAAACATTTGTTGGGACATATGTCCTATTGGTTTATAAATATCTGCATTTACTTTGATGCATGTGCCCTGTTCAAATACCACAATCATGGTGGCCTGTTGCCACCAATCAATCCTGCATGCTGTTGGAATGTCCACTGTTGTTCTATATATGCATGTGTAATGCTTGCTGTTCAACTGTATGAACTCTGGTGCGTTGGGTTAATGGGAATACTACTGCATGCTGTTACAACTAATTTGGAATGCTGTTGGCTGTTACCAGCCCATATTGTCATTAAATCCTCCTAAACATAAAACGTCCCAGCGGACCCACCTGTCCCACCTCAGCTGGCATTGGCACCTGGCACCAGCAGAAGTGCTACAGGAGATGTGGCTCATCCCCTGTGCAAGGCATTCAGTCGCTGATCCTCTACACCATATTGAGGCACACGGTGGAGCCGACATGGGGTGCCTGCCCTGCCCCTATGCAGCCCCCAGCACCACCACTCTGGGCTGAAGGTGCAGTGGTGATTGCCCATGGTGGGGATCTCAGTTCCACTGTTGCCATCTGTGGGTTCATGGGCTTGCAATTTTCAAACATCCTTCCCGTCAATGGTGTTCCCACCACATGTGTCATATACTGCCCCTGTATGCATCTTGTTTGTCAGGCTTCAGAAGATGGCCTACTATGGATAGGTGAAATTATTAATATTTTTGGTTGTATTTAATTAAAGGTTTTAATTTGTACTGTGTTTCCTCATTGTTGCCTGAGAAGATAGCACAGTTACGCATTTTATTAGTTGATTTTCCTCGCAACAATCCATTCAGCACTTCCCCTACTCCACATTCCACTCTCACCTGAAAAAAAAAAGGGCAATCTGCTCCCAAAAAAAATTACGCCCCATACATAGCTGCCCATTTTGCTCACAGGTCCGCTGGACACATAAACTGATATTTAATTGGCAGTACAACATACTTTGTTGTCCTCAACCCTCTCTCAGGGGTGGAAGGTTTCATATTTCCCTCCAAATTCCTTGCATATGCACAGCTGTTGCTGTTAAAGAAATGGGCAGCTATGGACCTTCCCTACACCTGTCCTGCACATCCTGGGCTGTTTTCCCTACTGTCTTTCCCTCTCTATGCCCCTTTTTCACCACTTTCCTATCTCCCCATTTTCTTTTCTTTCAAAGAAATGAGCACGGGGGTTAGCGGGAGTAAGCACTTTTAAGCAGTAGTTAGCAGGTTTGCGCGAGTGTGCGCATGTGTGCACTTAGCTAAGCATTGATAAGTGTCGCGCAAACCCGAGCAAACCCGCTTACAACTGCTTAAGAGTACCTTAGTTACTCTATGTCAGGGCCCTTGTTCTGCTCAGCAGCAAAATAAAATACCTCTGCCAGTTTCGAACCCCAGACCATTGACACAATAGACTGCATCAATTACCACTAAGCCACAGCAGATATACAATAACCTGGTGCTCAAATAAATATATCATGCATTTCAATGACTGAATGTAAAGGAAATATAGGAAGGCCATAACACAAAGCTTGTTTTGTGGATCTTTACCAGCAATTGTTGTGAAATGCATTACATGAGTGTGATATGAGAAGCAGCCATTCTAGCAGCAAATAAAGTTACAGAGGCACTTTACAACCCCCACATAATATCATAGCAGGAATAACAGTGACAAATCTAATTAGGGCAGAGGCCATACTACCCAACTGTGACTACTTAACAGGGATGTCCCTGATTGTGAAACATATTTAACCTGTGTCCCTCTGAATCCCTCTGAAAAGTATTTATGTCAGTCAGAAAGGTGGGGTATTACACAATGAATACTGACAATAATAACAGTAGACACTGATTGTACTTCATAAAAGGAGTATGTATCCATATGCACTGCTTCACACAAGTCTAGACTTTTACTGTCTCTATTATGTGTAAGGTGTACTTCACATTTCACTACCTATCCCTGACTCCATGCAAAGATGTATCTGGCTGTTTCATAGGCCTGGCAGAGGCACAAACACATAGGCATAGCAGCTATCCTGCTGTTACACACACTGCAAATAGCTGTGGTAGGACTTCCACAAGCATGCCCTTATGTAGGAGTACAACACAGAAATACCAATGGATGTAGCCATGTACTGGTAGCAACTGACTGTAACAATGCCATTGTACTAGTGATGAAAACATCTGTGGGTTGCACAGACAAATAATAACAGTGTAACATCTGACTACCATCTGGATAGGTTCACAGTTGGGAACTATGCAGACAGACCACCTGCCTTGATAAATCAACAGGTGCACACCAATCCTTTAAGTCCAGTAAGATAACATTCACACAATAATACATAATGCTCTCTGTATGTCAGCAACCCCCCCACACTTTAAATACACTTGTGTGTTTAGGGTCTACCAAGGATGTAGGTAGGCATACACAGTACTGGAAATGTCCAGCTGTCCTGTGAACCCTGTGCTAATATCAACAATAAAACCACAAACCCTGCAGAAGTTACTACATTAATATTCACAGTATAACAGTTCACAAACAGTTCCTGTGCCAAAAGAATACTTCTCAATAACTACGTTTGTATGGCAGTTAATTGTATGAGTGGAAAAGAAACTACATAGCCACAGAAATGGTACTGCAAGTGGCAACAGTCAGGCCTGAGTACAACATGTGCATCACTGTCCATACCTCTAGCTTCAGATATAAGACGTATACCAACCTTCTGACTTACACAACAGTGACCACAGCAAACAAGCATGGGCCCCACTCTAGAAATCTGAAAGGGCTACGCCTACATACCTTAGCAATTTATAGCATTGGGTTGCTATGACAGTGAGTACTGCAATTACCACACAGCAGGCTGTATGCATTTACCAAATGTTGGGCGCCAATTGGTGCAGAGGGCATCACATGCAGATGCCCAGATACCTATAAAAGCATATTGTACTTGCTATCCCCACATACAATCATTACATTGCACGTGTCAGCAACTACTGACAAACTTTATTACTCAATAAAGAAACCTTACTTAAGTAAATATTATATTTACTTCTTTAAAACCTAAATATAATTAAAAAAAACTTAATTAATAACCAATAATAACTAATAAGTAAAAAGCTTTACTTAATAAATAAAAAAAAAACCTTGAAAAGCATACACAGATGGACCTGACAGTGAGTAACAGGTATGTAACAGATTTGTAGTTACCGGCAAGTAATAGATGTTCATGAATAGTACTGTACATACTCAGAAACATACATCAGTGGCAGCAGTAGGTATGTATGCAGTGATGCCATGCATAAATACTGCCATGGACTGTGTGCAGTGGGACATAACTGTGATGTATGTATCTCAGCATTATATGTCGAACATCTGAACATGTTATCTATGGTCTATACAGTACTGTGTATAATGGCAGTTTGGGGGAGTAGTGCAAACACCGATATAAACTTGGATGTGACAGAGTAAGACATGCATGATAGTAACATAATTTGTAGCTCAGCATTGGCAACTGCTGTACCAGGCTAGTTCAGTAGAGTTATCATTTGCAGCTATATATACTCCCTGTACTATTACTGTATGCACACATGTGACAACTGTCCATGTTGTAGCAAGGCCCATCAGGACATCCGTGAGGTGTACGGACTTGCAACATTGTGGACCCTGTGTGTGTATGGCACACACATATGGAGAGATATGTATGTGTCTGATAAATTAGCATCTGAACATGTGCATAGAGCAAGGGACATACTGCAACTGTTTGTGAAGGGTGGACAATTATACGTTGTTGCAGGTTGTTATGTGCATTTTTATATGTAGGTGGTAGTGTGTGGCAAACAAGACAGCACACTGTGCTGGCATATGGCATGTGGCGTTTAAATGCCATGGGTATGATTCCTCAGGTTTTAGTCTTCCAGATAGGGGGTCCTGCTAAAGGTACATGGGATGAGACTATATTCCATGCATTCTGCACAAGACTGTACAATATCATTACATAACTGCATCCCTCTCAACCTTTGCATAATTGGTATTCCCACCATGAAAGGTGGACTGTATATGTGCCTATATGTATATCTATATGTACACCAATGAATCTTCATATGTACGGCCAAGCTCAATGTTGTAAACATATTGCCATCCCTCATGTTAAAAACCCTGTACCCATGAACTACCACATAGGTGGTAGTCTACTCAACACCGAAAGTGTGCTGAGAGACTATGGGACAAAGGTGGACAGTAGTGTCCCTATTGATAATCACAATGCCACACTAGTCATGTAAACTGAGTAAGGTCCACATGTCATCAGAAAAGGTGTGTCATCCACGGAATAAGAGGTCAGTGTTCCACTGTACTCATCAGTCATAACACCCATCATAGAGTACATTGGCCCTGTCGGTATGTACCTCAGAAGACATCCACAGCAACAGTAGATGCCAGACACATACCTCACAAAGAGTATTACCAGAGTCAAACAGATGCCCTATGCAGACTGTCTTACAAAACCACAGCTACACTGTGTCACATACCGCCTACCCAGAGGCAACCTCTGCCTAACATACAAAGCTATGCCAAACCCACAGGTATTGGACATGCTCCATATATACAGATTACACTCCATACGAGCTACACACTGTACTGATCTAAACCCTGTAACGTGAAAAAGCAGAACATGCTGGAGTGGTACATTATCATCTCAGACACATATCATACTCTGGAACTAACCACCTATCAATAGCAAATGAAGGTCCTCATTAGCAGTTGTCATGAATAATCATGATGAGTGGGTGTGAGATAGGAAACACAACCCGGGAGTCACCACTGTGGCTCTGCATGACAGGGGCACATGAACCTACATTACATGGTTGTGGAAGGGCAGGGTACCATATGGCTAGGCTTCCATAGGTCCTACGGATAATAGCCTATTAGCTACCTAGGACCCGATACACACACACACATGTACTTGTTGCATTACTTGCTATGTGAGGTTGACTGGGTATGATGGTGAATGTGTAGGTGAATGTGTCAAAGTTGTGTATATGTGTGATAGCCTAGTGTGAAACTGTGTATATCATGGTATGTAGTGTTGTAGCTCAAATCCCAGCAAAGGATACGTATGCTATTGCTAGGCAGGAAAAGCAGTAAGGCATACGGTGTGACGTAGTCCCATGGTGTTGACCGGAGTGTGCCATTGTAGGCTTAAGCAGTACATGTATGCTTATTAATTGGTAACACTAGTGAATACAAATCCTGTAAGAACAGTAGTACTACCTGAAGCTGTAGGCCTAAACAGCACAGTATGGTTTATATCAACATTGCTTGGACACACTGTTTTGTTTGTTACCTGCAATCCTCACACATTACAAACCTCAGGCATGAGGTTTTGTATGTGCTGACACACAGTACTGTATGTTACACAGGTAAAACCGATCTGGGTTGCCATACCTATGTGTCCTGTAGGTATGTCAGATGTGTGTGTGTGGGTATGCCTGTAACATGGCCTTAGTGGTATGTGTGTCACAGGATATATGTGCATATCTAGCAACATGTGTAGTGTATTACAGCAGTATGCCACCTATAGTGATGAATGTGCACATTTGTTACTGAGGGGTTTGCTATCAACAAGTAGCGTGGTGTACTGATAGTACTTAAACTGTACTTAACATTCATTTCAATGGATGACAAATGTCTGCATGCATTAGCTTCATACACACCCCCTGTGGCTAGGTGGTACATTGTGTCACATAGAGTGTGCCATGTATTGTTGTATAGTCTTACATACTGGTTCCACTTTGTTGCTGTGCAGAACATGTTTTGGAATATAGTATGTGCCAGGCACTGTCAGGCAGTTGTGGGCTGAGCAGTCCTATGTGGTATGAAAGGTGTTTATCTACTGACAGCCAATAGGTTGCTATATATGGCATTTCATTGATGTCTGTACTTTAACATGTTAAGTGTGCCACATGACTTGCTCACAATGACTGTTTTATTGTCTTACAGGAATATGTCTCACAGCAGGAAGCCTGCCTATTCCCCTGAGGAGGAGGAGGTAATCTTTGATGCCCTGGTACAGCATTACAACCTGCTGTTCCCCAGATCTAGCCAGGACCAGCATGGATGCACTGCACTGTAGCAGGATGTTGTCCATCAGGTGAATGATGTATGCATGCATAACCAGACTTATGAGCAGGTACGCCATCACTGCAGTGATTTAATCAGACATGTCCGGCAGCATGCCTCTGATGTCCACAGACAACAGCTTGCCACAGGTGGTGGTGCATCAACACATCCCCCCCTCACCAGAGTGGAAGAGCTGCTCCTCAGCATGGTGGCTCCTGGACAAGCAGTACAACAGACATGCATCATCATGGAGGCTGGAGTCACCCAGCATGTAGATACAGAGCGTGCAGGTAACATGGCATATCTGTAGACTACTGTTAGATCAATTGTTAGAACATGCATTTACCAGATGTGTACTGTGTATTCAAAAGATGTGGAGCCTGGTGTCATGCAATACTGATAATGTGGAACATAATTTGTATGCCTGTGACTGTCACCTCTTGTTCTACTGTGGAATTGCAAACACACAGCAGCAATACCATAGTTGTGGACACTGACAAACTGTCTCATATCCTTGTAGGTCCCTCTGGTGTGATAGCAAGACAGCACACCCATGCTGGTGAGTGTTCTACATTTAATATAGCATATAACATGTGCATGTCATAGGAGACCTGTAGGCCATATACACATGTAAAACACCTACACATAATGCATGCTCGGCATGTTCTCTGTGGGACTATGCATATCCCAGTAACATGAGTATCCGCCTCAAACACATGCAATACACAGAGCATCCCAACCAATTGTGGTACACTGTAGTGGACATTGTACAGGCAGAGTCAATACACATGCACACAACATACACCACTTTGTCATATGCAGTTAGTGTTAATTTGATACGCATGGCATATGTAGACACCTGCTGTAAGGTCATACTCCTGTATCCCAAATGTCAACAACACAGCACACCTACTATACCTGGGGGTAGAGGACTATCATGGGGCAGTGTGACACGCTTCAACACACAACACATTCATGTGAGGCAATGCTCCCTATTGAACACCTTACATACCCATGTAACAAATGGCTGTGAAATGGTTAATGTAGCCAAAGTGGTGCAGGTCAGGTACAGCAAGATAGTTGCCATATATTAGTGGCCTTGAGTGACCACATGATGCTGCCTGATGATGGCTCATGGTACTACACTACATCCAGTTACAGTAACTACAGTACTACACATAACATTCATTGCTATACACTTGACAGTTGTGTGCATCTGGCCATGGTATGTATACCTATGAGTGATGGTGCACAGGACATTGGAAAGCGTTCCAGACTTGCACAGCAATGTTGTGTCCATGTACACGTTGTGTTCCAGGGTGAGGCCAATCATTGAACAACACACATGCATCAAAGACATGTATACTGTAATCAACAAGGACTCTCCACGCTCGCACTGCATGCTGTTGAGCAACACACATCCTGCATGCTGACACATGTGATAGGACTCTTTGGCTTGTGATACTGTACTGCACCATCAACCACTAATGGATATGTTCTGTATTGCTGTTGGTGTGTGTGTGTGTGTGTGTGTGTGTGTGTGTGTGTGTGTGTGTGTGTGTGTGTGTGTGTGTGTGTGTGTGTGTGTCAACTTGACTGAGTAGTGCATGTGTGAATGTGTTCATGTGTGCATGTGTGCACGTGTGCATGTGTTCATGTGTTCATGTGTGCATGCGTGCATGTGTGCATGTGTACATGTGTGCATGTGTGCATGTGTTCATGTGTGCATGTGTACATGTGTGCATGTGTGTATGTGTGCATGTGTGCATGTGTTCATGTGTGCATGTGTGCATGTATTCATGTGTGCATGTGTGCATATGTGCATGTGTTCATGTGTTCATGTGTGCATGTGTTCATGTGTGCATATGTACATGTGCGCTAACATCCTGTACAGATTGTGAAGTGTGTTTCCTGTCTTCCTCTCACAGGTGCTGAGGTATTGGATGAGTGCAGCAGGGAACCTGAGGTCACTGCCACAAATAGTGGGCATGATGACACATGTGTAGTGGCACAGGCAGGTTTGTCAGGGTCTGTCGTTGGTCCACCAATTGACAGTACACAGCTGTCCACCCCATCTATGCGCACATTCATACTGCTGATACATCCCTCAACACCAATGGCCTTAGCGGAGGAACAGCATACAGCAGGCACCAACCAGGATAGTGTGGTATCTATGGCACATGCAACCCCACACAGCAGCAATACCCAGACACCTGGAATGGTACCACATAGGCATATGTCCAGGGGTGCTCGTGGGAGCACTGCTGGTCATAGTGCCCCTGGCAGACATGCCCCCACAGGTCTCACAACCTCAGCCATGTTCCGGTCTGTAATGCAGGCACAGGCATGTATGGAACGGTACACCAGGCAGGGACTAAGGGAGCAGAGGGCTCACAACAATGACAGTATCCGTGACCTTGCCGGTGCCATCCGTAATTACACCGAGGTCATTGATAGACGTTGGGGGGATACACTAGATGTCCTCTGCAATGTAATGTCCATGTGCCAGGACAGTGCAGGATGGCTGAGATGTCGACATGGACATATGCCAGCAACATCATCAGTTGGCACTCACTGTGGACGACACACAAGTCCCAGCCACTCCCATAGTGGCAGTACCAGCACCAGCAATGTTGGGGCTGGGCTGTCAATAGATTGTCCTAGACGACCACATGCATGTGGCTTTGGCCAGTCCCAGCAGGGACATGGGTTCAGTCGACATCCCTCTGCCTCTGACGAAAGTACCCAGTCTGGCTTGGCACCCGATACTGTCCGTGGCACCCCTGGCAGGCACAGGTACTGTGTCTGTGGCCAGAGACAGTGAGCTGTACAGCCTGGCAGGTACAGTCCATGGCTGTCCCACAATCACCAGTATGTGGCAGCCACAAGGTGGAACTGTGTGCATGCAGACACACACACATAAACCAAACACCTAGGGCTAACACATACACACACACATTACACCAACATTGACCCATACTGTACTGTTGTTCCACACACACACACACACACACACACACACACACACACACACACACACACACACACACACACACACACACACACACACACACACACACACATACATGTCGATTGGATGGGTCATTGTTGGGCTCTGGCAAACCAATAACACACCCTGTGCATATGATGAAACTGTGCCACCTCCTGTCATCTGTGACAATGATGCAGGAACAGGCTTACATGGTGCTGATGCACAGAGTGACCTAATAGCAGTGTAGCAATGTTAGCATGTTGTCAACAGCAAGGTGTACAGATATCCTTGTAGGTATATCTGAGCAGGCATGATGCATTAAAGCTATGATTATCAATGTAGCATTGCTTACACCAGTGTTAATTCCAATACTGCATTGTCCGCCCATGTGCCACTTGGCTGATGTGTGTGGTACTGGCAGCATGTGTTGGTGAATGGATGGTATGCATGTGATATTTGCAGTACAGATTTGCAGGTGTACATTTGTGAACATGGTGGAGGTGCACCATCTACATGTATGTGCATAGTGAACACATGGGAAGGGTGACATGCCCTGTATTACACAGTGTTAACACTTCATATTTCCTATTGGTGGCCAGTATGCATTTTACTACACATATGTTATGACTTGGGTACACATGTGTGTATGACATGGTTTGACACTATGCTGTGGGTGATACTGTTTATATCGGTCATTGTTTTGCATACTGGTAGTATACATAACCTCAACAGCCTGACTTTACCCAATCATTAGCTGATGTCTTGACAACTGACACACAGATGTAGGATACACAGTAGCATTTGAGTCTTTCCGGTACTATACTATACCAGTAACCAGTGGTATTGGCCACCACACATTCCTGGGACCACTCCTGTTTGGCATGTAGACATCCCAGGTACAAGCAAACACACTAGGGATATCTCCGTCCAGATCTGGTAATGCATACCATGGCCTACAATGCATTCTCCAGATGAGACACTTATCCTCCACAAGGATATCATACAGACAGATACCCGTTGACCAACACATGCTGTAAAGCTATAAGCCAACTATAGCATAGTCATCCACATTTACAATGCATAGTATCCTGACAGTACCACATTGTTAGTAGCCCACAACATGTAGCAGGGCTACCAATGTGTACATATAGCCACATGTTATGTCATCTGTCCTTTGATATTCACATTTCCAAAGGTATGCTGATGTCCCTCAGTGAATCACATTAGCATGAAGGGGTCTGTATGCATAATCACGGAGGTGTTGTACACCTGTAATGAATGGCCATTATTGACAGACTGTGTTGTGTTTGAACATGTCTGACATATACCCCAGGCATGAACCCTCACTCACACTATTCTATAGAAACTGTCATGGGTGTGTGTGACATGGATGACCTAGGCCACAGATCACTACAATGGCTGGCCTTGACACATACATATGTGACCTAAGGTCTGAGAAGCAGCAGCACAGACTGTCAATGGTAACAGATGTATTCATGTAGAAAGCAGGCTTCACACCTATGAACTCAATGAGGTCACATGTACATATATGTATTTGCCACACAGATAACAATTGAGGTCACGTGTACATATATGTATGTGCCACACAGATACTGGAAGTGTGCAATGCATATACTGTTGTTTTACTGATATGTCATACAGTTGTAAAAGCAAAACCCAGAACACATTAACCAACAGTGTCACACACACACTCAGCAATTGCAGTATTCAAACCCCTACCTAACTATGTTATGATACTAGACCGATCCACAGTAACATGATGTGCTATATGCTTTACTGGAAGCTTTCATTTCCACTGCTGTATTTCTGGGATACTGACATCATCAGACATGCCAAAGAGGAGATTACCTCTTTGAATGTGTTTTCACAGACTCCAAAAAGGGCACTCCTCTCAAAGGAAATAACGCACACACACATATACACACCCCCGCACTCAGCAATTGCAGGATTCAAATCCCTACCTAACTATGTTATGATACTAGAGAGATATGCATTAACACGATTTGCTATATGCTTTATTGGGTGCTTTCTTTTCTTCTGCCATATGTAGGATGCTGACATCATCAGATTTGCCAAAGAAGAAGAATCTACCTCTATTCATGTGTTTTTCTAGTCTCCAAAAAGGGCACTCTTCTCACAAGAGATCACACACACACATCCCTCCCACACACACACGCAGAGCAGTTTCAAGATTTAAACCCCTACCTAACTATGTTATGATACTACAGAGATACACATTAACACAACGCGTTATATGCTTTACCGGGTGTTTTCATTTCTCCTGCTATATTTGTAGGATGCTGACATCATCAGACTTGCCAAAGAAGAATCTACCTCTATTCATGTGTTTTTCTAGTCTCCAAAAAGGGAACTCCCCTCTTACATGAAATCACACACACACATAAACCCCTCCCCACACACAGAACAATTGCAGGATTCCAACTCCTACTTAGCTATGTTATGATACTACAGAAATATGCATTAACACGATGCGCTATATGCTTTACTGGGTGTTTTCATTTCTCCTGCTATATTTGTAGGATGTCAGACTTGCCAAAGAAGAATCGACTTCTATTCATGTGTTTTTCTAGTCTCCATAAAGGGCACTTCTCTCACAAGAAAGCGCACACACACATCTCTCCCACACAAACACACAGAGCAGCTTCAGGATTCAACCCCCTACCTAACTATGTTATGACACTACAGAAACATGCATTAACACGACGTGCTATATGCTTAACCAGGTGTCTTCATTTCTCCTGCTATATTTGTAGGATGCTGACATCATCAGACTTGCCAAAGAAGAATATACCTCTATTCATGTGTTTTTCTAGTCTCCAAAAAGGGAACTCTTCTCATATGAAATCACACACCCAAACAGAGCAATTGCAAGATTCAAACCCCTACCTAACTATGTTATGATGTTATAGAGATATGCATTAACATGCCGCACTACATGCTTTACTGAGTGTGTTCATTTCTCCTGCTATATTTCTAGGATGCTGACATCATCAGACTTGCCAAAGAAGAATCTACCTCTTTTCATAGTCTCCAAAAAGGGCACTCCTCTCACAGGAAATCACACACACACTGAGCACTTGCAGGATTCAAACCCCTACCTAACTAGGTTATAATAGGTTCATAGGTAGATACTAGGCTATCTGCCCTAGGGCATTTATAAGCCTAGCCAAAGTGTATTTGGCTTCCACCTCTCTATTAGAATAGCCTATTGTGCCTCTGTAAAGTAGGTCACAGAAGGTACCCTTTTAAGATTAGTTTACTGTGCCTCTGTCTAGTAGGGACACAGAAGAGATCCCAGGGGTGAATATGCGATTTCCCATCCACTCGTCCAGATTTCGCTTGAAGAGGGTCAGCGAGGGGCTATGCCTAACATGAATCGGGATTCTATTCCAGAATGAGGGGAGCCTCTGGGAAATGAATCTGTCCCTCCAGCATGTCCTATTTATTTTTGTGCTGAGGTTTAGGTCCCTGGAGCGTGTAGCTCTAAGGGACTTGGATTTTTTGAGGTGGAGCATGTCCATTAATTCTGGGTTTGACATGGCTTTGTACGTCAGGCATAGATCGCATCTGAGTAGGTGGTAAGCAACTGAGTAGAGCTGGAGTTTCTTTACTCGAGCTGAATAGGACATCTGTTTGTAGCCCATGATCCTCTTGGTGAGGTACTTTTGGGTTCTCTCCAGTTGCTGCAGGTGTCAGGTAAGGAACATCCCAAAAGGGCCATTGTATTTAATTATGGGCCTGATGAGTGACGAGTAGAGAGGCACAATGACCTCTCTTGATCTAGATGCAAACCCTTTCATGATAAGGTGGGCTATATAGAAGGTCTTTCTAACCTCTTTGGCAATGTGATTATCAAAGGAGAGATTACTATCTACGTTGGTCCCCAAATCTCTAATTACTTCTTCCGTACTTAATGGATTACCACCTATGTGGTATGGTGGGCACCTTGTTTTTCCCAAAGGGGATGACTATGCACTTTTTAGCATTTAGCTTGAGGCCGTGGCTCTGGCACCAAGCATCCATCTCTGTGAGACCCTTTTGGAGGATGCTTGTGTCAGCTGGAGATTCAATTATGGCCCCCAGTTTGCAGTCATCTGCGAACTTTGCCAGTCATAATCCCCCCCGTGTTAGCCTGAACCTCAGAGAAGTATATACCGAACAAGAGAGGTCCCAGAACTGAGCCCTGTGGGATGCCACTTGTAACTGGTTTGGATTCAGACATGGCACCTGCGATTCTGACCATGTGGGTTCTATCTCTGAGCCAGTTTGCAACCCATCTTGTGATATAGGGGTTGATATTTAAGCTGGTAAGCTTATTTATGATGCCCGAGTGGGGTATTGTGTTGAAGGCTTTTGAGAGGTCCAGGTAGGCTTTGTGGACTACCTTGCCCTCATCTATGGCTTTGGTAACTGTTTCAAAGAAATCAACTAGGTTTAAGAGGCAAGATCTGCCCTTAACAAAGCCGAATTGGGTAGGGTCCAGTGTCAGGAGGCTCCCAATGTCTTTGTTTATGAGTTCCATGATAATACGCTCCATAGCTTTACAGACCAGACTAGTCAGGCTTATGGGGCGATAGTTTCTGGGGTCCGTTGTGGCACCACCTTTGTGGAGTGGGACCACTGTAGCTGTACGCCATTCTTTGGGTACATATCCTGTAGTAAGGCTAAGTTTGAACAGTGACTTAATGTGAGGGTTCAGTTCTTCTTGGAGCTTGTGTAAGACACAGCTTGGGACACCGTCCCGTCCCATAGACGCTGTGTTTTTTTGCTTTGGAGAGGGCAGCTTTCACCTGTGCATCTGTGATGTCAGGGAGGTTACATTCAGTTGGGATAGGCATTTGCTCCTTTGGGGTGGGAAGGGGGGGAGAAGTTTGCGCTGAATCTGTCTGACAGGATGTTGGCTATGTCTGTAGGTTCAGTATATTTTGTACCGTTATGCAACAATTCAGAGCATATCTGGGAGTTTCCGCCCATGTTCCAGACATAACTAAAGAAGGCCTTGTGATTATCTTTAGTGTCAAGGGCAATTTTTCTTTCAAAACTGGCCTTTGATGATTTTATGAGGGATCAAAGTTTCTTGCTGATACTGATCAGAGATGCCTTCCCTTTTTGGGATTTTGCTCTGTCATGTAGTAGCTTCCTCCTTCTGTTGTATAGTTTATTTATGGCCAGGGTCCACCAGACCAGTCTCCTGTTTTTGGAGGAGTGAGTCTTGGCTTTATTTGGGATAGCATGATCCATGCATTCCTGCAGGTGCTCATAGAATGCATTTGTAAAGGATTCTGCGGATTGGGCTGTATTATCCTCTGGCCCAGGGGCTTTGAAGGATTCCACCTCAGTCTTGAGAAGTGCAAAGTTGGCTTTTGAGAAATTCTTTACAGTGATTTCCTTGGCTGGGGGTGGGGATGGGATATGGATGTCCAGGGAAATTTGTTTATGGTCTGTTCTTACCAGTGAGGGTTTTACCTCTGGTGTGGAACATAGAGTCCCCATGTTGGTGATGACCAGGTCCAATATGTTGTTCCCTCTTGTAGGAGTGATGACCAGTTGTTCCATTGTGTTAGAGTTTATAAATTCAAGGAACCATTGGGCGAGGGTGTTTGGGCTTGAGTAGTTTTCCCAGTCAATGTTTGGGTAGTTGAAGTCATCCAATAACATAGTGTTTGGAGAGACCTTCATATTTTCCAGTGTTCTCAGGAATGCCAAGTGGGGTTCCTGTAATAGGAAGGGTGTTCTGTAGCAGGCTACAAACTGAAAGGCAGTTTTGCCCACTGTTAGTTGCACATGGATGGTTTCCGATGCTTCGTGCAGTGCCACTAACCTGGAGGTGTAGGTATCTTTAATGAATATAGATACTCCCCCTCCTTTTGTGCTTCGGTCCGAGTTTTGGGGTCGAAACACATGGTATGAGTTATAGCCTGGTAGTGCTGGGGTACTCTCAGGAGCCTTGAACCAGGTTTCTGTTACTGCACAGACATCGATTTTCTCCATATTGAGGAGAGCCTCGAGTGCGTGCATCTTGAGGTTTAGACGTCTGGCATTGAGTAGCATTACCTTTAGTTTTTTTATCCTTGGGTTGTCTATGGAGGTGGGTTTGTCCTTTGAGCCTTGCCTAAAAAAGGCACTATGGGGGTGGCAAGAGCCTTGGCCAGTATACGAAATCCTAAGAGTGACAGGTGCAAGCTGTCTCTAGCGAAGCAATGTGGCTTGTCGAGCATGTCATCCCAGGCTGACAGACACTGGATCCCCTTTGAATGACACCAATACTTTAGCCAATTGTTGAAACTGATCATTTTGTCTTTAAACTGTGGCATCATTCTTGGTGAGGGCAAGATGCTACTCAAGGTCAGGGTCATACCAGCCTGGGCTACATGGTCAGAGAGCTCCTCTATGTCTCTTTTCATGTAGCCCAGGGAGGTACATCTCAAGTCATTCACACCAGCATGGACAATGATGGAGTCATACTTGTACTTGCTTTGGAGTGACCTGAGTGCTTGCGTTATGTGGCAGATCCTGGCACCCGACAGGCAGCTTACAGTGACCTTCTCCTTGTTCAGTCTGGTGAGCGGGACATCAGTGTGCCGGACAATAGAGTCCCCTATAACAAGTGTATTTGGTGTGTTGTTTGGCCTTAAGGGCTGTGACTGTAAGGCACACTGATTTTGTGAGATATGTGATTCGTGGGTATTGTTGAGGGGTGGCTGTTGCTTGGATATCTGCTTAGGAGGTCTTTGCTGTTTAGGCAGATTTTTATTTAGAGCCTCTGAGTATGTTTTTGTGTGTTTATGTTTTGGGTATGCAGATGCAATAGGTCTGTGTGAAACTGGATTTTTGGTGTGGGTGGTTACCTTTTCCTCCTGACTGACTGTGCCACTCTTGGGTTGAGAGAGCTCTGCCTCCAGTTTGGCTGTGTAACTGCATCTCTCACATGTATTAGAGTTTGTTGGAAGGAGGCGAGGGCTGTCTGTGTACATAAGGCAATTGTAACATTGCCTCAAAATTCCCAAATTCACCAGCTGGACTGGAGAGTACACGCAAAACTAACCATTGGAAATGCCAGGATATTATGATGGCATACTCTCTGTTGACTGATCAAAAGGGATCAGTAGGGCATTAAGTGTGTAAAAGAGTATAACAGGAGTTTAGTGCTCAGGTATGTTGGTGTGTTTGAAAGATTATTTGCGAAGGAGTCCAGACAGAACATGACACTTCCTTCAGCTATGTCAGACACAGCACTGTACACACATATATGTCCTGAGTCAGGGCCAACTGTACCTGACTGACAATGCCGACATCCTGTCAGACAGGCCCATACATACATACCCACCTCCCACTGACAAATGTCCCTATGATCATACCCGGAGATATCACATGTAGAATGGGTAAACAGCTCCTTCCAAAGCCGAAAACATGGCATCAATTGGATTACATTGTGCCTCTATATGTGTCATAAGTGAACTACAGAACAAACAGACCCTGCACCTGAACAGTCTGTTGAGCTACAACCTCTCTACAGGATCTGAAACTATTGAATGTGTTACAGCAACATATGGCACACCCCACAAGTGTTGGTGTACAACAGACCATGGGAACTATAGTCCTATAAGCCTATGACGTCTGATCTGCAAGGCCATTGAGTCCATCATGATTGAAGTCATAAACAGAGCTATTGGAAGCCGACAAACACACAGCCCTACCAACTGTGGCATGTTCATGGGAAGATCATGGTTCTCAAACCTGCTAGACTGGGTAGGTACTAGGTAAAGCATATAGCGCGTTGTGTTAATGTGTATCTCTGTAGTATCATAACATAGGTAGGGGTTTAAATCTAGAAACTGCTCTGCGTGTGTGTGTGGGAGGGATGTGTGTGTGTGATCTCTTGTGAGAGGAGTGCCCTTTTTGGAGACTAGAAAAACACATGAATAGAGGTAGATTCTTCTTTGGCAAGTCTGATGATGTCAGCATCCTAGAAATGTAGCAGGAGAAATAAAAGCACCCAGTAAAACATATAGCGCATCGTGTTAATGCGTATCTCTGTAGTATCATAACATAGTTAGATAGGGGTTTGAATCCTGCAATTGCTCACCAAATGCACACCAATACTACCAGGTTATACTTCATACCATGCTTTTCAGCCACAAGACTCGGACCGACCAACAACTTTAGGGGGAGTATCCGTATACATCACAGATGCACACACCTCCAGGTTAGTAGCACTGCAGGAAGCATCAGGGAGCATACATGTGCAACTAACAGTGTGCAAAACTGCATTTCAGTTTGTAGCCTGCTACAGACCACTCTCCCCAACTCAGGAACCCCACTCAGCTTTCCTGGGAACACTGGAGGATATGACGGTCTCTACAAACACTATTATATGGGGTGACTTCAAGTACAGAAACATTGACTGGGGAATACTACTCAAGCCACAACACCCTCACCCAACGGTTGCTGGAATTTCTAAACACAAATGCTATGTCACAACTGGTCACCACACCCACATAAGGGGACACCATATTGGACCTGATCATCACCAACATGGGGACTCCATGTTCCACACCAGAGGTATGCCCCTCATTGGTAAGGTCAGACCATACATTTATCTCACTGGACATCCATATCCCGTCCCCATCTCCATCCTAGGTTCTCTCTGTGAAGTACTTACCAACAGCAAATGTCACACTCCTGTAAACCAAGGTGGTATCCTTCAAAGTCCCTGAGACAGAGGTAAGTATGGCTCAGACCGCTGAATCCTTTACAAACACATTCTATTGACACCTACTGGAATGCATGGCTCGTGCTATCCCAAATAAGAACAAGACTCACTCCTCCAATGGCAGGGGACCTGTCTGGTGGACCACGGCCATAAATAAGCTATACAACAAAAGGAGGGGGCTACTACATGATAGAGCACAATCCCAGTAAGGGAAGGCATCTCTGATCAGTACTAGCAAGAAGCTACGTTCACTCATGAATTCATCTAAGACCCACTTCAAAAGATAAATTGCACCACACACTGAGAACAATCACAAGGCCTTCTTTAGTTATGTCATGAACCTGGGTGCCAACTCCCAGATATGCTGTGTGTTACTGTGAAATGACAATACATACACTGAACCCACAGACATTGCCATCATCCTGGCAAACAGGTTCAGTGCAAATGTCACCCCCCCCATCCCCCCTAATGAGCAAATGTCCATCCCAACAGAGTGTAGCCTCCCTGACATCACAGATGATCAGGTGAGTGCTGCCCTCTCCAAGGCAGACAACACAGCATCAATGGGACTGGACGGTGTTCCGGCCTGCATCTTACACAAGCTTCATGATGAACGTAACCCTCACATGAAGTCACTGTTCAATATCAGACTTACTACAGGATATGTACCCAAGGAATGGCATACAGTAACAGTGGTCCCACTCCACAAAGGTGGTGTCACAACAGACCCCAGACACTATCGCCCTATAAGCCTATCTAGCCTGGTCTGCAAAGCTATGGAGGGTATCATCATGGTACTCATACACACAGACATTGGGAACCTACAGGCACTGGATCCTATACAATTCAGCTTTGTTGTGGGCAGATCTTGCCTCTTCAACATGGTCGACTTCTTTAAGCAGTTACCAGGTCCATAGATGTAGGGAAGGTAGTCCACACAGCCTACCTGGACCTCGCATACGCCTTCACAACAATACCCCACACGGGCATCATACATAAGCTCATCAGCTTAGATATCGACACATATGTCACAAGCTGGATTGCTAAGTGGATCAGGGATAGCACCCACATGGTATGTATTGCAGGTGCCATGTGTGACTCTACACCAGTTACACATGGCATTCCACAAGGCTCAGTCCTGGGACCTGTCTTGTTCAGTATATATTTCTCTGACGTACAGGCTAACACAGGAGGAATATGGCTGACCATGTTTGCAGATGACTGCAAACTGGGTGCCATATTTGACTCTCCAGCTGGCACAAGCTTCCTCCAAAAGGGTCTCACAGAGATGGATAACTGGTGCCAGAGTCATGGCCTACAGCTGAATGCCATTAAATGCATAGTCATCTCCTTTGGGAATCACATAGTGCCCATACATTACCACATAGGTGTTAATACATTAAGTATGGTAGAAGTTGTTAGAGATATGGGGACATGAGTAGTTTGTAATCTTGCCTTTGACAATCGCATTGCCATAGTGGTTAGACAGACATTCTATATAGCCCTCCCTATCCCAACAGGTTTCACATCTAGATCAAGTAAACTCATTGTGCCCCTATACTCATGAGGCCCGTGATTGGATACAATGCCCCATTTGGGATGTACCTTACCCGACATCTGTAGCAACTGTATTGGCCACAAAAGTACCTCACCAAGTGGATCTAGGGACTCACACAGATGCCCTGTGTAGTTTGGCTAAAGTAACTCCAGCTCTACTCAGTCGCTTACCACCTACTCGGATGCGATCTGTGCCTGTTGTTTACAGCCATGTCAAACACAGACTTAATGGACATGCTCCACCTCAGGATATCCGAATCCTTTAGAGCTACACGCTCCAGGGACTTACACCTCACCACAGATATTTATAGGACATGCTGGAGGGACACATTTCTATCCCAGATGCTCCCCTCACTCTGGAATGGGATCCCAGTCCCGCATAGGCTGAGCCCCCCATTGACCCCCTACAGGAGACATATTGACGAGTGGATGGGTGATCGTATGTTTATCCCTGGAATCTCTTCTGGGTCCCTGCTGGACAGAGGCACAATAAAGCAAACGTAAAAGGCCTATCTTGTGTGACCTACTATTCACAGGCACAGTCTAATAATCTAACAGGGCTGCAAAAGCCAAACACACTCCGGCTAGGCTTATACATGCCCTAGGGCAGATAGGCTAGTATCAACCTATGCACCTATGGTAATGTTCGGGATGCACATTGTTTACTGATGATACTGATTGCACATTTTTTCTCTTCTTTGCTTTCACACTTTCTATGAACAACCTAAGTATCTGCAGAACATATTTTATTATGACAGGGCTCCAATATATTATATATGTGTCTGTTGTCATATAACTGTGTGCACATGGCAGATTGGTGAATACTGAGAGGTTCCTGTGTTAACACATGCAACTGCCAGATATATGTGGCCCACTGCTATACTCAGACATGGCCTAAGTGTGTGAGCATGCCCAGTCTGTCCTTTCAGTGTTTTGTTGCCTGACATTTGTCTCATTTATTCGTGTGTGAGCATGCCCAGTCTGTCCTTTCAGTGTTTTGTTGCCTGACATTTGTCTCACTTATTCAAGTGTGTGAGCATGCCTAGTGTGACCTTTCAGTATGTTGCTGTCTGAAGTCCACTACATTTGTTGATGTGTGTGAACATGACCAATATTAACAATTATACTATATGTGTGTTGAAAATCAGGTTATATTCTTACTGCAGGGCTCACTTTTGTGTCATAACTCGACAGGGATTATGCTGTGCCTGCAGGGTTTCCATGAGATACGTTGCATAGACTTATCAACATTTCTTCATACAGGCTGACCAGTGCAATACTGTCATGGTTTAGTGGTTCAGTAATATGACTGTAGTACACAGTATCCTGGGTTCGAGGCCTGTCACTGCTTTATATTTTCATAGTGAGCAGACCAGACTGCTTAAGGGCCAGTAGAGCAAATATGAGCATGTTGGCTTTTGTTCAGCTATGCTCAACATAGACCAGGTTTGTCCAACATTGCTCAACGTTAACCAATATTGCTCATCATTGACCACTGTTGTGCTAGTGTTAGTGTGTGCAATTGCTTTACATATACTAAATGGTGGTGAAAGCTGTTTAGCACTGCTTTATATTACTTAACACATGGCAATCATGCCTCAGGTGCTGCTGCAGGGCTGCCTATGTTGGATGCACATACTGCACTCCCTATACATGTTTGGAAACAGGTAGTGTGAAGTTAGGCATCCCTTTTACTATTTGTGTGAGTAAGAGAGAGGTATCATTTCCAGGGTTCCTACTGAGCCAGTGTATGTGCTATGCATTGCCTCTTTGCCAAGGCCAAAGCATAGCGGGCACGCCTCTTTCTGCCTACTGGGGCAGGCTCAGGTTGTTTCTCCTCCGAGTCATGCTCTTCCTGTGATGGCCTTGGCAATGGTGGGGGGGCTGTTTGGCCCAGGCCTATGCTGCTCCTGCTGCAGCTGTTTTCACAGGATCATATTATGTAGCATGGCACATACCATGACAATTTGGGTACATGTAGTTGGTGAGTACTGCAAGGCTCCACCAGATGTGTCCAGGCACCGGAACCGTGACTTGAGCAGGCTGAACACACGCTCGATTACATTTTGTGTTTGTGCGTGTGCCTCATTATGGCATTCCTGTTCAGGTGTGTGTGTGTTTCTGATGGGTGTCATCTGCCACGGCTCCAGTGCATAGCCAGCATCCCCCACAAGGTGACCATGAGGGATGTCCCCATTGGCAAATGTCTGGTACAGCTGTGTCAGATGCCAGATATGGGAATCATGGTAGCTTCCAGGGCAGCTAGCACACACATTCAGTATTATGCCCTGGGCATCACATACAACCTGGCAGTTGATGGAGGGGAAGCCCTTGCGGTTGAAGTAGACCCTACCCCACTCACCGGCTGGTGCTTTGATGAATATGTGCGTGCAGTCTACTGCACCCACTACCTCAGGGTATTCCACTATTTGCTGGAAGAGATGCATACTGCTGGCCAATATCTCACAGGAACTGGGGAAATATACATGATCACCGACATGTGCAGACATGGCATCCAGGAACTGGTGCAGTACCCTGGATGCTGATGCCTGTGACATCCCAATCATATCACCAGTTCGTCTCTGGAAGGTACCTGTTGCTAATATTCTTAGGCCAACACATACCTTTGTTTCCACTGGGATGGGTTCTGTGTGTGAGGCGTGGCCTGTACAGCTCAACAATTTGCTGCAAGAGGTCTCTGTCCACTCTATAGCGCTCCACTATCTCCAGCTCATGTAGCCCCTGCTAGGTTACCCTGGGCCTGTACAATCTTCTCCGTCTCCTCACTGTGGGTTGTCCAGCAGCATTCGCATTGTCACCACCCTCAGCATGTTGCATATGTCACCTTATAACAGCAATGGCAGCCCCTAACATTTCTTTGTCTCAGTAAAGCTTTTTCAGTTTTCACTTCTATTAGCTTACTGCAGTGTTGCAGTGTCTCCTGAGAGAAACATAGTGGAATATTGTTTGCAGAGTTTTAAGTGCTGGGCTGGGCTGGGCTAGTGTACTGCCTGTGCAACTGCCTGATTCTGATTATTTTCACATGCTAGCTCTGCTAGTACTCCCTGGTTAACTTCCTACTATTTGTTGTGTTTCCTTTTTTCTTTCTGTTTCCTCAGGGGGGCAGCGCCGCACACACAAGCGCAAACACGTGCACACTGGCTCACATGTGCACACACATGCTTACACTGACTAAAACTTGCTTATTCTTGCTAAAACACGTGCACACCAGCACAAACGTGCTTACACAACTTTAAACAACCTTAGACAGGCGTACACGTGCGCACACAGTCTTACTCGGATATACAGGCGCGCACCCATGCGCAAACACATCGCAAACACTTCTACAAGAAACTTTAGTGTTATCCACGGCATACACCTTCAATTTCTTGCCTTTACCTAGCCTACCTGTTGACACACCTCTTCTAATGATGTGTAAATTACAGCTGACACGTGCCACTCTGCTCCAATGAGCTTCACATCTTTATACATACCGCCCTCATGATGTCACCTATCTTCTACTCTGTTACTCCCCTTATCCTACTCCTACACTCCACTGACTGTGCTAATTTGCTATGTAAACTTTTGATTCACTGTCCTAACCCTCATTTGCATAGGATTGCCTACTAATGCTTGGTTACATCTCTTTGACTGAGCTTCCCCCCCTAGCAACCTCTACTCAGTGGCCATGTTGTCTTCAGCCTGCCATTCCCTTGCATTGTAAATTCAGTATAGCAATAAAATCCACATTTGTGGATCTTAATTATTGATTTTCTGGTTTTTAGAGCACAGTCCATTTGCGCGGCACTGCGCTATGCTTAAACATCGGCGATCGGGATATAAAAAGTACTTTTATTTTTATTTTGAATCAGTGAACATTGCCAATGGCCATATTTTTGGCCATTGGCATGCTTCCTCAACTGGATGCATCCTTTTTTTGGAGCTGTAATGGCTCCGCTTTGCTATTTGCAGAACCGTACTCAGTTGTCAACTGAGTACATTTCTGCAAATAACACTACTCTTACTCGGACAGGTTCGGGTTTCCTGGATTGCAAATTTACCTCATTTGCATAGCTTTCACCTGCAATTGAGGTAATTTGCATATCCAAGCCCTGTCCATGTAGGACTCATTTTGGGAGCTCTGTTGCACGCCCCGAACAGCTGTTCCTGGATCACTCAGTGGACATGTTGGCTGCATGGAGTCTTAATCTACTCTTAGACTCCATGCAAGCCTTCGTGAATCTGCCCCCCCTGTCTTTGCATCCCCTTTTCACCTCTGTCCTATCCTCCCACTTCTGAACTTTAATCTGATCAAAAAAATAAATAAATACATCACACACACATGTCTAAATAGGGGCTATAGATTAAAACCATCTTTTTGTAATCATGCATTGTATGACTATTGTCATAGAGCAATGTCTCTGATCATCTATAACCTCAGGAAATTATAGCTTCCATCCAATGCAAAATGAAGCAAAATCCTTAAGCAAGCTATGATTTTACCATTGGTCATGCATATGATGTACCATCAATGAATGTCATGAAACAATACTGAAATAAGATGACGTTAACAGTTTCACTGCAACAAATTCTGCAGATAAATGTATTAGTGATGTGATTAGTCTGTCCTCTGCGCACTGAGTACAGAGTTCTAATGTCTTGAAGGTAGCATATGGTTTTGCAATATTACATTTTCATCATACAACCATATGCCGTTTCCTTTCAATGTTTTCTTTACTTTTTTAATGCCTTTCATCTGAGTGCTTTAATAGCACACCTGTCCAATGTTTTAAGTCCAGGAATGAAAGTGACACATACATGGGTTCAAATGTCTTCAGATATACGTTTTCTTCATTACTATCTAATGCTCCATTGCCCTGGTATGTGCTTTATTGACACCTTCTCTATTTATGATTCTGGAGCATTCCTAGATAATGCTCTGTTCTGAAGAGTATGAGTGATACAGTGATGGATTAAAAGCAATGCAGGTGAACTCATCTTGTCTTGGTAGTCATGGGTTCCTTTTTACTGAAATGAAACATTCCTACTATCAGTGTGTGCATTCTGTCATGGAGTTTGGCATTGTCTAACAAAATCTAAGCATGGAGTTAACCATTATTGAGTGAGGAAGTTGTGAGGTATGCTCCTAATCTACATTAATCCAGCTCATTCCTTCTTAGCTCATCTTGTGTGCTAGCCTCTTTGTGCTGTCACTTTTAATCTCAGTTTTATATTCCCATTTCCATCCTCTAAAGTGGTCCAAACATAAACACAGCATACAGCATACACATACCTACAGTACAGTTAAAGGAATGGATCTGTTCTAGCAATTCCAATGGCTCTATGTACTCGTAAAATGATAACTACTGGGTTAATGTACTAAATGGGGTGTTGACTCCAGTGGGGTTGTTTGTTGCTTTACATTATTCTGTATCCACTCTACAAATGTGGTATATGTGTCTTCTTAAAAAACTCTGACAATCTGGCAACTTCAGTGGCTGCCCCCGCTAATGCACTGCTATGTATCATATGAATCATGAAAGTCATGCATTCATATCCATTTGATGTCTATCTGTTTTCTTTACCCATCTCCATCCTATGCAAGCCTTACCTCCTCACTTTTTGTTGTACTGTCTGCTTGCAGTTCAGTTTCATCTTTCTTTGTCTCCTATACACTTTACAACCCTTCATCTTATCAGAGATAGAGTAGCATACCCAAAAAGAGCTGATATATTCAAAACATTGTTCTGTGATCATATGTTGTATGGCAGTTATCAAAGAGCAAAATTGCTGGTCAAGTATAACCAGAGGGAAATGATACTTCTTATACTATGGCAAAAATGAAAAAAAGCCTTCTAACACTTTAAGATCTTGGCATCTGTCACACAAATGAGTTTATAATCGATGCACACAACCACGCAATACTGAAATAAGGTGAATTTAATAGTATGACTTGTAACAACTTCTACGGCCCATTACAGCCATCATGTAATGTGTACATCGTCAAGGGTTGCGATTTCCTGATAGTTATATATGTGTATGTACCAGTTTGGCAGGTTTAGGTTTAGTGCATTGTTAAAACACTAGGAGGGGGGATTTGATCCTATAATTGTTGTATGCTGCTTTCCAATGTTCATTTTCAGTCTTCCACATTGACATTCCCTTGAATAGTGTGCTTTTTGACTCCATTATCATAAGTTCTTCTGTAGCTTCATTTGCTAATGTGTGGTTCATCAGGGGTTTAAATCCATTGAGATCAGCCTTCTAGAACACTGAAAAACAATTTGTACCATGCACTAAGTGCATAACAAAGCACATATATTGAATAAGGCTGAACATAGCATGCAACAATTTAGCAGTCATGTATACATTGTTCGTAAATGGGGGACATTGATCCTGATTGTTGTATACTGTTTTCTAATGTTCATTGGTCATTGCCAAAGGCAGGTGTTCAAAGCTACTTATGTGTATTTTTCATGTCCAGCTATCATGCATTCCATTTCTCTAAAATATGTTTTTCAGTCACCTTTCTGAGTGTTTCACTGACATGTCTTGCTACAGCCCTTTCCTAGAGAATATTAATGACATAGGCAGGGGTTTGATTAAATTCACGTGGGTTTTTCTTTTCTTACTATGATGTGTTCCATTACCCTGAAAGTATACATACCTATAATTAGTATGAAACTTATGTAGTATTGTCTGGCACTTTATAACCTAACTTATTTCTGGATTTATCAACCATTGTTAAGCTAGGAATTGGAGAGACATGGACTCCTATTCCACCCCATCCCTCTCACTCTGTAGTCACTCACCTTCTGTTGTACTCTTTGCTTGCTTCTCTTTTTCATCTCTGTCCATCTTATACTCCCATTTCAACCTGTGTTATAGACAAAAATATAAAGGCAAATGACTTACATGTTGAAAATGAGCATATAATTCAAAATCATATTTCTGAGGTCATGTGTTGCATGACAGTTGACAAACAGAAATACAGATGGCCATAGACGACCACAGAGAAGTGGCATTCCATGTCCTATAGGTTCATAAGTTCATAGCTTGTTCCTAGGCTAACAAATAATAGGACCCTTAGAAGCCTAGCCACACACCCCAAACTCATCTGGATCTGTAAAATCATGGAGTGAGGGGCGATGTTAGTAGGGAGGTAACTAAGGGATTTGTTGGGGGGCTACTAGTTCAGATAATAATTTCTTAATGACAGAATCTGTCCATAAGAGACACAGGGGCCAGACCATGGGTAAATTTACAATTTCCCATCCAGTTATCAAGGTTTAATTTGAAAAGGATCAGGGATAAACTCTGTTTTACATGGATGTAAAGCCTATTTCATAACATGGGGATCCTTTGGGATACATATCTGTCTCCCCAGTAGTTTTTGTTTATATTACAAGCAAAGTTAAGATCATGAATCTAGTGTTTCTGGTGCTATTTGTTTTGCATGTGGCAAAATGACAAAACAATCATTAACACATTTTATTCAGTCATACAAATGAACTAAGCCTTGCTGAGCATGCTAATCTGAAATAAAGAATAGCTGTTATCATTATTCAAACTGCTTCACAGACTCAGTGTACTCATGCAGTTATTCATATTATGTTCATACACTGGTTGCTGGTTCAAATCTACTTCAGAGTGTATGCTGGTTCAAATCTGTTCAGTCTGCAGTCTGTACATGAGTTACAGTTCCCTACTATGTGTGTTTTATGACAACAGCTACTCTGACTGTTGCAGTGGATAACCTTGCTTCTGCACTACTTTAAATTATTCAGTGAGAAAATCATGGTTTTATTTCCCTGGAAGCCAATAATTTTTTTCTTGCCATCATTCTGCACATGCGCTACATATAGTTTCATAGTATGTGTGTTTTACCACCCTTTCACTTTGACTGCTGCAGTGGTTCGCCTTGCCAGTAAACCGTGGATAAACTGGCATGTGAACTGATTTGATGGATCAAAAGTCCCTAAGTATTCCTTTTTAATGACAGTTACAGCAGTATAGTACAGGTCGACATCTAACATTCTAGTGTTGTCAGGACTGTTGCAAGTTGGCATGTCATATCACTGTACTGCATTCCACCTAACTTGTATAGGTTTCACATTCCTCACAATTCACATATTGTCATAGTACCTTCTCTGGACACCTTTTCTGACAATTGTTTTGTTCTTCAACTCCCTTTGTGCCTTATGCTGCCACTTCTGTACCCTCTGTTACTATAGTATAACCTCTACTCCACCCTCAGCCATCAGTGGTACTGTCCCTTACACTGCACATTTCTCATCTCTCTTTCCATACATATATATATATCTACACACACACACACACACACACACACACACACACACACACACACACACACACACACACACACACACACACACACACATGTACATATGTTTGCTGCCATTAATTATATCATAATTCCACACCTGTACATACTTGGGGATCATTACACACAATGCAAATGGTATTGACTTGGTCCACGTTGTGGATGCAATGCTAATGAATCCCTGGGTATGTTCTTAAAAGAGGGAAAACACATAACCTTTCTAGTCACTATAATGGGAAAGTAAGCCCATGGTCCCTAGAATTAAAGCTACCTTGAAATAGTTTAATAAGATTCATTAAAACCTACACTAAGTGTACACTGTCTTGAATGAACAGACAACACAAGCATAACTCATAACTTCATCTTCCTAATTTTGGTTTTCCTACTGATTTTGTTGCAACCTTAAATACTGAGAGGGATTCATAAAGCTTACTACAAAATGTATACTACATGTACACTTGCTGCAATCTTTCTGAGTGACTAGAGAGCACAAAAAATGTGGTAGGGTGTTCTTGAATACAGATCATGTACACGTAGTGTAGGCATTAACAAATCTGACCCATTGTGTTTTATTCCCTCATGAGATTGTACACAGCTGCACAACTCCTATGGATGCATTTGACCTGCAGTAGGACAGACACCTAATCCAAGATAATACTGCCAGATAACCAATGTAAATTCACATTGAATCTTAGTGCAGCCCAGTTAAATCTTAAATCAAAGTCCTATATGAAAGGAAAAAAGGAAATGTCTAAGAATGGTGCCTAAAAATAATACTTCTACTACCTCTAGCTAAAAATCTCTATTTTCTGGGTCAGGCTGTGAAAAAAGTAAACCTACCCAAGACAGTTATATTTGATTATAAACTGTTGGAATACTTTATGTATGTTTCCTAGTCATACATCTTCCCTGTGAAACAAGAAACCATGCAGTTTAAAAAGTAATCCAATAGGCTGCATTCAATTCCAAAAATGAAACAAACAATTTAAAATAAGCCCAGAGGTATAACCTGATCTCTTTTATACTACACAACCAAAGCTGTACATCTGAATCTACTGGTTTAAAAAGTACAAATTATGTTTGTCTTTTCGGCTTAGGGGTCGCCACAGCAGAACTCCGGTCCGCTAATGATTGGCAGTAGATTATTTTTTATGGTGCCGAGTTGCCAGCCCGACGCCCAGCCTTCAGTGAAGGCACACCCATTCACACATGTCTTTCGGAGGCCACTCGACCATGGGGGGGGGGCATGCAGACTCCACACAGAAGGCACTCCAGCCGTGAATCGAACAGGAGAACCTCTTGCTGTGAGGCAACAACGCTACCGCTGTACCACCGCGGCAAAAAAGAAAAAAAAAACAATAAAACTCCCGAGTATGACCTGCAATCTGGTATTGCCCAAAAAGCACAACATCACTCATGCACCCTCAAACTACCCCACTTACAAAAAACGTGTAGACAAGCCTTGCAATAACTCCTGTCTAAACTGGAAATAAACCTCCCATCCTTTCTCATTATTAAAATTAATGGGATAAAAAACAGATGCCTGGGTATTAAGTTGGCTCTATGATTTTCCCCACTGTTCAACTTAAATCACAAAATAAGAAGACTTCAGAGTGTCTGAAACACTCCTCCAATAAGTCCAGAAACAAAGCACAAGAAATAAATGGAGAAAGGTAGATGATATCAAAATACAATGAAAAAATTATTATGCCTTTCTACATCAAGAAGAGATAATCTGAGCATATCAATGCAGAGTAAATCGTACACTCAGCAAAGTCCATGAAAACCAATGGCACCCGTCAGTGTTAATGTCTAATAAAGACACATAGTGAGCACTTTAAACCTTCAGAATGGTGACATCCAGTGAAACTGAACACTTCTGATGTTTCAGCTTCACAGCTTTTTTTGGGAGACGTATGCCACCTCTTGGTTATGCTTCCTCAAGAGACAGATGGTAGTGACATCTATTTCTGTCTCTGAGCATGAAATCCCTACCTTCTTTGCTAACTGTGACTGAGTTAGATTTAAATTATTGAAGTCCTAAGTGCCTTTCTGAGTGCAGACTGAAGGAAAATCTCAGAAAGCACCCTACCTTGCAACTCTTGAGGGACAAATGCAGCAACCAAAACCCTTTCCAAAGCTTTCTTACCCAATGAAACAACCATTGTAGAACAGACACCCTACTGACTTTATATGCTACAGGGCATCTCACAAAGCAGTATGCAACATTTCTTCTTTTTCTAAATAAGGCAATATGTGGATGGCGATTGTTCTGGGATAATTATTCAGAGGATGAAGTCTCAGTTCCAGAGATTGAAGTACTTATTCTATTCCAAATGGACCAAATTCCCATCCAAGCATTTTTTGGACTTCAGTCCTACAGGATGTTAATTATGTCTCACGTTACCTGTTCTGGAACTCTGAAGATCTAAAGTTTGGAATGTTGGATTCAATTTCTCCAAACTTCTATTTTTATCAAGAATGTTTAGTTTTGTTTAAGCACAAACTTTCTGCATCTCTGGCTTCACTATAATGCACACGAAGTCTGTGGCCACTAATTCCAGAGTGCCCAGTTGCTTCAATTGCAACTGCTGCTTTAAAATGTATTTTAATCCTTGATGCTTCTGAATGGATATTGATTTAAAGGCCAGTATCTCCTGCAACAATGCTACATTGGCTAATCTGGTGTGTTACATGGACTGTGGCTGTCAGAGCTTCATAGATTGTGAGGCATGCAGTCTGAGCAACTCCATAACTACCAACCGCTTAAAATGTTGAAAACATATTTTATTCAAATAAGAGTCCAAATTTATCCTCTCCTTTGGCTGTAGAATGAGATTAGCCACCACAAGCTGATGGTTAAACAGTAAGCAGAAATTAAAAAGCTGCTTTGATTGCAACAATCTGTGAATTCTTCATATGGAGCTCAGACAGCTCTTTTAATCTTGCTGCCATGATCAGAAGTCTCATTTTGTCCAAGTTTCTTAGAATTAAATTCTTCATGTGGTAGAATACATAAGTTCTGCATAATTATACAAAGCTAAATCACTGATACTAATGTAAACGTCCAGATGCCTGTAGCATTATACTGACTTTTCTTTACGCACTGGCACAGTTCTATAACTAATTTTGTTTTGTTCAGCTAATCACTTTTGTTGAGTCCTATTCTGATGTCCATTGAAACAACCAGCATCTCTTCAGACTTTATATTTTAATGGAAATTTGCTCTTTAATTTTCATGTAATTGTTTTGTTGTGAATCTCTCAGTGCTGTAATTGCCTTATTGTGATTTGTACTTCCTTTACTACTCTTTTATATATCCTTCAAAATATTGCAATCTTATACTTCCCAGGGTCATGGCTGTAAAGGGTCTGCAGGTCAGATGACTAACCAAGTTAATGAAGTAAGCAGGTAAGTAAATAAATAAAAAATTAGATGTGGCTTTTAACTCATTCCCTCTAATGTATCTCTTTTGAGTTTCTATTCCTAACTTCTAGTGGGTAAGCCTGATTCTTTAAAAAAAACGTGAAGTTATTGCCTCATAGCTCAAACAAATATACATATTTCTCAAACTATAAATGTTACTACAAAATTTTAAATGAAAAATTGTCAAGCACAAGGTAACATGTAAAATGGTTGCATTCATTCAATTCAAGGTCTTCAACTGGATGTTATAAGCCACAATAATCACAGTAAATATGAATTATGCAATGTTGTATGAACAGCTTGCAATATCTCAATAACCATTCAAGCAACACACATAATGCCAGCAGCATTTTCTCCATACAGCTGTGCAATTCCATATTAGGCTAAGCAGCTCTGTCTATGTCACTTGTAGAGATATTCATAGAAATATGAAAAGTAATAGAATATAAATGAATAGTATATAAGTGATATTCAATATCTCTTTATCTGCACTAGCCAGAAGTCAACTATCAATACAGCCGTGCTTGTCATTGTGTAATCTTTAAGAGGAACTCTTATCATGCCTTTATTGTAGCATGGTTTGGAAATTATTAAAGCAATTATGAACAAGCAATATCTGACACTTAAATCCTTCAGTAGGATTAAACTCTGTAGAAATGCTTAGAGATGTCACTAGACTGTAATAAGTTAAATAATACTTGACTTCATCACCCAGACCTGTCATCATTTCAGGACATTTATCTCTGTAATGCAGTGGCATATAAAACTGAATAGTCTTGCCCTGGTATCAGCTCCTTACACTCTGAATTATCTATATTGATCATGTATAGATATATGATTCCTGACCCTTAATATAATAAAATTGTTGCTGCTCTGCATGACCTGTTAAAATTCCTTCTGAATAGCTCTTTACATGATCCTTCAGAACCTTTACTCCCACCCTGATCTTTTTCTATAAATTAGAAAGCATTTTCACATTCTGTCATAGTACTCTTTCTGGTTTTGATGATTTCAGCTGACTAATGTCACTTCTATGTTCTAGTATCAACAAAGTACTTGCAATGAACAAATTCCTACTGAGCCTTCTACTCGTAAGCATCTTGTCCTTTGAAGTAGACTGTTTCTATGTTCTAGTAGTAAACCACCAAACCAACAACCAGGAATTCGAAAGAACTGTTTAATATATCAAAACAATAAAAACTCATAAAATTCTGTAGCACCTCAGCCTTAACAGCCTTTACAGAGTATAAAATCTCATTGAATTAACATGCCTTATATACAAACATATTAATTACACTCATCACATTAATCAATCAATATTACAGTTACAGGAACACTCTTCAACTGCGTTCCATATTTAACTCTTTAGGGGCCAGTGTATCGAACTTTAAAATATAAATTTATTCCTTCTGAAGCAGTTTATTTTTTTATATTAATCTCATCAAATGGTCCAACACATATTTGTTCCAAACTAATTGCCCGAAGTCCATCCACACTATTATTATGAAAAGTTTTAAAATGTAAAGCCATTGGACTCTCTGTTCTGCATTTTTATATCCCTAATATGCTCTCTTATTCTTATACCAAATGCCTTTTTACTCTCACCAATATAAAATTTCCCACATTTCCCACACTGGCATCTAAGTGCATACACTACTCCTACAGTATCACACTTATAATTTCCCCAAATGGCATATTTATGACCATTAATCTTGGGGAAACTCTCAACCACAAACCCACAACATGAACATTTTCCACAAGGGGCTGTACCACTCAACCTTATCCCCCTATTAAACTCCTCCAAAGGTGCAACAAATCTTCCACGAACCAATACATCTTCATTGCTACTACCCCGTTTGTATGAAATAAGTGGCCTTTTTTCTAACACATCCACAAAATATCTATGCTGCACCAAAACAAAATACAAATTTAATATCTTAATCAACTCAGTGCTAAATAAGCTATATCTGGTGGAAAAAATATTGGTTCTTTACCAACCTCCTTATACACAGGAACATCCCTATGTATACCAACCTGGAGATTCTGCTGAACACCTTTGTTTAATTTATTCAAACCTTCTAACAATAGTTCACTGTCATACCCCCTTCTATTAAACATCTCCATTGTTTCACTTAATTCTTTATAACACTCTCCATCATCACTGCATAACCTCTGCAGTCTCAAAAACTCCCCATAAGGTAAAGCCCGGAGAGTATGGGGGATGACAACTATACCCATACAGGAACTGATTACTACTCTCAGACTTCTTATTTACTTTAGTTTTGATGTTATAGCTAACATTCCCCTCAATTTCTACATCCAAAAAAGATACTTTTATCCCCACCTGAAGTCCTTCAAATTTTATATTAAATCTATTCTCACAAACAAATTGTGGCATCCCATCTTGACCCCCCTTACATATAAAGACTAAGTCATCAATCTTTCTATATTATGTTACAGACAAATACAGTCAGTATTAGAATCATCATTATTGCATCATACTCTTCTTAACCAGTGCACCAGAGATATCTCAGCCTACTTAGATTCTCTGCCATAAGCAACAGTTTTGGAACTTTTGTCTCCTAAACTTAGGAGGCTTATTGTCTAAAATTATAGGATTTGAAATTCTATCTAGTAAAACACATTTTTGTACTCCCATCACAGCTCATCTGTGATATTCTTCTATTTAACCACCTTTTTAAAGTTAGAGTAACAGTCAACACAAATCAACTAATGCAAATCTCTGTGCTGAAAGAAATCTTCTCCTTCCATCATTTTCTGTGACAGTTCAGATGTGCCAGATTATAGCATTACTGGAATGTTTATTTTTCACATTTCTGTCGACGTGTTCTGAACGTTGTAGTTAACAGAAAACATCTCAAGGTCTCTCTTTATACTTTCATTGCTTATGTGTGATTCATTTCTTTTTTATATATGTTTTTGCATGATATGCATACTAACCATCAAGTCTCTCCATTATGGACTAGAACTATCATCCAGGCAGCTATGAGAAGTTTGGTACTATCCAAGGGCCATTAACCTACTACAGCCACCCACCTCACCCGACAGTCCAGAATAGATGCTCTAGAGACTTGCAGGGGAGGGCCACAGCTACTAGCAATTTTCTCTTTGTCAGTTCTTCCTACCTGCTGCCAGGGATACGTCCCAAAGCCCTCACTAACTTCAGTAGCCAAGGTACTTATTTTTAGTCCACTGTTGACACAGCCTTTAGCTGTCAGCAACACATAGTGCCCTCTTTGAATAACTCTTTAGGTAATGGGTTTATGAAAGTTATAAGCATATTGTGTTTCAAATCTGCAACCGCGCTGTTAACCTTCTCTGTGGACTCTAACCATTTAACAATAATACTGTAACTATCCTTTCTTTTAGGTTCTTGCTCTATTCTATTCCTTAAGCTACCAGTATTCTCAAATATGTAGAGGCTATTGGTGCTGCATCAGGAGAGGAGGTAATTTATTTCTTTTATCATTTATTTTATTTTACATTTGTTTACCAGAAACGTCTGACTGGGACAGAGCCTTGGGAACAGATATTCCAGATGCATTTCTTTGGAATGAAACCAGAGCACCTGGAGGAAACTCACATGAATGCAGGGAGGACATGCAGACTCTATACAGAAGGCACCCCAGATGAGAATCAAACCAGAGAACCTCTTGCTGTGAGGTAATAATGCTAACTGCTGTACCACTGCACCACCCATAAAAGTAATGAGCATTAGTTGATTTTAATATAATATCATCTTGGAAAACAACTTATCCTGATAAATATACTTGAATACGTTTATAAAATATTGCCCCTTGGATCTGATGCCTTAATTATGCTGTTCAGTTTGCTGTTTGTTGGATCCATTGCAGGACCTCATGTATTAACATCTGCACATGTATCCTTTCACATATACACAGAGTGACCTGCGTGCACTGCTAGCAATTGATTTCAGCAACCTGCTGTTATAATTTCCTTGAGTGGTTGCATTTTCATATCTTCATCTGCATACATTTTTAGCTCTACCAATTTCTCTTGTAACATCAGCGGTTACAGAGCAGCTCACAAGATACCATAAGTAATATATATTTATACTGTGGTTTGGTCTTTGTCTGGCTTAGATACCATGCCATTTACCTCAGTCATTCCTGTGTCAAATTTTCAAATATTTTATCATGTCTGTGTTAGAAAAACTGTCCTATATATATCAGGTTATAGTATAATATAGGTGATTAGTTATTTGTTAGTTACTCATGTGTCCTTTATACAACTTATTTTTAGTATTGTATTTAACCTAGGTGTTTAGTTATTTGTTAAAGTTACTCCTGTGTTCTTTATACAATTTACTTTTAGTGCTGTACCGACTATGTTTTTATATGTACTTTATTTCACCTTTTCATATTCCCTCTCTTATTACTTTTTGTACTGCATATTCTCTTCCAGCACTCCATTGAAAATGGGTCTTCTTAGCCAGCCCTTTCTGATTAACAAATGTAAATAGTAAACCATTGTGCAAAACTTTATTGTAACTAGGGTGGGGCAAATGGGGCAGATGCCATGTACACAAGCTGTTAAAATGAACAATTGCTAGTGCTGAATAATTGTTAGCCAGGTGTGAGTGCAGTACTAGGAATCATTTCAAAAATCATGTCTGATGTCATGGCTGTTTAAATGAATGTGTTTAGTAGCTTTTTGTGTTAGTAACTGTGGCAAGGAGTCTGCATAAACACAACTGCTCTCACTTTCTCATAGGTTCATAGGTAGGTACTAGGCTATCGGCCCAAGGGCCTAAGTAAGCCTAGCCAACAAGGTTCCCTGGCTTACGCCACCCAGGAAAGTTATTTTCCTGTGCCCCTCTCGAGCAGAGCCACAGAAGTGATCCTCGGGGTGCATTTCCTATTTCCCATCCACTTATCAAGATTTTCTTGAAGAGTGCTAATGAGGAACTTTGACATAGATGGGTAGCTTGTTCCAGAGAATGGGAAGTCTCTGGGACAAGAATCTATCCCTCCAGCATGTCCTGTTTATTGTGGTGACAAGATTTAGGTCCTTAGAGCATGCAGCTCAGAGGGATTGGGATTTTTTTAGGTGAAGCATGTCCAGCAGCTCTGGGTTTGACATAGCTTTATATGTTAGACAGAGATCACCTCAGAGTAGGCAATATGCTATGGTCACCTCAGAGTAGGCAATATGCTATGGAATAAAGCTGGAGTTTTGTGATACGGTCAGTGTACGGCATCTGTTTCAGGCCAGTAATCCTCTTTGTGAGGTACTTCTGTGGCCTTTCCAGCTGCTGCAGATGTCTTGTGAGGTACATTCCAAAAGGGGAGTTGTACTCTAGAATGGGTCTAATGAGTATCGAGTAGAGGGGAACAATGACCTCTTTTTTCCTAGATGAGAACGTTTTGTGATGAGGTGTGCCACATAGAAGGATTTCCTGACTACTGTGGCAATGTGATTATCAAAGGAGAGACCCCTTATCACACATTCGGCATTAAGTAGACTGCCACTTATGTGGTAGTTCATGGGTACAGAGTTTTTCCAAAGGGGATGACAATGCACTTTTTGGCATTGAACTTGAGGCCATGGCTCTGACACCAGGCATCTGTCTCAGTGAGGCCCTTCTGTAGGATGTCCACATCATTTGGGGACTCAACTATGGCTCCTAGTTTGCAGTCATCTGCAAACTTCATTAGCCAAAGGCCTTCTGTGTTAGCCTGTACTTCACTAAACAGGAGAGGTGCCGGGACTGAACCCTGTGGTACTCCACTTGTCACTGATTTAAAGTCAGATTTGGAGTCTGCTACTTTTACAGTGTGGGTTCTGTCAATGAGCCAATTGACAACAAACCTTGTGATGTAGGGATTTATACCTAGTTTAGAGAGTTTAGCTATAATTCCAGAATAGGGGATGGTGTTGAAAGCTTTGGTGAGGTCAAGATAGGCTGCGTGAACCACCTTACCCGTGTCTACAGCTTTGGTGACTGCCTCAAAGAAGTCGATCAGGTTCAGGAAGCATGATCTGCCTTTCACAAACCCGAACTGGGTGAGGTCCAGAGTTTGGAGGTTACCAATGTCTTTGTTTATGAGTTCCATGATGATACGTTCCATGGCCTTACAGACCAGGCTCATCAGGCTAATAGGGCGATAGTTCCCGAGATCAGTGGTGGCTTCCCCTTTGTGGAGTGGGATAACTGTTGCTGTGCACCCTTCAGTGGGTACAAAGCCTGATGTGAGACTATGATGAACATGGTGCTTAGGTGGGGAGCCAGTTCATTCTGAAGTTCGTGTAAAACACAGCCTGGGATGTGTCTGGTCCCATGGATGCTGTGTTTTTGACTTTAGAAAGTTCAGCTTTTACCTGCGTAGTTGTGATTACAGGGACTCTACATTCTTCCTATATAGATATGCGCCCTTTAGGGGGTGAGAGGGGGTAAAGTTAGCACTGAACCTATCTGCCAGGACATTGGCAATATCAGTTGGTTCTGTAATTTTCATGCCATTGTGCTGTAACTCAGAGCAGATCTGGGTGTTGCCATTGCGATTCTTGACATAGCTATAGAATGCTTTGTGGTTGTCCCTAGAATCAGTGATGATTTTGTTTTCATAGCTAGCTTTGGAGGATATTATAAGGTATCTCAGCTTCGTACTGAGACTCACGAGGGAACTCCTCCACTCATGGGATTTTACTCTCTTTTGCAACAGTTTCTTCATTCTGTTGTAGAGTTTGTTTATGGCAGGGGACCACCAGATTGGCTTAGTTTTTTTAGAGGATAGTGTCTTGGTTCTGTTTGGGATAGCATGATCCATGCACTTGTGTAAGTGTTTATAGAGTGCATCTGTGTAGGATTCATCTGTTGTAACTGTACTGTCCATCTGCACGGGTGTCATGAAGTTCACCACTTCTGTCTTAAGAAGCATGAAGTTGGCTTTGGAGAAATGTTTTACTGTGATTTTCTTAATGGGGGGGGGGTGGGAGCGGGATGTGGATATCAAGGGTGATTAGCTTATGGTCGGATGGGACCAACGAGGAGATGACTTCAGGTGTGGAACACCGGTCACTCATGTTGGTAATGACTAGGTCTAGGATATTGTTGTCCCTGATGGGGGTGTGGATAAGTTGATCTAGGGCATTGGAATTTATGAATTCCAGAAAGCGTTGAGCAAAGGAGTTGATACATGAGTAGTTTTCCCAGTTAATGGTGGGGTAGTTGAAATTGCCCATTATTAGGGTGTTTGGTTGAACCCTAATATTTTCCAGTATATCAAGAAAAGAGGAGTGGGAATCCTGGGGCATCATGGGGGATCTGTATCAAGCTACAATTTGTACTGCAGTTTTGCCCAGAGTTAGTTGCACTTGTATAACCTCAGATGCATTATGCTGAGCAACTAGCCTGGAGGTGTGGATATCCTTAATGAATATGGACACACCTCCGCCTTTGGTGTTCCGGTCCAGGTTAGGTGGTCAAAAAGTGTGGTATGAGTTATAGCTTGGTAATGCAGGGGTGCTCTCTGGAGCCTTGAACTAGTTGTCAGTCACTGCACAGATATCAATGTTCTCCATTTTAAGGAGTGTCTCGAGGGACTGCATTTTGAGATTTTGATTTCTAGCATTGAGTAGCATTACCCTCAGTTTTTGCTTGCCTGTTCCTGTTACAGTGGTGAATTTGTCATTTGAACTTTGCCTAAAAAGGCACTATAGGGGCAGCAAGAGCCTTAGCCAGTATCTGGAATCCCAGGGGTGACAGGTGCAGGCCATCTCTGGCAAAACATCATGGTCTGTTGACCATGTCATCCCAGGCAGACAGATACTGGATCCCCTGAGAATGATACCAGAAGCTTAGCCAATTGTTGAAGTTAATCATTTTGTCCTTGTACTGCAGTATCATTCTGGGTGATGGCAGGATGCTACTCAGGGCTAGGGTCATACCTGCCTGGGCTACAAGATCAGAGAGCTCTTCCATGTCTCTTTTCATGTAGTCCAGGGAGGTACATCTCAGGTCATTCACACCAACATGGAGAATGACAGCGTCATATTTGTACTTGTTGTGGAGTGACCTGAGTGCATTTGTTATGTGGCAGATCCTGGCACCCGACAGGCAGCTGACAATAATCTTCTCCTTGTTTAGCCTGGTGAGTGGGACATCAGTGTGCCTGACTATAGAGTCACCTATGACTAGTGTGTTGGGTATGTTTTTTTGCCTTATGGGCTGTGGTTGAGTGGCACACTAATCTGTGGGCTGTGTGTCATTTGGGTTGTGTTGGGGGGTGGCGGTTGCTTGCATTTCTGCTTTGGAGGTCTCTGTTGCTTGAGCAGATTATTATTGGGAGCCTCTGCAAATGTTTTTCTGTTTCTATGTGTGGATTTTGGTGGTGTAGGTTTAGTGGGACTATGTGATGAGTGTGGTGTGGTGTGATGCAAGTGTTTATCTTCTCCTCTTGACTGTCAAGTTCAGTCTTGGTTGGAGAGAGCTTTACCTCCAGTTTGGCTAGATAAGTGCATCTCTCACAGGTTCTGGTGTTGGGTGGTAGGAGGAGAGGGTTGTCTGTGTACATGAGGCAATTGCTACATTGCCCCAAGATGCCTAGATTCATCAGATAGACAGGAGTGAACACTGGGAGCTGACCCTTGGACACGCCTGAATAAAAAACTACGTTCCTCTAGACAAGTGGGGAAAGTGAGTATAAGACCTGTTTTTCTCTAAGCAAGTGAGGAAAGTAAGTACAAAAACTGTTTTCCTCTAGGTAAAGAGGAAGGTTGAGTGCTGTAGTAATTTGTAGCTTATTTAGTGCTAACAACAAGTTCTGAACAAGTGCTGAGCACGGATAAGCAAATTCAAGGGCTAAAACTAAGAATCTGTACCTGGATCTTGTGGTAGATAAGCTACCTAGTGCTTATCACTACCATTGATAAGCTAGAATGCCTCCCTCCAACACAGAAAGGCTTGGGGGCTCAGAAGCTTAAAAACAGTCCTGGATACAGCAAATCTGTATCTGGACTAGACTAGTTACAGGAAAGGTGAGAAACAAGTGCAAACATGGGCTTTTAAAACAGTAAGTTGAAAGAGATGGAAAATTGCCAAATGGCCAATAAACTACAATTTCTGGGCCAGAAACCACTCTTATGGTAAATAGGCTACCTAGTGCTTACCACTCCCACTGATAAGCTAGAATCCTTCCCTCCAACACAGAAAGGCTTGGGGAGCTCAGAAGCTTACAAACAGTCCTAAATACAGCAAATCTGTATCTGGACTAGACTTGTTACAGGAAAAGTGGCAAACAATCGCAAATGTGGGCTTTTAAACCAGAATGTTGAAAGAGATGGAGAAACTGCCAAACGGCCAATAAACTACAATTTCTGGGCCAGAAACTGCTTTTGTGGTAGATAGGCTACCTAGTGCTTACCGCTCCCACTGATAAGCTAGAAGGCTTCCTTCCAACACAGAAAGGTTTGGGGGGCTCAGAAGCTTACAAACAGTCCTGGATGCAGCAAGTCTGTATCTGGACTAGACTAGTTACAGGAACGGTGGGAAACAAGCGTAAATGCAGGCTTTTAAACTAGAAAATTGAAAGAGATGGAAAAACTGCCCAAATGGCCAATACACTACAATTTCTGGGCCAGAAACCCCTCTTGTGGTTGATAGGCTACCTAGTGCTTACCACTCCCACTGATAAGCTAGAAGTCTTCCCTCCAACACAGAAAGGCGTTGGGGGTTCAGAAGCTTACAAACAGTCCTCGTTACAGCAAATCTGTATCTGAAATAAACTAGTTGCAGAAAAGACAGGAAACAATCTTAGAAATTTTTTTTTTGGAAAGTGGAAAGGGATTAAGGAGAAACAGAAGATAATTCAAAATTAAGGACCTAAGTGGCTTGCCCTTCACAAATGCTCTCTCTGTATTAGGTATAGTGAGCTAGTGACACTAGCCTGGAATAGAGCTGGGATAGAGCTGAACAGATGGGACTAGCAGGAGTGTCTGAAGTCAAAATATGATCTCACTGTACTCAGTTGAGTGAGCAAATGAGCTAGACCCAGGAGGAGTGTTCAAACACAAATTTACAGGAGGGGTGGGCAATTCCAAAGCCACCAAGATTAATACCACAACAAGAACAGTGAGGGTGGGTGGGAAACTAACTGCAGAGACAGAAAGAGACCACAGTATTCTATGAAACAATTCCACTTTTGAATATTCTAACATAAGAATATGACCCATATGTCTTAAACTAGTCATGCAAATATGGCATTTACTCCCTTTTACTTTCAGGTTATAATGCCTCGATATATTTATTCACCATTTTACTCACATTCAACTCATGCTCTGGTTTAGCCCAGTCCCATACCAGCAGATCATCACTTGCATCAGCTACTGTATCCATGTCTTCAGCACACAGTTATTTGAAATACTATCAGTGCAGACGAAATGCCAAAGGATAGTCTGAAAAACCTGTACCTTCCTAATGGTGTATTGAATGCACGTAACTTCAAACTTACCTTACCTATTTTAATTTTCAGATGCCATTGTTAGAATAAAGTACAAAACACTATCTATCACTGAGCATTGTTGACACAACCACATCAGTTGTCATCAACACGTGGTGCTCTCTTTGTATAACTGTTTATCATCATCAACCCCCTGTTTTCCATTTTTCTACATGGAGTTGGGATATCATGTTAACTGTCACTATCTCTCTTGATTCAATACCACACTTCTGCCTTCTTCAATACTCATGCCTGACTGTCACAGGTCTTCTCTCACACAAACCCTCCACCTCTTTGCTGGATGTCCTCATTTCCTCTTACCTTCTTCCTGTATATCAGAAATTATCTTCACCAGATAGTTTTATGAAAATTCTAACATGTCTTGCTTCAGATCTACAAGCACAGTAGTCTTTATCCATTTAACAAGAACATTGTGATTCTCCATCCTTTTAAGACCTTGCTCCATTTTATTTCTTAGGCTACTGGTAGTCTCCCAGGTGCATTAATAATTGGTATTGCATTGGGATATATTCTGATGTAATGATGTGTTGAGCAAAACGTAGCCCAATACATATATCTCCAAACTTGCAATTAATCAGTTCAGTTTTCTGTTTGTACATACTTTCTTAACTCTTAATGAAGCTTTGTGTTCATATATTTTGAAAACATTTAACTATACCAAGCTTCTTACATTAAGGTTGCCACCCAACCTGTTATCAGCAGGACATTCATGGGTTGAGCTACCTTATCTCATTGCCCACTACATAAAGCAGTGGGACTTGAAAAACCCTGTTTTTCAGTTGCATGGCTCAACATTAAAAAGACATAATTACTTCTGGCTTTACAGTGGCAATTTGGTTACATCACCAACCTGGGCCTGCTAGCAGACCTATTTCCTGTTAGGTCTAGATATTGGCTGTAATTCATGAAGGGGCAGGGACTGGGGCAGGAAGAGTCATCCAAGTATCATGGCTGTAGATTGCTTTTTTTATTAGTGCTTCTACAGCCACTAATAATATGACTGAGATTTGTCTTTTTTTTTCCTAACAACCAGCCACTTCAGCAGCCAGATCCAGCCAGCCAGCCACTTCAGCAGCCAAAGTCAGCCAGCCAGCTAGCTACTGCAGCAGGCACAACCAGCCAGTCAGTCAACTCACTCCAGCAGACATTGCCGGCCAACCAGCTGTGACTCCAGCAGCCACAGCTAACCAGCTAGCCACTCCAGCAGCCAGTAAGCCATCTAGCCAGCTAGCCATGCCAGCAGCCAGCCAGCTAACCACTCCAGCAGCTAGCCAGCCAGCCAGCTAGCCATTCCAGCAGCCAGATATCCAGCCAGCTTACCACTAAAGCAGACAGCCATCCATCCAGCTAACTACTCCAGCAGCCAGGCAGCTAGCTAGCCATTCCAACAGAGAAAATAGCCAGCCAGCAAGCCAAACACTCCAGCAGGGAAGCCAACCAGCCCAGCAAAGACTGTGATTGTAGTGTTAAATAGCCACAACAGCAGGAAGGCAGCTAGCCAGTCAGTCAGCCCCAACAGCAGGGATGCCAGCTAGCCAGCAGCCACTACAGCAGGGAAGCCAGCAGGTGACTCCAGCAGTGAAGCCAGCCTAGCAAAGACAGTGATTGTAGTGGTAAGTAAAAATAGTATTTTATGTCTCTAGCATTTAAAAAAAATGGGAATATTGTATTTTATTTCAATTTTAAATTATTTTTGAGATTTGCAAGTATTAGGTTTTAAAGCTATACAAAGTATGTATGTGTATGTGTGTGTGTGTGTGTGTGTGTGTGTGTGTGTGTGTGTGTGTGTGTACACACACATGCACACACACACACACACACACACACACACACACACACACACACACACACACACACACACACACACACACTGTTAGAAAAATATGTATTAATGTGTGTATTAGTAATATGCTTAGTGCATTCAGAGCCTAATAGAGTTAACACATTTATTCTATTTCATACTGCATAAATCTGTACAAACTGCAGTTGCTTTCTGACCTTGTATTGTCAGCTAAATCTTGCTTGTGCCTTGGAAATTTACTGAGAAGCAGATGATTTCTGCTTGCGTTAGGAAAATATTGAATAGAACAATACTGCTTATATGAAACTCAGACAAGAAGTTCCGCTGTGCCATCAGAACATACACAGCTGTAGAAGTAATAGATAATTAGGACAAAACCTGCTTGAAAATATGAACTGCAATCAGCATTTGCTTGTATCTGTATTAGAAAAGTACCTTGAAAAGTAACAGTGTACAATAGATGCTTGTAAATGGATTAATAGTCACCAAGGCCAGGTTGTTTTTCTAAAATGTTTCTCACAAATCTAGTCATGTCAGCAGAAAATCTGAAGTAACACCTGCTGTAGTACAATGCTTAAAGCTGTGTTTGATTACGTCAGCTTAGAAGGCCATGTCTTGTAAAACAGTATAAGAATGAACTTACTTCCTGTTAGTAGTTAGACAAATCCTTGTATTTGCATGTTTTTGTCTCCTTGCTGCAAGTAAATTAAAGTGCCTTAACTGAACCTTACGTGTATTGGTCTTTGAAGTTTTTTCCTTTGACAGATTGGTCCTTTGGACCGGAAACCTTCACTTCACCTCGGATCAGACAGGCCAGGTGGCTTGAAACCGTACTGGGAAGAAACCATACCGGTTCTTCTTATTTGAAAAGTCCTCCGACTGAATTGTCGTACAAAAGAGGCCAGCCACTTTCTGATCTGTGACTGAAAGGCGGGTTTACTCGAACCAGGTGATCAATCACGAAGGCTCAAGTAAGGTGAATCTACCTTCTTTTTCTGTTTTAGATCAGGGACAAGATTTGTATTTATTCTGTTAGAGACTTTGTTTATAAGTCAGGGACAGAAAGATTACTGTCTTGTCATAGATCAAGGAAACAGAGCAGGTAGGCAGTCATTCTGAAGAGACTATAAAAATATCCGTGGTACCACGTAAAAATAAGGTGTTATGTAACGATTAAAAGGGTAGAATAAAATGGGTAATAATTGTACAAAAAGGTCCAAAAATCCGCCGTTAACCGAAGATGCAAAATACATGCAGTCACAGTGTGCTGATAATATTAAATACTACTCAAAGTGGGTTAATAAATATGAATTTTATGGTAAACTAGAGAAATCCTCACTTGTCAAACTTGTCAAACAGCTTAGAACCGATTCTAAAGGTCGGGTAAAGAAGCAATGTCAATTAGGAATTCCTCAGGCACACAGGTAGATTGAGGAAGTAAACCGAAGGGAACAAAAGAGTAATAATTTAAAAGCAATGTTTTTAGATAAAGAGGATAATAACTTAGTAATAGCATCAGCCCCTTCACCTCCCTTACCAGAATATGAAGCAAGTGAACAAGTTAGTCCACCCCTGTGATATCCTGCTATCGCTGTAAGTAGAGACACTACAAAAGCAACACCGTTTGTTAGAGATCCCGTCGAGACCAGGTCCCGAACACGGGCAGGAAACTCAAAAGGGGACATTGAGTTATATCAAATGGGTAGAAATTCACGATATATGAGTGAAGAAGAAATATGCCCACTTATAGAAGCGCCTAATCCTCAGGCAGGGCAAGAAGGTCAGGACCCAACTATTCTAATGTATAGACCCTGGACTCCGGAAGACATCCGGAAAGCCACTGAGGGAATTCCCCATCCAAAAGTTAATTTTAGAAAGTTCTTAGAAGATTTGCAAGGAATGAGGCTGAGTTATAATTTAAACGGAGAAGAGGTAGAAAAAGTAGCCAGACAAATTGTGGGTCCAGATTGGCACATGATTAGTGGCGACTGGAATTCCCATGATATTGCACTCAGGCCCCTCCCACATAGTAGCGCAGAGTTAGACAACTGAGTGAAAGGTCTTACAGACCGAATCTCTGAGAAATGTAAGCCTAGGGCAGACTGGACTTGCATTAATCAATGCATCCAACAAGAAGGTGAGACTGTTCATAGGTTCATAGGTTCATAGGTTCATACTAGGCTATCTGCCCGAGGGCATTTACAAGCCTAGCCCATAGTTTTGTGGCTTACGCCACCCCTTTAGTTTGGAGAAACTATGCCCATTATTTTGCTGTGCCTCTGTCGAGCAGTGACACTGAGGTAACCCCTGGGGTATATCTGCGATCTCCCATCCATTGGTCAAGATTCCTCTTGAACAAGGCCAGCGAGGTGCTCTGCCTCACATATACCGGGATTTTGTTCCACAGCATAGGGAGTCTTTGGGTGATGAATCTATCCCTCCAGCACGTCCTATTAATAACCATGTCGAGGTTTAAGTCTCCCGCCCTTGTGGCTCTGAGGGATCTAGATTTTTTGAGGTGAAGCATGTTCATCAAATCTGGGTTTGACATGGCCTTGTATGTCAGGCACAGGTCACCTCTGAGCAAGCGGTAAGCAACTGAATAGAGCTGGAGTTCTTTCAGTCGGGCAGCATAAGACAGATTTTTGAGACCCTTTATCCTTTTGGTGAGGAACATTTGTGGCCTCTCCAGCTGCTGCAAGTGTCGGGTCAAATACATTCCGAATGGGGCATTGTACTCAATCATTGGTCTGATGAGTGATGAGTACAGGGAGACTATGACCTCCCTTGATCTAGATGTGAATCCCTTCATGATAAGGTGGGCAATGTAGAAGGTCTTCCTAACTACTTTAGCAATATGAGTGTCGAATGAAAGGCTACTGTCAACCTGGGTCTCCAGGTCCCTGATAACTTCTTCGGTGATCAGTGGATTGCCACCTATATGGTAGCTAGGGGTAACCTTGTTTTTCCCGAAGGGTATGACTATGCATTTCTTGGCATTTAACTTTAGGCCATGGCTCTGGCACCAGTTATCCGTTTCTGTGAGACCCTTCTGAAGGATATCTGTGTCAGATGTGTTTTCGACTACGGCGCCCAGTTTGCAGTCATCTGCAAACTTTGTCAGCCATAACCCTCCTGTGTTTGCTTGTACTTCAGAAAAGTAGATGCCAAACAAGAGTGGGCCCAGGACTGAGCCCTGTGGGACACCACTTGTGACAGGCTTTGAGTCTGACATGGCGCCAGCAACTCTGACCCTGTGGGTTCTGTCACTCAGCCAGTTTGCAACCCATCTTGTGATGTATGGGTTTACATTTAAGCTGATGAATTTTTCAATGATACCCGAGTAGGGTACTGTATTGAAAGCCTTCACCAGGTCTGTGTTGACAGATATTATGCCAGACTGTTAGAATGTTTTAATAACCATTGTGGAATGCAGGTTCCTAAAGACCAGACACATGATTCCCCATATGAGCAGCAGTTAAAGAATGCATTTTTGAAAGGCAGTATTGCACCCATAAGCAGTTTTATTACAAAACACATGGTAGATCATCGTACAAGCAGATTACAGTCATTGCTTGAATATGCTAGGCATGCCGAAAGCAAAAAGAAAAAGAAAGCCCAAGTATTTTCTGTAGAAGGCGGAGCAGAAGTTTATGTAGTACAGTCTGGGAAAAAGGGCAAGAGAAATGCCCAGGGAAACAAACAATCTGATCAACAATCAGAGGACTTTGAAGGGTGAAAGAAAAGGGGTGAATGTTTTAAATGCGGTAAGAAAGGACACTTGGCAAGGGATTGCAAGAAAAATAAGAAGGCAACCACGGAAGATAAGGAGGGTGAGGACTGACTATATGATAGTCAGGAATCACTAGAAGGGGATAGCAGAGAAGGGACAAATGAGAATGTGATAGAGGGAGTAGAGAATGTGACAGAAGAAATACAGGAAGTGCAAGAAGTCACGGATAGTGAAGAAAATGAAATATTGGATTTGGCTTTATTGAGCTTAGAGCTCTATTTAGCAGACACAAAACCAGAAGTCACACTCCTGGTAGAAGGGAGGGAAGTCACATTTTTGTGTGACTCAGGGGCCTCACGGACCCTGATACATCCCTCCAAACTGCCAGAGAACTCAGAGTCACCTGATTACATATTAGTGAAAGCAGCTAATGGACAGCTGTATCGGGAGCCCCTCTCCCATAATATTGTGCTAACTGATGCTGTTTCAGGATTGACCCAGAAAAGCAAAATTGTTGTTTCTGCAAAATGCCCAGTAAACCTCTTGGGCAGAGACCTTATGCAGCTATTTAGTATAGAAGTAGTTCCAGCCATGCAGGGTATGGAAGCACAGTGACAAATTGATACCTTTGCAGTGCAATCGGAGGGTAAATCATATTATTGGTACAGCCAGGACTTGGTTACGACTGGTCCAGGGGCAGTGGCTGAAGAGTTGATGAACGTAGCCGTCAGCAAGTTCCCCTCCCTTGACATTGATAAACAGCATTTGTTGCACTGTACTCTGTATTATTGTAACACACCAGGACCTGATAAGGAATATGAGCAAGAATTGTTTAGAAATCGTGCAAACAGATTAGTATTACGTAATCTGTACTGGGACACAGAAGGGAACAGTGTAGCCAGCTGTTCATTGCCCCAGGAGTTCTTTGCACTTTACAAATCTAATTGATTACCACATGTTAGCTTAACTAAGGACAAAAATGTGAAATGGGTAGACTTAGGAGAAAAAGTCATGAGATGGGAGAAACAGACAGAGCTAGAACTATCAGAACAGGGAATACAAATGCAGAAGTTGAATTGGATAACTCAGACCTGCCCAGCTGTACACTTGCAGTCTAGCAAGGACAGCTGATTAGCACTCCTATTGAAGGAGGAAGAGAATGCCTTACAGAATATACCAGAAACTCTCTGGTCAACAGGAAAATCAGATGTAGGACTTATTTGTACAGCAGGACCAGTTACTATTACGCTTAAGTCAACATTTAGACCACAAAAGAGACAGTGTCCCTTAAGGAAAGATGCAAAGGTAGGAATCAAACCTATTATAGCAGCTTTGCTTAAGGAAGGGGTGCTGGTGGAATCTCCTGATTCACCATGTAGCACACCCTTATTTCCTGTTAAGAAAGCGAATGGGGAGTGGTGTATGGTCCAAGATTTACAAGCTGTAAATGATGTGGTGATACCAAGGGCGCCTACGGTGCCAGATCCACACACCCTGTTGAATGATTTAAAACCTCAACAGAAATATTTTTCTGTGGTAGACATCAGCAATGCATTATTTTCGATACCAATACACCCTGACAGCCAGTATTGGTTTGCATTTACATTTCAGGGGAAAAGGTACACATATACGCGACTACCACAGGGGTATTGTGAAAGTCCAAAAATATTCTCAAAAGAAATGGCAAGCAACTTGGCGGGATTTACCCCACCAAGAGGTAGTCAGATTTTGCTTTATGTTGATGATATCCTGCTGGCAGCCCCCACCCAGCAAGACTGTAAATAAGATACCATAGAGCTATTACAATTTTTAGCCACTGAAGGACATAAAGTAAACAAAAATAAACTGCAGCTTTGGAAAAAACAAGTTAAATACCTAGGATATGTAATATCCAAGGAGGGTAGGACATTAGATGAGGACAGAAAAATAGCGATTTTGCAAGCACCAAAACCCACTACCAAGAAGGAAATGATGTCCTTCCTGGGTACAACTAATTTTTGTCGGAGCTGGATTCCAAACTATGCCTTGGAATCCGCACCGTTGACTAACCTGATTTATAAAAAGCTTATGACAGCACAGGATTTGTTACAATGGACACCAGAAGCAGAATCTGCTTTCTGTAAACTGAAACAGTTAATAGCGTCCTCATTAGTTTTGGGATTACCAAACTATCATAAACGTTTTTTCCAAACTGTAGATTGTAAGCAAGGTTATATGACATCAGTGTTAACACAGCAGCATGGGGACAAGCAATGCCCTATTGCTTATTATTCATCACAACTGGACCCAGTGGCATGGTCTTTACCTCACTGTGTACAAGCAGTAGTTGCAGCTGCAATGGCAGTACAGGCTTCGGCCTCAGTAGTGTTGTTCCACCCTCTCACATTGAGAGTGCCTCATGCAGTCGCGATTATTTTACTGCAAGAGAAGGTAGCATATCTTTCCCCTGCTAGGCATCTTTCCTGTATGACTATATTGTTGAGCCAACCTCACATGACAATTGAACATTGTATGACTTTGAACCCTTCTACCTTGCTCCCAACCCCTGCAGATGGCACACCACATAGCTGCCTGCAGGTGATTGAGCAAAAGACACTACCTAGAAAAGATCTTACAGATGTTCCCTTGGATGATGCCGAGGTGACATATTACATGGATGGCTCATGCAAAAGGGGTCCTGCAGGACAGAACCTAGTAGGATATGCAGTAGTTTCTGACACAGAGATTATAGAAGCGAAATCTTTACCACACAGTTTATCTGCACAGGCAGCAGAATTGATTGCCTTGACACGGGCATGTACCTTAGTAAAGGGTAAATGTGTAAACATTTTTACTGACAGCCAGTATGCTTTTTCTATTGTACATGTTTTTGCGCAACAGTGGACAAATCGAGGAATGATAACATCTACTGGCAAACCAATTAATCATGCACAGTTTATTTTAGATCTTTTAGAATCTATTCAGTTACCTCAGAAAGTAGCTATTTGTAAATGCCCAGTCATACCAAGCAACAGGACAGGATTTCAAAAGGTAATGCGAGAGCTGATACAGCTGCAAAGCAGGCAGCTTCAGAAGTGTTTCTTTTGAATGAGGAATTACAACCCTCTGAGATTTTAGACTTAGAAATGTTAAAAACAATGCAGACACTTACTACGAAAGTTGAAAAACAAAGATGGGTAAAACGAGGAGCAATTCTTGAAAAGGGGCTGTACATCTTTAAAGAAAGGAAACCGATATTGCCATCTAATTTGTTTAGATATGTTACTTTGTTGAGCCATGGGCAGAGCCATGTCTCAACAGGGGGGATGTTACAGCTGCTGAACTGAGTGTTCACGACATATGGCTTCTCAAATTACTCTAAAAAATTCTGCGCGGTATGCCACATTTGTAATAAACATCATGCACAAGGGGCGTTAAAGCCCAAGCAAGGGAGTTTCCCTACACCACCGTATCCATTTCATACTATTTGTATGGATTTCATAGAGTTGAATAAATGTGAAAATAAGAAGTATTTTCTTGTCATTGTAGATATGTTTTCCAGATGGGTGGAAGCCTTTCCGACTAAAAATCCAGATGCTACAACAGTGGCCAAAGTCCTTGTAAAAGAAATAATCCCTAGATTCAGCATTTCAGAAAGGATCTACAGTGACAATGGTGCACACTTCGTGAATCAGACCATACAAAAGCTAAGTAGATTTTTCGGTATTTCTTTAAAGAATCATTGTGCGTATCACCCACAATCAGTAGGGCTAGTAAAGAGGCATAATGGGATTTTAAAGAGTAAGCTAAGAAAGTTAATATCAGAAACACAGAGAAACTGGGTGCACTGTCTTCCCCTGGCACTGTTGAGCATGAGAACTGTTCCAAATGCAAAAGGATTGACTCCATTTGAAAAGCTCTTTGGAAGGGCTTACTATATACCTCAGTGGAAATCTCTCATGCCCACAACCAGGAAGCTGATAGTACATTAGCAGAGTATATGTGTAAGTTATTAAATTCTAAACATTTGCTGCAGTTAAATTCTGTTTCAGATAAAGAGCGAACCAGACCGTCAGAAGTGGCAGTGCCCCCTGGAGCATGGATCTGGCTGAAGGTAGTCAAGAGAAAGAACTGGACATCTCCAAAGTGGGAAGGTCCATATCAAGTGCTTTTGTCAACACCCACTGCAGTCAAGATAGCGGAACGTGTCTCTTGGATCCACCTGACGCACTGTAAACTAGTTAAAAACTTTGAACTGAACAAAAATCTTGTTACATGCCAAGAGTAAAAATGATAGAGTCCAGAAGAAACAGGAATGCAGAACAACCCTTTCCTCAGAAGTATTGCATAATCATCCTAACTGTATTTGTGGCAATAATCATTTTGCTGTGGCCTTTCCTTTTCCCAGCCACACAGACTGAACTGAATAAATGTGAAGCGTTACTCATAAACTGGCATCCAAACTTTAACACTTACCAGGCAATTAAATATGTGTATGCTGAGACTTTCAATGTTTCAAATTGCTGGATTTGCACAGCTTTGCCGACAGCATACGGTGGGGGTTATTAATGACAACGGTCCCCCTAGGGGTCAATGAGACCTGGGAAGACTTGATTTGTGATACCTCAACCATTACAGCACAAGATAAAATAGCATTGCACTTGTCTGTTCCATAAAAGGGAACTGTGTATTTTTACAAAAATGACACTGTTCAGGAGGGTTGGAGCAATTGCAATGTGACTGTTCCTTATAGATGTTATACTAAAGGAAACAAAGTAGATCTTTATTGTAATACAAACTATGATTCATTTCTTGGATTGATGCATAAAACACTTGAAGTAAAACATAATTCTGTTCTTTATAAACAGCTGTCTATAATTGATAGAAAAATGTTTCATGCAGGGCGAGTATACATTCATAGCAAGGTTACTACTAAAGTAGAGGACTGTTATTTTGTGTGTGGCAGAAAGGCATACAAATGGTTACCTGAGAATTAGTCCGGCAGTTGTTTTTTGGGTTACCTGGTTCCGGCCATACGACACACTGCAGTCTTGCCTCATGGGAAAATTCGAAATGTCTGAGAAGTCATCAAGAAACCTGTAAATAAAGTGGGACAAATCGATGCACATTGGAAAGACCATCACTCTCTAGGTAAAGGACTGACACACATGGACTTGAGTGATAGCGTTATATCGTGGGCAGGCATATTACCAGCATATGGAGCAGTGAAATCGATTTGGGAGCTAAGAAAACTGTCAAAACTTCTTGAAGTAATGAGCAACGCAACTTTTTCTGCTCTTGAATTGGTGACTGATGAACTAAATGCTATGAGAACTGTAGTGCTCCAAAACCGCATGGCTCTCGACTTCACCCTTGCGGAGAGAGGTGGTACGTGCGCTTTAATCCAAGAACAATGCTGTTTGTATATTCCTGACCATAAACACCAGATAGACAATCATCTTGAGGTAATTCAGCAAGTGTCGGCCATGACCAAACCAGGCCCAAACCCACTGACAGACTTTTTCCAAAAATGGTTTGGGGGGTGGGGTACCATCCTAATGAATATCCTGATTGCCATTTGTGTAGGTATGTTCCTACTGGGAGTACGTGTTTGTTGTGGTATCCCCTGCACGAAAAGACTGATTAAAGACCTTATAGACATGTCAGTTTCTGAAACCTTATATCAAAGTACTGAGTTTGAAGAACTGTTAAAAAACTGAAAATGCTTTCATAAGTTTAAACTGAATGATTCTCTTAACTGCAAATCCTGAGTGGAAGAGGTTAGGAGAAGAAAACACACTGTTTATGCTTATTTTGAAAGTAGAATAAAAGTATTAATCCACTGGATAAGGAACTTGGGAGATTGCTTTTCATAATTAGTTTCCATATGCCCTCTCTCCTTAAGTTATTACATCCTAGTGATGCCTCCAGGTGCATCTGCAGTTAACTCCTACTGATGCATCTAGGCATCAAATATTGCTTATTCATATTTGCATCAATAATTCCAAAACCATGCCATGTAGAAGGTTTAAAAAAAAAATCATGTTAAAGCTTAAAAATAGCAAACTGAACTGCATTAATATTTTACTTCTGTCTAGAGCAGGTAAATAGATATTAACTGTTATGTTTATGATATTAATTTATATAGATATAATTCTCACATTCTTCTAAATATCTCAACATCTAAGTAATACAGACATAACTCCTTAGCCTTATATGAAAGCTCTCAGATGGATGAATAAAAGGCTGCTGACAGTATTTGTGTAACTTGAGTGGTTGCTGAGATATTGTAAGTTGTTTACAAAATGCTACAAATATAATAGTTACTGTGCTTACTGTGACTTATAAAATTCAGTTTAAGATCTAAACCTAAAGAATACTACCACTATAAAAATCATTTGTGTTTGTGCTGAAGAGTTTGCCATTTATACTTCTTTCATAAACCGTACGGTTGCAGAGATATGAACATTTGTTTGAAATGTGAGGACAATTAGATTGTGCAAAAAGGCTTAGGCTCCGTCCACTGGAAGTTACAGTGCAAACTTTCTGAGCTCCATTGGGGTGAATGAGTTAAATTTCATCTGCTTTTCCTTCAAGGGTTATTCATCTTTCATTTTCTATAGATCTAGGTACTCAGTTATTTTCTTCAGCATTGGTAGCTCTCATTTTACTGTGGAATTTTATTTCCTTCCCTCAAGGGATATCCCAAAAGTCATTTCACCTCCCTATGGCTGTAAGCCCTATAAGCTCTATTGCAATACTCCCACAGTTATTAAGTACAGAAATATCCTCCCCTTGCTGATGACACAGAAGAAAATGCTTTGATTACAACTCATTGCAATAACTTTATCAGGAAAGCTAAGTCACATTCTCAGACCTGCCAGCCAAGATGCTCTAATCTCATCATAGGTATTCCAAGCCATGAATAAAAAAACTCATTGAATAAAAGTAATTTATACAAAGGGCATAACAAAACTCATAGCCTTTCTGTGAGTTAGCTTTATATCCAAAAACTTGCTTCTTCTTCTGGCTCCTGGAAATAAATATTTGACATGATTTCTCCTAAGGAGAACACTACAAACACCACCATAAAAAAAAAAAAAACAGTACGCTGAATTCCCAAGTTTAAGGAGTGTTCACAAGTTATAAAACTGAAGGTATTCTTAGCTTCCACCCTGCTCACAGTTCATCCAACAAACACCCTTTCTCAAACTCTGTGGCTTGATCTCTTTGGGCCTTGTGTAACTTATTCAAACCTGACAACATCACTTCAGCCTATGCCTAAAGGTTACCTTTCTCTTCATCTAGAGTATGTTTTTCAGATTCCCAATAGTCTTAATTGATAATACACTTTGTATCTTGGTGTACTTGCATTCTTTCCTGCAGTATTGTTCCATCCATCCCTAAACCAAGACACTTGCATTCAGCCCCCAAAGTAGTAATGGACTCAGACATTCCTCTCAGCTGTCCCAGCTTTTTCAGATTGTCTCCAATTTTGCCACATATTTTTGCCATAGGAGTCATAATTGTTTGGATATTCTTGTAGACTGCTGAATTTACAGTCATTAAAAATGACAGCCATTAGAATGTTATACTTCTTTTTGGTTAGAATAAGCAAGCTGATAAACAATCTGGTGTTCTATTAACTTTTAAAAGTGAATTGGAGTAATATTAAAAAAAAGTCTGCCTCTGATTTTGAGCTTTGTTTCTCACATTATTTTTGACTTTGGCAAGAATTCTTGAGCAAAAAAGTTGAGAGGTACGCTTTTAAGATGGTTTGCTTAGGTTATTCCAGCATACAAAGCCTCTTCCACTGAGCTTTCCAATCAACTGAGAGTTTACTAAATTAAATCTTTAGGAAGAATTAAAAGGGCATTGTTTAGAAAATGAGTCTTGTAACAGTCTTGTTGAAGGGTCTAACTCACATAGTGGCAGAAGCTTATCCATAAACAGCATCATTGCCTGTAGGTTAAATCAAGGTGAAAATGTGTAAAAAAGATACATCACTTGTAATTTAGTGTCTAGGGAGTGTACATAAAGTAATGTTCTGCTATGTTAAAGTATTAGTATTTTTATTACAAAAAAAAACCTTCAAATGTGACACTTGGAAAGCAGTGCAAAACTAGGCCTATATCTTCTGAGTATGTTAGAAGATGGTATAATCCCTGTAATGCATAGCAAGGTTGACAGTGTGGCAGTTATACGTACCCTCATATAGGATCATCAATCCTCTTCCCAACCCACCAAGGCAGCCCCACACAGTGTGGATTACTAAGCAAGGTGCACTCTCTTATGTATAGGGTGCTCAAACCCCTTCTCATTCTGCTGAGGGAGAGGTCACCATGCAATCAATGGTCAATCGCACCACAGGAACTTAAAAGGGAAATAAAAAGAGGCTTGGATGTGAGTGAGAAGGTCATCCTTTAAATTATGTGGGCTCCCCTCCTAACCAGACAAAACCCCTCAATGTGACAAATGAAGGTTTTCTATATGCTGCTCATAGGTTCATAGGTTGATAGGTAGGTACTAGGCTATCGGCCCAAGGGCCTACGTAAGCCTAGCCAACAAGGTTCCCTGGCTTATGCTACCCAAGAAAGTTATTTTCCTGTGCCACATCCAAATACACCGGTCATCTGGAAAGGATCAGTGTGCACTAAGTGATGATCAGATGGTAAGATCATTCTAATTGGTGAGGTCCCAGCCCATTTCAGGAGAGGTCCAAGAAGGCTTGAAAATATGTAACTAAAATGTTGACTTGTTACTTTTCCTATAATGAAATCAAACTAAATGCAAAGAGTGTATAGCATCACATAATTTTTACATTACATTGAAATCAATGTAGCAAAGGAATACCGAGGTGAGTTAAATACGTGTTTCTTCATTTCTCTGCAGGCTGATTAGAGAGAATCTAAATCTGTGTGACAAAAGAAAAACAACATAACTACGTTTAAGAAATGTATTTATTAATTAATTTATTTATTGCATTTGTTTACCAGGAAAGTCCACTGGGCCTGAGAACAGCCCATTTTCAGTGGAGGCCCGGGGAGAAAAGCTTCACATATAGTTACGTAGACATATAGTTACAGACAGATAAAGTATTAACACATTGTATACAGTATATAATGCAGTAGTATTGTATACTTAAAGCATAATCATACAAAAATTGTTAGAATACATAGAATCATTTGAAGAAATGGAGTAGAGTTATTTTTACTTAGGGGCATGTGAAAGTGAAAAAGTATATGAGAGTAAGTGTGATGCAAGTAGAGAGATAGTTGAGTGCAGTACAGAGAAAAGAGAGAGAGGCAGAAGGGTTAAAGCGGGGATAGCAGAGGCTAAAGTGACAGCAGAAGGAGTAGATTTGAACAGGAAAATGTGGGGCAGGTTAGTTATACAGTGGGCGAGAGTAAGTATTCTGAGAAAGGTTGGGCTAAGGGGTGGAGTATACAATTTTTTGTAAGAAAGACCCAAGATAGGTTCTTGGTATCTAATGAAGCTCAAAGGCTTTTTGCATGTTTAGGAAGGATCACAGTGACAGAGTTTGAAGATCAGTGGCTTCATTTATATAATGTGGTGCTATAAGGGTCAGGGGAGGCAAAAGACCCAAATGCATCACAATATGAGAAAGTCATATCCAAGATGAAACAGTGGCAAGGTGAACAGATTAGATGGTGTCTGACAAATGTGAACAATGTACTTTCTGAAGGATATGTGCAATACGGCACAATGTTATCTGGATACAGAAACAGCTTGATGTAGCTTACTGGTACAGTAAAGGTGAGGTATTACAGAGAGAAGACTATAATCAAAACCAAAGTAAAATGAAGCAGCACTCTATCTCTTAACTGATGCAGTATCAGAATGATACAGGACAAATGATGGATTCAATGATTACTTATTATTGGGAGAACAGTAAAGAACAGGGGGAAAAACAGTGGGTACTGAGTTTTAAAACAATCCAGATTAATTAATCTTCAGAAAGGTGAGAATATTGTCATAACTACAAATGAAATGCAGCAGTCAACTTCTTATTAATATTTTCAGTAACTTATGTTAACAAATGGTAATCTGTATTTCCACTACATGTAGATAAGTATATTATAGAATTTGGGATGGAATGTGCTATTTTCAGTAACTTATGTTAACAAATGGTAATCTGTTTGTATTTCTACTACATGTAGATAATTATGTTGTAGAATTTGGTGTGGAATGTGTTGCAACTATCTAAAACCTGCAAATTTGGATATAAAAATGAATATACAAAGGCACTATTCTCATTGGTTATCTAGAGGGAACAAATTCAAGAATTCACAAATCCTTGACAAATGACTTCTAAATGTTTAGCCATAGCATTCTGAAACTTAAAACTCTGGCATGTGACTATGATACACTGCATTACAGGATGAGTAACAGTTTCAGCATGTTTTTAGAAATACTGCTATAACAGCAGACATTTTAAAGATAGATTTTATGACATGCAAGTACTGGCATCATTCTTATGAATTTCAACTGTCGTAAATCATCATAGACAGAAATTTCTATATAGAATATGTATTTCTTTCTGTGACACAATTAAATACTCCCCAAAGAGAGACAGAGAAACACACAAAGAAAAAAAATAACGTAAAAGCTTTCTAACGTACAGAGGCAAAAATGCAAATTAATAGCTTGATAAACAGGATTTATAGAAACATCAGAAATAGTATGTGTGACCTTATTTATCATGTTGTTAACAGGTAGTATATAACAGAGAACAGAAAAGAGTTTTCAAGTCATATCAAAAATAATATGAAAATACTTATTTGTTATTCAGAGTAAGTGTATTTCTTCTGTGAATGGTCTCCTGAACAACACTATAATTTTATACTTAACTGATTTAATTGCTCCAATAAGATTGCATATTCTTAGCATTTTATTAATTTAGTGTTTACTACTGTTTAAAAAATGTTTATTTACATGGCGGTACATTCTAAATACTGGCAAGGTGTAATGACCTTGCTGTATGCCAGGAATAAAAGAATGTTTGCCTAAGGATTACTAATGTGCACTGCTTTTCATAACTGAAGACTGGGGGAACTGTGTACAATTTGCTTGTTCCAAGAGGCTGGGTTTGGAATAGGGTTTCAACAATCAAAGTAGTGAACAACAGTCTACAGTCATTACCATTACATGCCATTCTGAAGAATGCTCATTGGGCATGCAAAGGTTGTCATGGCCATACATAGAAATCCTTGTATTAGGAATACTATATGACACTGCACATGACCCAGTCTCTCTCCCCTACCCTTGTACACATTCTCCAATCCCTCTCCCAACCCACCAAGGCAACCCAACCCAGTGTGGACTTCTAAGCAAGGTGCACTAGTGTAATAGTGTCAGCTATTTGGGCAGGGACACAAAGTACTGGTTGGACAGAGAGGGTGCTGGAGGTCTTGGCTTGACCCCTCAGCTGAGATATTAACTGTATAACTTTGCCAGTGGGGAGTCTTATTGGGGATCTGAAGAAAGAGGGAGAAACCAGCCCCAGACTGACTGTGATCTCTGTGTGCTTTTAAGGGAAATTGTTCTTTACTGTGAGTGTAGTCGTCAGCCTTCCATTGCGTATGTCCCTCACTGTTGCCAGTGGTGAGGATTGAGACTCCTTGATTACTGGGCCAGTGCTTGGGTGTCACATATTAATTGGTGGCAGTAGTGGGATATCCACATCACATATTAATTCGTTGACAGTGGTTGACAGTGGTGAGTTAGCCACATCACATATTAATTGTTTGGGAGTGATGTGGATATTGAATTCCTGTAGCCTGTGTATAGTGGTCACTAAAGGTGTTTGTACTCTCAATCAGCCACTCAGTGAACATTCAGAGTTCATATCATATCACAACTGTTTTATTATTTTTGTTAGTTTAGTTAGCCAGGGAGAGCAGGCAAGCATGTCAGCAGAAGAGTATGGCAAGCTGACAAGGAGCCAGTTGGCTGACATGTGCCAGGCTAAAGGACTGGTGAATGCCAACCTGACTAAAGCAGACATGATTGTAGCTTTAGTCACAGCTGCATCATAGAATAGCAGCCAGTAGGGCAATCACACAGGCCTTGGAGATGTATAACTCTCAGAAAATGGACAGCTCAACCTTTCAAATCCATCTGGAATTAAAGAGACTTGAGCTAGAGGCCAATAATTTGGAAATAGAAGCAGCAAAGAGACTTGAGGCATCTAGAGACTGAGGAAAATGAGAACCTGCAATGTCTGAAGGCTGAGGAGAAGGAAAGGCAGAGGCAACATGAAAAGGAGATGCTGGCTGTTTGCCAGAGCAATGTAGGTAATGGGGAAGGGAGTAACTGAACCCCAGAAGCAACAAAGGTCAGTGAATTTCTTCCACAATTTACAGAGGGGGATAATTTTGATAGTTTCATTCATATGTTTGAGAGGGTATGTAACTAGTATAATGTTGACCAAGGGCTCGGGGTACGGTTCCTGACCCCCTCAGTCCATGGTAAAGCTGTAACTGTAATTTCTAAACTGTCTAATACCATTTGTTTAAAATTATAATCCAGTAAAAATGTGTTTGCTAGAATGTTTTAAGTTAATACCTGAAACTTATAGGAAAATGTTTTGTGAGCATAGATGCAAGGCAGATGAAAGTGTGTGTGAATATGTTGCTGAACTAAGCATTTATTTTCATAGGTGGGTGAGTGGATGTCTGGTCACCACTTTTGAAGGTCTGGCAGACATTTTGGTGAGGGAACAAATCCTTAGCACTTTGCCTGAGGACATGAGAATCTGGTTAGCTGATAGACAATGCAATACTGTAGATGAGTTGGGGAAGAAAAAAGACCTATACCTAGCAAGTAAGGCATCACTGCACAGGAAAGGAACACCTGGTGCTGCTCATGGGTCTAAGGCAACCCATGATGGGCAGCCCAGACTGCCCCAACAGAGTTCACCAGTAGCAGGGGAAGCCACTAGTCCTGGTACACATCCAGGACCAAGGGTTAAATGTTTTAAATGCAACCATTGGGCCATGTAGCATATAAATCTCCATGGCGGCAAGGTGGGGAACAAAAGGAGGGAGAGCCAGTAAGTAGGAATGATAAAATGCAGCAGTAAGTTGTCTCAAGACAACAAAGGTACTAAACTACCACAAGAGGTCGTATCCTATCTCAGTGAATGGGAAAGAGGCCATGGGTAAGAGAGACACAGCCTCTGACCTAACCATTGTGAAGCCTGCAATGGTTACAGAGGAGCACTACTTGCTTGGGCAATCTACTCTAGTCAGAGCTTTATGAGGAAACCCATTCCAAATACCTTTGGCTAGGGTTCTTCTTGACTGGGAGGGTGAAAAAGGAAAGAAGAAAGTAGGTGTGTTTGAGGATATCCCTGCAGATATCCTGATAGGGAATGATTTTGATAATGCAGTACCCTGTCTGCATGCAGTTACATGCAGTCAGGTTGGAGATAAGCATGTGGGTCTAATAGCCTGGGGAGACCCAGACAGACTGTGCAGTTGCAGCCAGGACTGGTGAGGTGGTTAATTCAAGGAAGGAGCTACTCTGTAGCAGTGAGACTGAAGGTGAGCCACAGCTGCTTGTGAGTACTGATGTTCCCTTGGACAGAGTGACTGCAAGAGCAGAGGTGGCAGTAGTAGCTCCCATTCTGACAGTGAAGCGCCACTGTCAGAATATGCCAGACTTCCTGTGGAAGGGGAGCTGAGAATGGTTACAAAGAGAGAGTTGAGACAGGATCAGTTCTCAGACCCTACATTACAAGGCCTGAGGGAGGTAGCTAGTGATGCACCTGATTTTCAAGGGAAGGCAGAATCTGTATACTGGGACAAAGGGTTACTGTATAGAGAGTGGACCCCTTTGGCAGTCTAGAGGGTAAGAGAATACAGCAGTTGGTAGTGCCCAGAACTATCATCTGGCACTTCTAGCCATAGCTCATGATGTTCCCTTTGTAGGTCATATGGGCATAAAATGTACATAGAGTCATATTATGCAGAACGTCTATTGGCCTGGTATTTCCAAAGATGTAAAAGGGTACTGTAAGACCTGTGAGTAGTACCAAAAGGTAGACAAGGCAGGAGACAAGGTGAAAGCTCTTTTGATGGCTTTGCCTGTGATTGAGGAGCCATTTCAGAGGATAGCTATGGGTATTGTGGGGCCTCTGAGTACCTCAAGTTCCACAGGGAAAAAGTATATCCTAGTGGTAGTAGATTATGCTACCAGATACCCTGAGACAATGGATCTGTCCTCCATTGAGGCATAAAAGGTGGAAATGCTTTGTTAGAGATTTTCAGCAGGGTAGGTTTCCCAAAAAATACTAACTGACAGAGGTGCCAATTTCATGTCAGATCTGCTGGCTTCTATGTGGAAGTACTGTGGGGTGAAGCACCTAAAGACCACCCCTACCATCCCTAGACTAATGGTCTTGTTGAGAGGTTAAACTCTACTCTCAAGTCCATGCTATGGGCATTTTCAGACCAGTTTAAGAGAGTGGGACAAATATTTGCCCTATCTGTTGTTTGCTTACAGAGAGGTTCCCCAGGAATCCACAGGTTTTTCACCCTTTGAGTTGTTGTATGGGTATAGTGTGAGGGGGCCTCTAGATTTGATTCAAGATGAGTGGGAGGGTGAGTGTGAATTCCACAAGGAGTCTGTTGTGGCATATGTCCTAAACCTAAGGACAAGGCTCAGGGATCCCATGGGCTTGGCCCAGGAGAACCTGGCAGAAGCCCAACATAAGAAAAAGATCTGGTATGACAGGAATGCTCAAGTTAGAGAGTATGCTGTAGGGCAGCAGTTAATGGTTTTCATTCTTGTCAGACACAACAAGCTGCAGGCAGCCTGGGAGGGGACCATACAAGGTGGTAAGGAAGGTCAGTGATGTTAACCACATGGTAGAACTGCTAGGCAGAGGCACAGATTGTACCTTGTTAACATGATGAAACCTTACCATGATAGGGAGGCCCTTGTGCTGAGTATTTGCAGTGTATTGCAGTAGGACTCTAATGGGTATCTGGTGACTGATCTCCTCAGTGAGGCTCGGACTGACACCTCATTGGAAGGGGTAGCAGTGTCCCAGCAGCTATCCACTACCCAGATTCGAGAAACCTGAGCAGTGTTACATGAGTTTGGGGACATGCTCACTAGGAAACCAGGGTGCACCCACCTGGTGCAGCACCATGTGGATACAGGACCCCAAAGGCCTATTAAGCAGGCCCCTTATATGGTGTCTGAGAGAGTCAAACAGACTCTGAGGGGGAAGATCCAGAAAATGTTGGAACTAGGGGTAATTCAGGAGTCCAGCAGTTCTTGGGCCTCCCCAGCGATGCTGGTACCAAAGAAGGATGGCAGCACCAGTTTCTGTGTGGACTACAGGAAATTAAATAGTCACACAGAGTCAGGTGCTTACCCCATGCCGGACAGATGAAGCCCTTGATCAGCTGGGTGGGACTAAGTACCTTACCACCATTGATCTTGCCAAAGATTGCTGGCAGATGCCCTTGACTCCCTGTGCTACAGAAAGGTCAGCCTTTGTGACTCCTTTTGGCTTGTATGAGTTCATGAAGATGCCCTTTGGGATGATAATTGCACCAGAGACTTTCCAAAGGCTGGTAGATCGTATCCTAGCAGGAGCAGGAGATTTTGCCCTTGCTTACCTAGATGATATTGCCATCTACAGCCATTTCTGGCAAGTGCACCTTCAGCATGTCAGGGAGGTGCTGAGCAGACTACAGAGGGCAGGGTTGACCATTAAGCCCAGCAAATGTCAGATGGGTATGGCAGAGGTCTCCTACCTGAGACATGGAGTGGGGAGTGGTAAGATCAGGCCAGAACCTGACAAAGTGGAAGCCATTCAGGCATGGCCTGCACCGGTTACCAAAACACAGGTGAGTGCATTCTTAGGGATAGCAGGATACTACAGAAAGTATGTCCCCAACTATAGTACCATAGCTGCCCCCCTCACAGTCCTGACAAAGCAAAACAGGCCAGGTAAGGTAGTGTGGACCCCAGCATATAAGCAGGCATTCTAGAAGCTTAAAGGAGCATTGGGAGGACCCCCTGTGTTAGACACTCCAGATTACAGCAAATAATTTGTTGTACAGCTGGATGCTTCAAACCATGGGGTGGGGGCTGTACTTAACCAGGTTTCCTCAGAGGGAGAAAGCACCCAGTGGTATATCTCAGTCATAGACTCCAACCCTGGGAGGAATGCTATGCAGCTGTAGAAACGGAATGCATAGCCATAGTGTGGGCACTGCAGAAACTTCTGCCTTATCTGTATGGAAGAAAATTCACTGTAGGTACAGAACACAATCCCTTAAGATGGCTACATTGAGCCCAACAGCAAAATGCCAAGTTACTCAGGTGGAGCCTAGGGTTGCAAGCATATGATATGACAGTGCAGCACTGCAGTGGGTTTAGCAATGCCAATGCAGATGGGCTCCCAAGACAGGGGATGGGTTAAGGCATTCCCAGATAGGCTCAACCCTCTCAAGCAATGTTTCTCAAGGGTCACTTGAAAAGCTAGCTTGAGTTTTTGAGGAGGGGAGAATTGTGACACTGCCAGCCCAGCTATCTGGAATGCTCTGGATATTTGTGTGTCATGTGTGAATATTAACATGATTCATATGCCTGTCTTACCAATGTAAGAGAAGTATATGTTATGTGTATATTAAACTACTGGTGCAGAAGTGTGTATTGAACTGTATGTAATGTACTGAGCTTCAAGAATGTAACCACAGTGTACCCTACTGGAAAAGAACAGAAATGTATAGAAACTATATACCTGTGCAAATGCATATTTTAATAGCAGAAGCTGAAACATACAGCGTTAACTTGAAAAACTTCAAGAACATAAGTTGAAAAGTAAAGTGTTTTACAACTGTGTTATCTCTCAGTAAGCAAACACAATATCTACAGCTAGAGGTTTTCCTATTGTCTTGAAACAGAAATAATTACTAGGTTTCAAATATAAAAGTGTTTAATTGTTTTATGACTTCCATTTCTGAGCAAACATCTGAGAGATATGTATTTTTCACATAGAAATGTTAAATTTTGTTAAGTATCTGTTAGCCTGGGAACTGAAGGCAGGTGACAACAAATGATGTTACCCAGGATAACCCAGCAGTAATATGTGCTATTAATTTAAAAACTCTGTCTCAGATAGAGACTGGGCACTTTGCTTTGTCTTGGACCTTGTAAGAACATACACAAGTCTAGGGTACAATAATTTCTTTTAGACTTAAATAGGAATATAGTAAAGGTTAGTTTAGATGTTTTCTGTATTTATTTGACACTGTCCTGCAATGTTGTTTTAAAATATTTCCTGTGATTCTGAATTCTGTAGTTACTGTGTTGATTGAGTATTGTCTTGTTCTTTATTATTTATTATTAAATATAGTTAAACCTTTTAACTGTGGCTGGTTTGTTTAGAGATATTTTAGCTCTTGCATACTTGCATATGCATTTGGTGATATTGTATAGGCCACTCCAATAGCCTTGCTCTTGGTCACACTTACCATTTGGATAACAGTAACATTAAAGCATTACACAGTAGGATTAGTCACCCTTTGTAAGGGCCTTTAAGTAGCTCATAAGTAGGGGTTGGTGGCAATGATAACTACCTTATAGACTGGGCAGAAGGGGGCATAGCTAGTAAACCTGTGCCAGCCTTCCCCAGATGTGTGTGTGTGTGTGTGTGTGTGTGTGTGTGTGTGTGCGTGCGTGTGTGTGTGTGTGTGTGTGTGTGTGTGTGTGTGCGTGTGTGTGTGTGTGTGTGTGTGTGTGTGCGTGTGTGCGTGTGTGTGTGTGTGTGTATGTGTGTGTGTGTGCCTGTATCTTTATTTATTTATTTATACCTTTATTATATTTGTTTACTGGGAAGGTCCACTGGGCCAAAAAGTGCCCATTTTTAGTGGAGGCCTGGGAAGAAAAGCTCCACATATATACAATACATATATTTTGAAATATATGATGTACAAATTTTGATAAAAAAACAAATAGTACTTATAACAATAGAAACAGTAAGCAGACTTTTTTGACAAATGAAAAGGTAATATACCTGTAAATATATGTGACTACTGACAGTACAAATTGTTAATGATACAGAATGAGGTAGTGCAGCTGAGGGTAAAATATCAATTGACAATATGTTTAAACCAGGGTACAGAAGTGGATTATCTATCAGGAGTAAAAGTGATGGTTAGGAGGTAGTTGAAGAAGGAGGGAGGAGGTGGGAGTAGAAGAGGGGAAGAGGCATTCACAGGTATGGAATTAGGGGAGATAATGTCAGGTTATCTGTTGTGAGGAGATGGTGCATGTACATTGCCAGTGGGAGGAAAGATTTAGTTTCAAAGATTTTTTGAAGATAGATGTATTGCTGGTGGATCTAAGTGAGGATGGGAGAGAGTTCCATAGCTTAGCAGTGGAAAAGGAATGGAGTGTTTGACCAGCAGAAAGGTTGAGTTTCTCTACCTGTAGGAGCATATGGTTTTCAGAGCAGAGAGGCCTATTTGGGTGATATAGTGTAAATAGATTAGAGAGAGAAGGGCAGCTCAGTGTGTTGAATATTAGTTTATGGGCAGTAGTTAGTTGAATATATGTAAGATGGTGAGGAAGTTCTAGCCAGTTTTAGTATTTGAAGAGAGGTACAATGATGGGATAGTTGTAGTCCATTGGTGATAAACTTTGCAATTTTGTTATAGCATGACTGTAGTTTGGATTTAAGACTAACCTCTATATTGGTGAAAAGAAGAGCACCATAAAGAAGAGACTGGAGCAGGGAGGAGGAGGCAAGTGCTAATTTGGAAGAGTAGTTGAGGAATGTTTTGTGTCTGTATAGCATGCCCAGTTTCTTGTGTGCTCTTTTAATATTAATGTGAATATGTATATCAAAAGTTAGATGCTCATCTATGGTGACACCTAGAAGTTTAGTATGCATGACAACTTCAATAGAAGTGTTATCTTGGGAGAGAATAGAGAATGTGTCTGTTTATGGTGATGGTCTTCTTAGGAGTGAATAACTTTAGCTTAGTTTTTTGGGGATTTAATGCTAGATGGTTGTTAGCCATCCATATTTCAGTAGAACTGAGAGCTGCCTGGGTAAGTTGCTGGAGTTTGTGTGGGGAGTTGGCAGTGCAGATGATAGTGGAATCATCTGCGTACTGGATGACTGACCCTTGAGTGAGGCTAGAGTAGAAGTCATTGATTAAAATGCTGAATAGTACTGGTCCTAAGATGGACCCTTGGGGGACACCTGTAGAGGTATTAAGGAAAGGGGAGATGGAGGTTTGCCACTTTGTAGCTTGTTGCCTGCCAGTGAGGTAGCTGGAAAACCATTGTAGGGTAGAGGGAGAGATACCTGTGTTAGCTAGTTTTCTGAAAAGACGAGTGTGGGAGATAGTATCGAAGGCTTTGGAAAAGTCAAGAAACAATGAGGAGACAAGTTTTCTGGCATCATGTCCCCAACTGACAGAGTCAAAGAAGGATATAAGAGCTGTAGTGGTGCTATGTCCTGGTCTAAAACCATGCTGGGTTGGTGGCAGCATGCTATTGTTGTGTAAATAGTTAAGGAATTGGCTGTGGATACAATTTTCAAAGATTTTTGAGATAGGGAAGAGAATGGCAATGGATCAGAAGCTGGAGATATCTATTTTGTTTCCACCTTTGTGAAGCAGGAGGATGTAAGCTTTTTTCCAAATGGAAGGAACATAAGACACTTGAATGGAGCTATTGAGAAGTATGCTAACAGAGTAGGAAATGGAGTTTCTGGCTTTTTGAAGGAACTCTGGAGGCAAGTTATCAGGGGCATTATTGAATGGTTTTAATTTCAGAACCAGTTTCTTTACTATGGCTGTGGGAATAGGAGCTAGAGAGAAGTTGTGTGTGTGTGGGTCGAGGAGGTATTAGTAGCAGGGGGGGGGGGGTCAGGTGGGTTAGGTTGGGTTTGAGACAAGTTGGTAGTCAGATTAGATATGATGTCAATAAAATATGTGTTAAAAAGTGTGGCTATTTCTATGGGATATTTTTCTATGTCTGGACAGGGGTTGGTTTCTGATCCTGGGTGTAGTAAACTGTTGATTGAGCTCCAGAAGTGTTTTGGATTATGTTTGTGTTGGTTTTGTAATGCGTGATAGCATTCTTTTTTATCTTTACTGACTTGGCACTTTACTTGGTTGTGAAGGTATCTATGGTTTAAGAGGTCAGAGGGTTTTTTTATACTTTTGCCAAAGCTTCCAGGCTTTGTCCCTGGTGATCATGCTCTGTTTGGTGACTGTAAAGAGCCATGGGGCACGCAAGGATTTTACATGTTTTAGGTGGGCAGGAGCAAGGCTATTTAAAATAGGAATGTGGAACTAAAAAATTCTACTGCATCATCTAGAGGGAGTATTTTTAGGGAATCCCAGTTAATGCTGTGCAGTAGATTGCTAAAGGTTGTGGGGGAGAAATGTTATAGCTAGGTCTCTGGAATTCCTGTAGTGATGTTTGTGTAGTTCCATTGTATATCTGCACATTATAAAGGCAGGTAAGTGGTCACTAATGCTATTTGGAAGGGTTTGTGCAGTGGTGATTTTATTAGAGTCAGAGACCAGGATCCAGTCTAAGATTGTTCCCTGGCTGTTGTCTTTGTTGGGTCTGGTGATATCATTAATTAGCTGGCTGTAGTTATAAAGGTTAATGTTGTTGGGGGAATGTTGCTGTGAGAGATCTGACCAGTTAATATTAACATCACCGAGAATTATTGTTTCTGTAGTTATGCTGTTGGAAGTCCAGGCTAGGATTTCTTCTACTATGGGGGTGTTATTGCCAGGGGGGAATGTACAGGGCAATGATACAGAGTTTTTATGTCATTAATTTTTAGGAAGGCTATTAAGATTTCTGCTGTGAAGAATTTAGGTATGAGTGACTTGTAGGGGACCATATTGAAAGTGTTAGGGTAGATCAGAGCTACACCACCACCTTTTTTATTTGCCTTTCATTGTACAGCCAAGTAAAGCCAGGGGGCAGGAATTCTGAGCTTTTGATGTATGGTTTTAGCCATGTTTCAGTAGTGGCAATAATGTCAGGCTTGATATGTGTTATCCAGGCTTGGAAGTCTGGGATTTTATTCCTAATACTTTGCAGGTTGATTGTAGTTAGGTATAGAGACTTATAGGAGCTATGTGGGTTGGGACATGGGAAGGGAGGACCAGGATTGGGTATATAAGGTATATACATCAAATCTCAAAATGTGTGTGTGTCAGCTACTTGGGCAAGGACATAAAGTACTGGTTGGGCAGAGAGGGTGCTGCAGGTCTTGGCTTGACCCCCTCAACTGAGATCTTAATCCGATAGCTGTGCCAGTGGGGAGTCTTATTGGGGATCTGGAGAAAGATGGAGAAACCAGCCCCAGGCTGACTGTGATCTCTGTGTGCTCTTAAGGGAAATTTTACTTTACTGTGCATGTACTTGTCATCCTCCCATTGTGTACATCCCTCACTGTTGTCAGTGGTGAGGATTGAGGCAACTTGATTACTGGGCCGGTGCAGGGGTGTCAAATATGTAGTTATTTGTATATTCCTTTTCTTTTACCTTTGTTGTAGAAGGCTACACACAGCCATATGCTGGGATACCTAACCACTGGGACCCACATTTGATTATATCCCTCATTCCATGTCCATTTTGAGAAGTTAGCATTTATTAAAGGGCTATGACAGGATAACATGACTCAAAGAATTCTGCATTTTGTCATAAAGGGATTCCAAAATTATGGACAAAGCCAAACATAATTTATTATTTTTTCTAAATTTTTGTTATTGATTTTAACATAAAATAGATCTCTCTCTCTCTTTCTCTCTTTATATATGTGTAGCTATAAATAAAAAAAAACAAAATACACACACACACACACACACACACACACACACACACACACACACACACACACACACACACACACACACACACACACACACACACACACACACACACACACAAACACTACTGGACAATCTTTCAAACTTATTACACTACATATAGCAAGAATCAGAAGTGCATAATATATCAAATATACGTAATTCAAATAACCTAACTTCAAAATTTCATAAAGGTGTATAGAAAAATAAAGCTGAGGATGAAAGAATAATACATTCCCCCATAAATTACCTGTAACAGTCCACTTTCCTCCTCATAAATTACTCTCTCAGTCACTCACATCACACTTAAAAGCAGCTTTCCTATTCCCTTTTCAGGAAGCACTGTCTACAGTATTGCCCAGCCTCATACGCCATGCATTATCTCCTTCCATATCCATAATTATCCAAATCCTCCACTTACAAAATCCTAGTTATGGTCTCTCTCTTGGTATAAATTTCTCCACTCCTCTTCCTATACATAATCTCTAAGGTCATACCTGCTTCTTCCTCCTCCAGTCTCCATACCTCCTCCCGCTTTACCTGTATTTTTTCTACTCAACTCATGTCAAAATCACCTAATCCTATATCCATTTCCTACCAACAGATGGTCTCTTCAGTTTAACACCTATCTGATGTAAAACTACCATCTACTATTGAACGTTATTCCCTCCCTGCCCTTTTCACACTTCTCTCTTAACATCTTTTCCCCAGTAACAATCAGGTGGCAGTGGACTCTGGTAACTTGCCCCTACTTTTTACTTCACATTTTTACCCTTCCTTTACAACTACTCCCCCTGTCTCAGCTTGACACCATCAATAGCTCATTCTCTTTCTTATCAAGAACCCAAGCAAAGGTGGTGTGTCATCTGTTTGTTATCAACTATTTTGCCACTCCTCCTCCTCCATGCATGATGTATCCCATCTCTCCATATAAAATAATTGTTCTCACTCTTAATCTGCTGAGCTCTTGTCAGTTTTCTTAATCTAATGTCTAATATTCTTTCCCTGAATGTGTAGTTATATTCCTCCAGCCCTCTCACTATTGCACTTTTCACTAGACCTGTAGAGCTCTCCATCCCCACCCTGTCTGGCCTGTCTCACTTTAGCACTCCCTACAACAAACAGATAGACAAGAAAAATCAGTCATTTAAATTATTAATTGCAACTTGGTTGACAAATTGTACTTAACAATCAGTGGAGCAGCACAGAAGACACAATAGAAAAAATAGACATGACAATTTTAAGTGTGATAATATACAAACTGCTCAAACAACCTCCACTGATGATGTGCAACAGATAACACTAGTTTTTACGAGTCTGAACTGTCGCTCATCCGGTTGATACATAAAACCTACATAACCACACATTTGACATCAAAATACTGTGAGGCAGACAGTTGTACTTAACATGTTACCTCATGCATTTCAGTACCACAATAACAAGCTCTGAGATGCTCAGTGAATGTAGGACAGCAAAGTCATTTTTTTCAGAAAGCTACCAGCTGACGTGAACTGACAAGTGCCTAAATGCAATGAGACACAAATATGGATTTGTATTTCAAAGATGCAACAATTTAAAAAAAGGATGTGAAATCTTTTCACTGTGAATACTGTCAAACTTTCTTACTTGGAAGGTACATCACTAATTATCTGGAAGCAAAACTTTGCTTTGAGATGAGCAATTGCACTTGATGAAAATATACTGCCTCAACTTTTCACTGCCAAGACAGAAAGCATTTGATAGAACAATGAATGTAGGACAGAAAAATCATTTTTAAAGGACTTTATCAACTGACACGGTGAGACATAGCTAGGTATATGCACACAAACCTTTCAAGATGCAACAGGTTTTAGGAATATAAACTTCTTGACACACCCCTACCAAATAGGGTACCTTCTCTAGAACAGTGTATAGATAACTTGTTTCCCTTTTCTCCTCACTTTATTATGTTAAAGATACCACTCAAAAAGAAATTCAGGTTCTATACATTACAAACTGTGCCAGCATACTTATGATTTTATGTAGTATGCATTTGCTTGTGTAAGAAATAGGAATCTATGAATGTTTATTGCGAAATGCATTTGAAGATGTGTAAGGATGCTGTGAATTCTAGTGATAAACTAACATTTCGAAAGCAAAAACATGAGTTGTCTCTTCACTGCATACATAAAATATTGCAGAGACTAGGTTCACCCCCCTTACACCTAGTAGATTTAACAGTCAAATACTCCCATTTTGACAGGATACAGGTTGAGAGTCAAGAGGTGACAACATTTATTTTATAGAAATGTCATAAAGGCAACAATCAAACCTCCTCATATACATTTATACACACACACACACACACACACACACACACACACACACACACACACACACACACACACACACACACACACACACATGCAGACATATGCACACACACATACACACACAAACATGGTTCCACTATGGTGGGAAGATGAATCTGAATGCACACAGAACCGTAATCCCTAAAATCCATTCACTGAAAAAACAGCCAAAACATACTTTTTATGTATTTCTTGCAAGAGGGCAAGTCCACTTCCACCCCCGAACTGAAAAGGGCATCACTGCTGGCAGAAGTTGCTGACAGTGATTTCCTCTGGAGGAACTCTGATTGTCCACACACACACACACACACACACACACACACACACACACACACACACAAAATAACACTGCCCCTGTCAAGCCAGACCAATGTTAAACAATTATCAAATCAGTACTGCATATACCTCTTGAGTCTGACTGTGATAAAAAATGGCCACAGGATTGCTCAAAAATGGAAGGCTTTAAGAAGGGATGGCAGACATATGAGCTTAACAGCTGGTTGAACAAGTGCAAGTATGTAAATAGAGGAATCAGTGGCGTAACTAGCATATTTGACACCTGGAGTACAGTTTTTTACACCCCCCCCCCACACACACACACACACAGAGGTTTTTTTTTCTAACACCTCCTCCTCTATAATTGTTTTCAGTAATAATCACAAAATGAAACAAAATAATGGTGAGCAAGGAGCAAGTTAGTAACAGTGATCAAATCCCCAAAAGACTCTGCCATTGTAAAGGAAGGCTTGTCCTAAAGAAATAACTAGTACCAGAAACATGGACTAAGCTACATGTCAAAAATGCATTATTGTCTCCTTTGGCAAGTTGAGTATGACATTGACAACACACCCCTAAGACAAGATCCAATAGTTTGGGATGTGGTAACTTATATGGACAGTTGACCCCAAATTCTAATAGGAACAGATCAAGATGAAGCAAACTGATGCAAAATGGAACAGTTTCAACCTTTTTTGTTTTTTTTTTTTTTGTTACAACTACAATATCCGGAGAGAGAGTGAGAGAGAAAAGAATGCACCATATTTCATGCACATGCACACTAGTCATGTAAAGGCAGACTAAAAACTAAGCAAACAACATGAGAGTAACTTGCAGACCAAAGATATTAAGCAAATACAAGAACATTCTGTAAAACTGGGGACAGTTTCAAACGTGTTTCATACAATATTCCAGTTTATACAAATGCTCAAGAGCCATTAATGCCCGACTTTAAACTGTGCACCAGTTATTTCATTAAGACAGCTAGCCACCCCCCCCCTCCCAAGACAAAAAAAACATAAATATTCTAATTTATTTTGCGCAAATGTGCACTAGTCAGTCCATAATACTAGACTTTAAGCTGAGCAAATGAAGAGGATAATGTTTAGGTGATATTAACATAGACTGCGCCGATTGCTCTTCCCAAACCCCCCAAAATTTTATCAGCCTGCACGGCTTTACCCAGCTCATTCAACACCCCACCAGATATAATAAAACATCTAACAGGCAACCAGTACTAGATTGGATATTAACAAATAAGCCCACCCTCTCATCTCACTGTGGCTGTCTACCAGACAGCCTCCGTGATCATCTCCCAACCTATTTACTCAGGCAAAATATCAATCCAACCAAACAAATTATTTATCAACAAATAAGGAATAAAAAACATCTCAACCTCAAAGACCTCATATATAATCTCAAACATAGTAACTGGACTCCACTCACATTATAACTGGACTCCACTCACCCATCTCCCTCTAGAAGAAGCTGTACACTATTTTAATACCACCTACCTATCTATCCTGCATGCCTAAGCCCCCACCCGGACTATTAGAGTCAAATCAAACTTTGTGCCATGGTTAACTAAAGAAACTAGATCCCCGATACAGTCAAGAGATAAAGCCTGGAAACATTGGCACACAACCAAGTCTCACTTAGAACTACAAACTTATCATGAACTCAGAAATCAAAGAAACAAATTAAACAGGATAAGATGAATTACTATTCCAAAGCCCAAACCAAATACCGCAATAATCCACAGAAATTTTGGACAGCCATAAACAATATACTCCAGCCAGGCACAGTTAAAACACCCCCGCCTACTACACCCAGTACTAATGTCAACGTTGCCACCCAATTCAATACATAGTTTACTGAGACTATCCTAGCACTGTCCAATAAACAAAACCCTTCTACAACCTCAAACTATTCTCTACCAAACAATAACAAAACCACATTTTCACTGCAACCAGTGCCAATAGATATAATCAAAATCTTCTTTAAAAAGCAAAGCCAATGACCCTAGCAGTAGACAGCTTACCAGTAGACTTTCTAAAATTAACTGCCGATGCCATTGCCTATCCAGTATCCATCCTTATTAATAGATGCTTAACTAAACACCAAGTCCCCAACATATGGAAAATTTCACATATAATACCACTTCATAAAGGAGGCCCTTCCACTGACCTTTCTAAATATCACCCAATAGCAATCTTATCACCACTTTCTAAAATCCTTGAAAGAATTGTCCACAAACAAATCACAGACTATCTGCATACTAACAAACTACTAACCAATACCCAGCATGGCTTCTGACCATATCACAGTACAACTATGGCTCGGTCATTTACTAACACTGTCAGACTTCATAGAAATAATGGTAACTATGTATCCTCTATCTTTTTAGAACTATCAAAAGTCTTTGATATGGTCTTACACAGGAAACTCCTAAATGTCATCTCTGACCTCAACCTGTCCCACTCTACCCTTGCCTGGTTCCAGGACTACCTAAACGGGCATCACCAAGCTGTACGTTGGCAACGATCACTATTACCCTTCCTACCTGTAACTTTGGGGGTCACACAAGGATCAGTCTTAGGCCCATTATGCTTCTCCATCTTCACTAAATAACCTACACACCTCAAGCCCACAAGCATCACTCATTCAGTATGTAGATGACTCAACAGTCATCTGTGCTGCTACGACCACAGAAGAACTTAAAAACGCAACACAACAATCCTTCCAAGCAGTAGAAACATGGCTAACCAACAGGCAGTTAATTTTAAACCACCAAAAAACAAACATGATATTCCAACCAATCAAATCAAATGCAGCTCTGTGCTCTTTTAACATATCCTCATTAGACAGCACAAGCATCTCTCCCTCACCTCATACCAAGCTGCTAGGAGTTGAAATTTACTGTAATTTGAGATTTGATGCCCACACACCCCAAATAATAAAAAAGTGCATAAAAAACTTGGAACGTTATACAGGAAGAAACAATATTTTACAAATGACAGCAAAGCCAAAATTGCTCAAAATCACTTATTATCTTCACTGCTATATACATCTCACATAGTCACCAACTTAAGAAAAACTGAACTAGTGAAGTTGAAAAGCTGCTACAATAAAATTGCTCTATACACCACCAGCTCCCCATTGAGAGCTCAACATTGTCTCTCCCTTAAAAAGCTCAATTGGATTGAATTCCCAAATCTCCTACTCTATATCTAACTAATCATGGCCCATATGATATTCTACCAAAGTGAAAAAACACACTATCTCCAAAATATACTGCTACCTCATTCCAGTAGCAGAACCTTACACTCCACCAACAAACCACTTATTAAAATCAATACAGCCAACAACTTAGCTGGAGAATCCCCATTTGCTAACTATGTAGGCAAAGTATGGAATTCACTACTTTATGAAATATCATCTACCTCAACCCTCTCTCAATTTAAATCAAACCTAAAAACTTACTTACAAAAAAATGGCTATGTCCTTGTAATACCCCAGACTAGATCACTTCTCTCTTAAAGTTATTAATGACCACACCTGTATTTTCACAATCAAGTCAAAATTAGATCTGTCACTACTATCAATCTTGGATGTCCCTCAATACAACTCCTAAAAATGTTGTAAACATGCAAACTGCATACCAAAGTGTAACCCTATTTCCCTAACTGACCTCTCTTCTACAAACCAAAGTTGTGACTGTTTTTTTTCTATCATCCCTCTTCTTTCGAATGCCTTACTAAGTAAATACTTGCTGCTTACCATGTGTAAATGATATCTTTACTCCTGTTATGTAATTAGTTCCATTTCTTCTTGTATAAATATTTTTTCTTGTATAAATGCATTCTGTATAAAAGTTTATATTACTGTTTTTGTTCATGTGGAGCTTTTCTCGCCAGGCCTCCACTGAAAATGGACATGTGTCCAATTGGATTATCCCAGTAAACAAATGTAAAATGAATAAATAAAGTAAGTTCCCATAGCACAGCTAGCCACCCCCCACCCAAAAAAATTAAATTTATTTCACACAAATGCACACTTGCCAGCCTTTAAAATAACATGAAAAGGATAAAGTTACTGACAATCCCTCCAAACAAAAGCATACATATTCAGATTTCTTTCCACACAAATGTGCCTTAAGAGTGAAATTTAAACCAACCAAGTGAAAGGGACAAGTTACATTCATCCACAGCATAGCTGGCTGACCCTTCCCCAAAACAGGATAAAAATATTTAAATTTGTTAACACAGATATTCACTTGCCAGCCTTAATGTCAGAATTTAAGCTGAGCAAATGAAAGGGCATGTTACTTTAACCTACAGCCTCGCTAGCTACCCCACCTCATCAAAACATAAAGAGAGCAGAAGTGGGGAAAATTAGCATAAATATCCAATTTCAAAACATTTAAACAAATGTGCACACACACAAACACACAAGCCAAACTTTGAAATATTTAAACAAATGCAAACACACACACACACACACACACACACACACACACATACACACACACACACACACACACACACACACACACACACACACACACACACACACACACACACACACACGCACACACACACACACACACACAGAGCCTAACCACCATCCCTCCCTCCAAAAATAAGAAAGAAAATCTGGTTATATTCACATTAAAAAATACTTAACTTTAGTCCTGTAGTCCATAATGCCCTGGCTGATTCACGTGTTGTGATTACTCCAGTCCACCAGGTTCAATTAAACAAACAAAAAAAAAAAAACTTTTCCAGTGCAAAACGCTTCACTGCATTGTACTGTTGTACAACTAGAAGGCTAATCAGCCACAAAAACTTAAACCTGAAACACTTCCGACTAGTGATACAACTAGAAGGCTGCTGTCAATTTTGAAAATAACTGCAATTCTCTCTGGCCTTGTCTGGAGTTCCTTATGAGTTTCCTCCAATCCTGTACCATGTTTTCATGCATGGACACATGTATGTATGCAAGAAGTTTGTAGTTTTGAACATTTTCCTAGTAAGCAATGAAACAACATGTATGATCCAATAATGACAAACCTGCCCATTTCAAAGCACTTCAACCATAAAAGGCCATTCAAACTTCTGTCATTACAATCCACCAATGCCAGTCAATATACACAATCTCTGCAGAAGTAAAGGGCATTTGAATTATTCCACATTAAAGAGATGTGTAACTAATGAAAAGGTTGCTGCTGGTGAATAACTTTATATTTCAGTGTTTCAATATTGCAATAGGGAATGGATGGCAAACCGACAACAGTTTCATACTTACAAGTCATCTCATCCAAAGGAGAACACACTCAGTATTGCAGCACCCCACTGCTCCTTAAAGTAAACAGCAGCGGCAATTCATCTACATGCTGTGGCAGTAGCAAGTATGCTAGCTGTTATGTTATGACCATTTACTAAACAAAACAGATGCACATTGAAAACAGGGTTAGCATGAGCAGCAGTAAACCTCTCTTCTCTTGAAGATCACAGTTCCTTGAAAATGCAGTGAAGCTTACAATTCCTTGCAAATGCAATGAAATTCAGCTTCTTGAAAACGCACCAAAACTAATTTTTTTACTCATTTGGTAGTTGATGTAGAGTATTCATGCTTTTATTTCTTGTAACCAAGATACAGGATTTATACCTCAGGAAATTTTAGCTCTCAACTGTCCAGATTTTCGCAGAATGTCCAGATTTTTGCTTCATATTTTTAGTCTGTTCCACATAAAATTGTTGGTTTTCTGGTAAATCTCTGAGGACTGAAGTTTCTAAATAATGTCATACATCTCATTTTCAGACTTCATACTTTTTCGAAAATGCAGGTTAACACAAATTCTGTTATTCTTGCAACTAAGTTTATAAGAACAGTATTTAAAATCTGTCCCTATTTTTGGGCTTTTGTCCCCACATTATTTTAAGGTAGGTTTGTCCAGATTTGAGAGGTGCACTAACACACACACACACACACACACACACACACACACACACACACACACACACACACGCACACACGCACACACGCACACACGCACACACACACACACACACACACGTGGAATGTAGAAAAGGAGTATGTAACAGGTGCATAAACAGATAGAGGGCATTCTTAAAGAAGAATTCTCTTAAAGGATCCGTCTCTGGGTTTAGTTTAAGCTTTTCATATTTAAAATGTGAAAAGCTTTTAAAGGGCAATGTGGCACCACCCCCTTATTGTTTGCACCCTGGAGTAGACCACCTCATCCACCCCCACATTAGCACACCTCTGAAAGGAATATAAGAATGTCCTACTATATCTCCAAACAAATCATGTCTTTCTTGTTGGAATAAAACTATGATGCTGCTCTGAAGCTCTGCTGTGTTCTTTATTATGTCACAGTTAAAAACAGTATTGTCAACTAAAGTTAACAAAGTACAGATATTTTAAAAAAATCATCAATGGGAGGATAGACATTTCTTCTTCAAGTTTCACTGCCACTTTTAACCATCTTCCAAAACAACTTAAACTTCAGTTAGTTAAATCTTCTCCTAATATAACTATAATCACTTGCAGAGCCTAGTCTGTTGTCTTTTATCTATTCACTCTGCAGAGTTCAAACTTTCTGTATAGCTAATTAACATTATGATACAATCCAAGCTGCAGCTAAATGTATTTAAAGGAAAAAAGATGATTTAGTGACAGACAGCTTTCCAGCTTTGTACTTGAATAAAATGTGCAGTTTCATAAATTCAGCATCCTCATGTTTCTGTAATTTGTCACTCTAGGTATTATACAATCTCTAAAGCAATATCTTAGTTAGTAAAAAAGGTCAGTGCTATTCAGATCACAAAGTATACTTTATTTTTTTAGTACAATATTTCTACTGTAATTAAATTAAAGCTGTTTCACTGGCCAAAGTCAAAGCTTTGCAAGTGAGATTAAAAGTGTTCATGGTTTATCCCTTCATAGACACTGCCCATTCCATCATGTCATTCATCCAATCCACTGAATAAGCCACACAATGGAGGGAATAATGCACGTCAGCCTGTGCCACATCTACAACCCTAAGCATGTCCTCAAAGGTTCTAGTAGAACATGTCTGCTCCCCTATGATAATCCTAAACATACATTGAGTGGCACGTAAAGACACACCAGGATCAGGTGGAGAATGGACAGCAGGCCTGCTCTGAACACCCCTAGCAACATTTCTGAGTGACACCTCACCCACAGTTTGGCTATGGCCAGAATCAACTGGCACTGAAGGCACAGTAACCAAACTAACCTGATCAAGTGTGTCACCCTCCACCTGTCCAATATCAGAGGGACAGTGGAATTGGTATGCATAGACATACTGACTATGTCTGAGGGAAAATACTGGGGATGGCTGAATGTCAACCTCAGTGTCAGATTCAACTTCTGCACTCCACAACTGTGCCTCTGTTTGGCCACCATCATCATCATCAGGGTCTGCCGATACTCTGACATCAGGTGGTATCAGTAGTGCACTTCCACTGTCAGGATCACCTGTGATAATAAGCAACAAACACAGGAATGAAATTAATACCTACACTAACAATTTAAAACAAATTCTATGATAACAAACACTGGCCACACTATCGCAGATGGTACAGCAATGCACCCACCTCACACATATAGATAAATGCCATATATTTGACAAATATTCATCAATAATCAAAGAAATAGTTTTGGCTCACCATGTGCAGCTGTCTCCACACTTGGTAGGGAGGATAATCTTGAAAGAAATGAAGAAAGCTAAGCATGCAATCAACACAATTGCATTAACACAGGGAGACAGTCAATACACAATGTTTGCCTATATGTCTGTTAACAATACTTTTAATTGAAATTTGGTTGACACATCCACCCAAAGCCCATATATAATGAACAAAAATGTGTCATTAGGTCTATTAATTTATCAACAGGTTCATAAAAAATATTATTTACATTTTTCCATCTCTAACTATGCAAGCAAATCACAAATCTTGCCATATGTAAGCTTAACTGGAAGCTCCTACTGGCACATACCTGTCCTCACAGAAAAATCAGCACTGCCATCTGTGATAAAAGGAGGTGCTAGCAGAACAGCTACCTGGAATTTTGTAAATAATTATATGCCATTGGTGAATATTGAAATGATTTATGCAAGATGCTTGTGTTCAAATGTATTACAACTGTATGTCTTGTGTATATCAAACTGTTTGTACAGATGTTGATGTTGAAAAGGTATTTATAAATTGCTGTGTTTAAAATGTATCCACAGTATGCCCTACTGGAAGAGAACAGAAATGTACCTGCACTGCTGTAACTGTTTAAATGTATATGCTTAACAGTGGAAACAGGAGGGTTGAACTTTGTCAGAAAAGTTTAGAAAAATATCTGAAATTAAATTACTTTATAAGATACATCATAAAGATGTTTCAATTCAGCTACAAACACAAAGTCTGTACTAAGAATGTGTCTGTATTGTCCTTGGAATGAACTAATTGCTACTTTTGAAGTATGAAGGAATGCAATTGTTTTATGACTTCCAGCATCTGCCAAAGATCTGAATAAATGCCCTTGTAAGTATATTTTTACAGGTAGATGCTAAATCCAGCCAGCTTCTAGCAATGGGGAGGGGTTTGGCTAGGGAACTAGAAATCAGATGACCAGAAATTAGCAATGGGGAGGGGTTTGACTAGGGAACTAGAAGTCAGATGACCAGAAATGATGCCATTCTGCAAGCTACCCCAGCAATAATACTTTAGATATTAATTTGAGAAGTCTGTTAGTCAGACAGAGAATTATGTATTCAGTCTTGGACCTGACAAGAACCATTCACCATACATCTGCCTTGCTCTAATAAAGTAAGTTTCTAGGGTATAGTATACGTTTCTAACACAGTCAGGAATATAGTGAAATTTAGTTAAGATTTTTTTCTTTATTTGTGTGAGCCTGTACTTCAATGCTATTTAAATATTTCCCATGGTTTTGAACTCTGATGTCACTGTGAATATATATTTAGTATTGTCTTGTTCTTTTATTATTTATTATTAAATATATTTAAACCTTTTATTGTGGCTGATCTTTGTAGAGATATTTAAGTTTTGATAGTACTTGCATATTTATTTGGTGACACAGTGCAGACCACTCCTAAGAACCTTGCTCTTGGTCAAACTACCATTTGTGTTAATATTAATATTACACAGTAAGACTGGACACCCTTTGTTAAGGGCCCTAAAGTAGCTGATAAAGAGTGACTGGTGGCAGTGATAACTACCTTATAGTCTGGGCATAAGTGGGCATAGCTAGTAAACTTGTGCCAGCCTCTACCAGGTGTGTGTGTGTGTGTGTGTGTGTGTGTGTGTGTGTGTGTGTGTGTGTGTGTGTGTGTGTGTGTGTGTGTAAATCAAACTTCAAAGACTATGTTTGTCAGCTACTTGGGCAGGGACACAAAGCACTGGTTGGATAAAGAGGGTGCTGGAGGTCTTGACTTGGTCACTCAGCTCATTTGAGATCTCAACTCTATAGCTGTGCCATTGGAGAGTCTTACTGGGGATCTGGAAAAAGAGGGAGAAACCAGCCCTGGACTGACTGTGAGGTCTGTGTGCTATTAATGGAAATTGCACTTGATGCAGAGAGCTGCATCTGGAAATGCTGTGTGTGTACCTGTTATCCTCCAAGTGAATCTCCCCCACTGTGGCCAGTGGAGAGGCTTGGGACTCCTTGATTATTGGTCCAGCGGAGGGTCATCACAGCAATCACACATTGGTTTGCTGTTCCACTGAGCTCTCTGGATCTCTGACAGTGGACAAGAGTTCATTTGGTGTCAGTGGTGGCTCTGTAGCAGGCACCCACCCCACTGCACTCCCATGGCCAGCTGCTGACAAGCAACTGCAGCTGTTCTCCTCCAGGTTGATGAAATCATATCGGTAATCCTTTGATGCACCTGATCATAATTTTTTGTGCACCCCTACAGCCCTGACATCATTGAATATCTGGTTCCAAATCTGCATTCTGTTGGCCATATACCCATGTCCTCTCTCAAGCAGAAAGGTGTTATGGTACCTGAACATCTGCACTATGACAGCATTTTCTGAGTCATTGAAAGGGGTTTTATGTGGATTTGTACATTTGTGTGTCATAATCATATGTAGGATAAAACAGAGAAGTATATAACACATAAATATCACATAATTAATTTCCTGCTTGTATACACATATATATGTTTTCAACATTAAGCACTGGCACACATTTCATTTATTAAAATTGAAGGTTATTGAAGGTTATGTGGTTGTACCATATCACAGTCACACACAAATCAATATTTGGTTCAAAACAAGAATACCACTTTTGTTGTGTACTGTTTTCCATGGAAATAACAGGATGACTACATAATTTCAAGAGCAAACCTCTTGAAACACAACTTTTGTTATAGCAACAGACAAATAGTACATGGCTCCCCCACCCCCAAAATGACAGGCAAATTAAAAGTTTGTAAATCCAAGGAATACCACATAATTCAGTTGTTATATAAGCTTTCAACAAAATCTCACAAAATATGTACACATTTGCAACATGATTGTCAGTCACCTATCACTGTGCCCAGGACTCCACTGGAGTTATCTATGGGCTACCTTAGAAGCATAACACCCCTGTGTCTTTTAAAAATGCAATCATACTTTAGCAAGATCAGAAGCCTTCTCTGTAGATAAATCAAAAGGAATAGCAGTCTTCTGTTTTATCCAGATACATAATTATCCTCACCTTCAGGTTCCCTAGCTCATTCCCTCCAGTACAGCTCTTTTGATTGTGCACCTTTAACACCTAGTGGGCGTGGCTTGAGCCTTTAAAAAATAAAGTTATCACCTTACAATTCTAACAAATACTCATTGACATAGGTCAAATATCAATACAATTGTGTTTGCCATCATGTATGCTTCAAGATAAAATATTCTGATACCTTGTACAGGGCATGGTTTTGGAAATATTAATGCAAATATGAACAAGTAATATTTGACGCCTAGAGGAGCAGTAGGAGGTAACTGCAGATGCACCTGGAGGCGTCACTCGGATGTAATGAGCTAGCTACACTGTTAACTTTTTATAGTATAGGTTCATGCCTTTGAGCATGGTGAAAATGCATATGAGGTATGAACTCATTAAAATGGCTAAATCCCAAACTTTTGACATCATGTCACAGGTGTAAACATATTGCAGGCTCTATCTCAGTGTTATTTGGTAATGGATTGCAACTGTGAATGGTTAGTGGGAGGGAGAAGGAAGACACAATAGCAATTCAGACTACCTTACCTGCAGTGGGTGTGTCACCCGGGATATACTTAAAAAGTATAGAAGTAACTGCAGCAAGCTTTTAAATGGAAGTGAACAGCACACGTTTGTCACTTTTGTTCACTAACAGCCAAACTCTCTTAACTTTGCTGAAAACTGTTTTTCATTGTCGTGACATTTTATTATACATTTAAAGGACAATGATACAAAATACCCTATAGGCTGTACGGCTGAGAATATGGCACAGGTAAGAGAAGACTGAATACAATAAAAAGAGAAAACTGAGCTGCATTTGCGCAAACAATACTTATAACTGGTTGTGTCATCACACATTGCAATAAACATGTAAGCAACACATTTACAAACAACTGGGAGTGTAAAAGTGTTTAGGTCTTGTTAATAGTGTGGACAAAATGGAACTTGCTCATATGCACAAGGATTTGCATTCATGCTAGAAAGCTGTTTCTGCAGCAAAGAGAGATAAGAAACCCTTAGTGTGTTTTGTAGGTGCATTAGTATGATAGTTCAAATGCAAGGTTGTGTAAAAATCTGTAAGGTGTGTAAAAATGTATTTTGTAATACTGTTTATGTTTCTTTTTTTTTAAATATTAATATTTGTGTGGCTCACAGCTTAGAGTAAACACAGTGAAATGAATGAATAAAATTATGGGAAGTTGCTTCTATAATACACACAGCATAAATTAGTCAATCAAGTGATGTGTAGTACATCTGGTAAATACAATGAAGCACGAAGCACATAGGATATGAAGATCATAGTTCAAATCCTACATTTAACTTCTATTGATGAAACTAATGAACACTTTTTACAAGAATAATACATGTTGAGCTTTGCCTGTCTCGTTTGCATGTTGCTTACCTCCATGCAAAAATGTCATACTCTCTCAGACAGCAAGTCCACATTGTCAGTTTCAGAAAAGATACATTGTTACAACTGTTGCCTTCCATCACACAACATGCTAAATGGTGTTGAGCAGCGGTCAGCACACTTCCACAACATCTGAAGACAATAAGCAGACATTGTCAATTTCAAAAAGATACATTGTTACATTTTTTTTCTTTCTGTCTCTCAAACACTATGTAGCAGGTGGATTAAAGATACATATGATATCAAATATATTATATGCCTATCTGCAGTTATCAGTACAATTATGGTACTACAATTAAGCATGCATTTTCTGAACATTCATGTCACACACACACACACACACACACACACACACACACACACACACACACACACACACACACACACACACACACACACACACACACACTGTGATGCCCATGCACTGGCCCAGCAATTAAGGAGCCTCAGTCCTCACCACTAACACCAGTGAGGGGTGTCCACATTGGGAAGGATAACAAATACACACAGAGTAAAGTGCAATTTCCCTAAAGAGCACACAGAGATCACAGTCACTCTGGGGCTGGTTTCTCCCTTTCTCTCCAGATCCCCAATAAGACTCACCACTGCACAGCTATAGAATCCAGATCTCAGCCTAGTGGTCAAACTAAAACTTCCAGCACCCTCTCTGTCCAACCAGTGCTTCATGTCCCTGCCCAAGTAGCTGACACACACAGACTTTGAGATATGAGTTATATACAAACACACAGACACTCCTGGGGAAGGCTGGCTCAGGTTCTCCAACTATACCCCCTTCTCTGCCAGGCTATAAGGTATAAATCACTGCCACCAACCACTAATATCAGCTACTAATAAGGCCCTTACTAAAGGGTGGCCAATTATTACTGTGCAATATTATTATCCAAATGTAAGTGTAACTGAACAGCAAGGCTTATTGGAGTGGCTTAGTACAGTATCACACATGCAATGTACTCCAGAGCTTAAATTATCTCTACACAAAACAGCCACAGTTAAAAGGTTCATAAATTTTAATAATAAACAGCCACAGTTAAAAAGTTCAAAAATATTTAATAATAAATAATGAAAACACAAGAGAATACTCCTTACTACACAGTGCTAGTCAAGAGTTCAGATATCACAGGAAAATGCATAAATAATACAGTAGAATAGTTCTGACATCAATACAGAAAGCAGCTAGACTAGACTTCCTATTTCCTATCTATATCTAAGAGCAGACACAGTTCTAAAATAAACTTACATATAGAGCAAAGCAGTGCTAGTGATGCTGGATGTTCTGAAGACAAATGCAAAATGTTCTGAGGCTCTCTGTCCTTAAATTGATAGCACATTACTACTGACTCATTTCAGATTACATGATTTTTTTCTCTGGTTCCCTGGCTAACAGAAACTCAGAGTTTAGCAGCCCATTTGATCTTGCACCTGGTCAGGAAGCTACAGCAATAAAAGACATTATACATGCAAATTCTAGCAATTAACTCTGGTCTCAAAACAATAGCAAGAATTCCTTCATCCAGTCATCTCAGCTCCAAGTTTTGATATCAAACAATTATACAATGCTTGATTTATCAACTTTCCTCCAGCAAATTGCAACGTGGTTATATTTTTGAAGTTCAACATTTAACACCATTTTCTTCCATTTAAGAGAAAAAGCCTGTGGTTTATATTAATATTTACAAATGACAGAATTATCTACAAAATTCTATCTGGCTAGGCTGGCAGCCTTCACATAGCTTCACACACATAAACCCACACACACCCACATACCCATAGACATACACAGTTAATCACTCAACTCTTTAATGTGTATATATAACTAATTAGCATGTGTGACAAACAAGTTCTCAGAGCACAATGCAAATTTTATTATTGCTGTTGCAGTCAATTTTTTAAATTAAAGAGCAATATAAAGATAATTATACATAACAATAACTATGTATAGCAGTAGATATCATATGAATTATATGCGTGACTGAGGTTATAGTGACACTTATGGTTCTGTACTTAAAAGTGTATTTTCTGCCCTGGGATAGACTTCATAATTTAATAATAGTCATATACACATGAATGTTTAAATCAGGACCTTGTCAGGTCACACACATACACGGTTAACCACTCACTGTTTAATGCATCTATATAATAAATGAGCATGTCTGATAAACACTTCCTCTGTGGCAAGGAGGTAAAAATTCCTACATGGAAGATTATGTATTCTCCATTTTCCATAAGTTTGGATCCCACATTAAATAAATTACATGCATCAGTGTAAAGCCACACCCAAAAAATGTGTCAGGTCATAAAAATGCACCCAAATACTACATAGATTCATAGGTTCATAGGTGTGTACTAGGCTAATGACCCTGGAGCCTTTATAAGCCTAGCCCCTAGAAGTGCCCTTGCATTGTGCCACCTGATGTTAGTTCCCAGTGCCTCTATCAAGTACAGCCACTGAAGTGATCCCCGGGGTGAACGTTCTATTTCCCATCCACTCATCAAGATTTCTCTTGAAGAGGGCCAGTGAGGAGCTCTGCTTGACATGTATGGGAAGTCTATTCCAGAGCATGGGCAATCTCTGGGTTATGAACCTGTCTCTCCAGCATGTTCTGTTGATTGTGGTAATGAGGATGAGGTCTCTGAAGCATGTGGTGTGGAGGGATTGGGATTTCTTTAGATGTAGCATTTTTAACAGAGCTGGGTCAGACATGGCTTTGTAAGTCAAGCAAAGATCTCCTCTTAGAAGACAATAGGAGACAGAGAATAGTTGGAGCTTTTTGAGTCTGTACATGTAGGACATGTGTTTAAAGCCTAGGATCTTCTTCATGAGGTACTTCTGTGGCATCTCCAGCTGTTGCATGTGTCTAGTAAGGTGCATGCCAAATGGGGCATTATACTCGACTGGTCTAATGAGGGAAAAGTAGAGAGAGATGATGACCTCTTTCTTCCTGGATGCAAAACCCTTGATAATGAGATATGCCACATTGAAGGACTTTCTGACCACAGTGGCAATGTGGTGGTTGAAGGAGAGGTTGCTGTTGACCTGCGTCCCGAGATCTCTTCAGTGTTCAGTGGGCTCCCATCGATGTGGTAATTAGTGGGAACTGAGGTTTCCCAAAGGGGCTAATGATGTATTTCTTGGCATTAAGATTAAGGCCATGGTTTTGACACCAGTCATTGGTCTCAGTGAGGCCTTTCTGTAGGATGTCTGCATCACGTGGGGAATTAATAATGGCTCCCAACTTGCAGTCATCTGGGAACTTGGTCAGCCAGAGTCCCTCTGCATTGGCCTGGACTTCTGAGAAGTAGATGTGAAACAGGAGAGGACCCAGGACCATTCCCTGTGGGACTCCACTTGTGACTGGTCAGCAGTCTGACTTGGAGTCCGCTACTTTCACACTGTGGGTTCTATCTGTGAGCCAATTTGCATCCCACCTAATGATATAGGGGTTGATGCCTAGTTTGGTGAGTTTATCAATAATTCCTGAGTGAGGAATGATATCAAAGGCCTTGGCCATATCGAGGTAGGCTGTATGAACTGCATTTCCCTCATCCACAGCTCTGTTGACTGACTCAAAGAAGTGAGCCAGGTTGAGCAGGCATGATCTACCTTTCACAAAACAAAATTGCATTGGATCTAGACTTTGGAGATTCCTTATATCCTTGTTAATTAGGTCCACGATGATGTGCTCCATACCATGACATATCAGACTAATCAGGCTAACGGGGTGATAATTCGGAGGGTCTGTAGTTGCTCCCCCTTTTTGGAGAGGGATGACTAGCAGTGCACCATTCGGTAGGGACAAAGCCTGAGGTGAAGCTGTGAGTGAACAGGATACACAGATATAGTGCCAGTTCACTTTCTAATTCATGTAGAACATAGCCAGGGACTTGTCGGGTCCCATGGAAGCTGTATTATTGGCCTTGGACAATGCAGCTTTAACCTGTGCTGCAGTAATGCTGGGTGCCTGGTATTTTTCCAGTATTGTGATTGGTCGTTTGGGGGCAGAGGGTAGAGTTGGCAATGAATCTGTTGGCCAGTATGTTGGCAATATCAGTTGGCTCAGTATAGGAGGTACCATTGTGGAGTAACTCAGAGCAAATCTGGGTATTGCCATGGAGATTCTTGATATAACTATAGAAGGCTCTGTGGTTGTTTTTAGTGTCTGCCACAATTCTGCTTACATAGCTGGCTTTAGAGGTTTTGATAAGGAATCTCAACTTTTTGTTGAGGCTAATAATGGAGTTTTTCCACTCTTGGGACTTTACCTTTTTCTGCAACAGTTTCTTCCTTCTGTTGTAGAGTTTAATAATGGCAGGGGACCACCAGACTGGCTTCCTTTTTTTGGAGGAGAGCAAATCTTGGTTATGTTGGGTATGACTAGTTCCATGCATTTATGTATGTGTTCGTACAGTGTATTGGTGTATGATTTGGCAGTCATGCATCTATTTTCCATTGGCATGGGTGCTGTGAAGTTAGCCACCTCTGTTTTTAGAAGTCCAAGGTCAGCTTCGGAGAAGTTTTTCATGGTGATTACCTTTGCAGGGGGGGGAGGGGTGAGATGTGGATTTCCATGATGATTAGTTTGTGGTTGGATCTAACCAGGGAAGAACTGACTATTAATGTAGAGCAACAGTTGCCCATGTTAGTAATAACCAGGTCAAGGATGTTGCTTCCTCGAGTGGTGGTAAGAATAAGTTAGTCCAGGGCATTGGAATTAATGAATTCCAGAAAGTGTTGGGCCAGTGTACTGGTGCATGAGTAGTTTTCCCAGTTGATGGAGGGGTAGTTTAAGTTACAATGTATGAGAGTTTTGGGTTGGATCTTAGTAGTTTCCAGGCTGATAGAGTCTTGGGACATGTTTGGGGTCCTCTAGCAGGCTACGACCTGAATTGCCATCTTACCCAATGTTAGTTGTACCTGAAGTATCTCAGATGCATTATGCTGGGCTGCTAGTCTAGAGGTGTGCATATGCTTTATGAATATGGAAGCACCACCGCCTTTGCAGCTATGGTCCATTTTCTGGGGCTGAAAGGTGTGGAATGAGTTAATTCCTGGTAGCACAGGAGTTCTTTCTGCTGCTTTAAACCAGGTCTCTGTTACAGCACAAATGTCGATGTCCTCCATTTTGAGGAGTGCTTCGAGCGAGTGCATCTGGAGATTTAGACTTCTAGCATTGAGCAGCATGACCCTCAGATTGCATTTATTTATAGATGTTACAGTGGTAATTTAGTCTTTGGAACACCGCCTAAAAAAGGCACTATAGGGGTGGCAAGAGCCTTAGCCAGTAAGTCATCTCTGGCAAAGCATCAAGGCCTGTCAGTCATGTCATCCCAAGCAGACACATACTGGATCCTCTTAGAATGACACCAGAAACTTAGCCAATTGTTGAAGTCAATCATTTTCTGCTTGTGCTGCGGTCTGAAAAGTTAGGTTATTTAACTGCTACAATAGCATCCAACCCATAAACTAATACCAACTATCACATTACCCGTCCTAAATAATAAACTGCCTTCTTCTCTGTTTGGTATTGTTGTTCCCCACTTAACATCTCACAAACACGGTTATTATCTTTGTGTAGGTTTGCACACTGACCATTAAAAGCAATATCACAAATTGGTGGGAAAGCACTTTAACTTTTGCTGTATGACCTGTGTGGACATGGCAGGAGCTAGAAAGAAAGGTACCCAATTTAGGGGTTAAAGATGGGGGTATAGAAGAGTCTGGAATATTCATTAAACTCATTGTAAAGCACCACATCCATAGGCTATTGCAGGTGGACTATACCAGTTCTAATTTCAAATCTGAGGCTTGGAATAGTTTTGTCAAGGCTGTTTCCAGTGCAACTGGCGTTCTACACACTGGACAGCAATGCAGGCAAAACTACAATGATCTGAAAAGGCGAAAGCAGGCACAACAGAACCAGTGGCTGGATGAGTTTAGGACTGCTGATATCCCACAGTTGTGTATGTATACAGACAAAGATACTTTAAATTATAGTCAAAGCTACAGATAGCCAAGACTGGTATACATAATGCTTTTCTGTTTTTCTCTCCTCTTTATTTTACAGCTGCCCAGGAAATTGCAGTGAAAAAGAAGTGCATGCTGAATGTTTAGAAAGAATAAGAGAAGCAAGGGGTATGTATGAGACACAAAATCATTGTTATTGTATTAAAAGTATTGCTCTTCTATACATTACTAGCAAATTAGGCATGCATATCTTAACTGTAAAATGAAGCATGCATGCTTCATTGTATACTTCAAGGTAATTGGAGGAGTCAGTTATAATAGTGTATTCAGATATTGGTTGTTCAAATCCCACAGGTAATTTTACTATGTATGTGTTATTAAATATTAATTTCAACAAAATTGGCATAATGCTGTGTTGTTAACTTAATCTATATTATTTGAAAAAGCATATGTGCAACATATGCATATTGCAAGGATTACTTGGAAGAATTATCAGTCCTAGTTTTTAGTTTATTAAAAAGTATAATTAATGTAAAAGTAAAATTGTATTTATATTGTAGTAATTTATTCTGTGTGACATATGATGGTTGTAATTATTCTTTTCTTCTTTTATCTCTTACCCAATCCTTGTCTCTCTTTTTTATTTTCATATGTGTTGGATATGTGTTGGATGTCATCAATTTCTAACAACTGACAAAATGGTTTCTAGCACAGGGAGGTGGGCCAACCAGTGCAGCTCAGCCTGCCCCCCCCCCAATGGCTGCAGCACCTACACCCAGAACATCTGGGACGCAACCTCACAGTACTGCCTCTGCAGTCCCTTCACTACCTGGGCCCTCAACATCAGGTAGCATTACCCCAGCAGAAGGTGCAGTGTTAGCCTCCAGATGTAATGGTGTACGCTGTGATTTTGTCACCCACCAGGAGCTGCCAGGCATAGTGTATGAGGTTGTAAGAAAAGATGCTTACTGGAATGCTGCAAAAACAAAAATGTTAAGCAATCCAACAGCAAGCTGAGGAAGGGATGGTGACAGTTTTGAGGGTGAGAACTAGATTGTTACTATCCCCATGCTTGACAGACATGGGCCAATGATGTCTCCTCCCTATCCCCAATCATGATGTACCCCAACCTTTTCTGTCCCTCATCATCCCTGTCACTGTCTTATTCGTCCTGTTTTCTGCAACTGCTTCCTCACCTACACTACTTACATGACCCTGACATACCTACACCCCTTACCCAACATCCCTCTCTTACTGAAACAAAAAAAAACAATGTGCACCTGTTCCACAAAAAAATGGTCCCATACATAGCTCTCCACTTTGCACATGTGTCTTCTTGACATACTTGATTCAGTCCAATTGGTTATACAACATGATTGCATTGTTGTCACCTATCTTTGTTGAGGTAATAGTCCAAATTCATCCAAAATTTTACCCTCATTCATAGGTTCATAAGTTGGTACTAGGCTATCAGCCCTAGGGCCTATACAAGCCTAGCCATAACAATTCCCTGGCTATTTCTTCCCATATTATTTACTTTCCTGGACCCCTGTCTAGCAGGGCGACTGCCGTGATCCCTGGGGTGAATTTCCTTTCTCCCATCCAATCGTCAAGGTTCCTCTTGAAGAGGTCCAAAGAGGCACTCTGCTTGACATGTATGGGCAATCTATTCCAGAGTCTGGGGAGTCTCTGGGTCAGGAACCTATCCCTCCAGCATGTTTTGTTTATTGTGATGACAAGGTTTAGATCCCTGGAGCGTGTAGCTCTGAGGGATTGGGATTTCTTTAAGTGTAGCATGTCCAACAACTCTGGGTTTGACATGGCCTTGTATGTTAAGCAGAGATCGCCTCTGAGTAGACGATATGCGACAGAGTATAGCTGGAGTTTTTTAAGGCGGTCAGCGTAGGGCATCTGCTTTAGGCCTGTGATTCTTTTAGTGAGGAATTTCTGAGGCCTTTCCAGTTGTTGCAGATGTCTTGAGAGGTACATACCAAATGGGGTGTTGTATTCTATAATGGGTCTAATGAGGGATGAGTACAGTGGGACAATGACCTCCTTTTTTCTGGATGAAAAGCCCTTCATGATGAGGTGTGCCACATAGAAGAATTTCCTGACTGTTGTGGCAATGTGGTTATCGAAGGTGAGACCACTGTCCACCTGTGTCCCTAAGTCTCTTATCACACTTTCTGTGTTTAGTGTACTGCCACCTACATGGTAATTCATGGATACATGTTTTTTTCCCAAAGGGGATAACAATACATTTCTTGGCATTGAGCTTGAGCCCATGGCTCTGGCACCAAGCATCTGTTTCTGTAAGGCCCTTTTGTAGAGTATCCACATCATTTGGGGATTCAGTAATGGCTCCCAGTTTGCAGTCATCTGCAAACTTTGTTAGCCAGAGTCCCTTAGTGTTGACCTGTACTTCAGAGAAGTAGATGCCAAACAAGTGCGGCTCCAGGACTGAACCCTGAGGTACTCCACTTGTCACTTGTCTGGAGCTGGATTTGGAGTCGGCTACTTTTATAGTGTGGGTTCTATCAGTAAGCCATTTAGCAACCCATTGGGTGACATAGGGATTAATGCCCAACTTAGTAAGTTTATCTATGATTCCAGAGTGGGGGATGGTGTCAAAGGCCTTGGCAAGGTCTAGATAGGCTGTGTGGACCTCCTTACCCTTGTCCATGGCTCTGGAGACTGATTCAAAGAAGTCAATCAGGTTCAGGAGACAAGATCGGCCCTTCACAAACCCAAACTGGGTGGGGTCCAGTGTTTGAAGGTTGCCAATGTCTTTGTTTATAAGTTCCATGATAATACGCTCCATGGCCTTGCAGATAAGGCTTGTCAGACTGATGGGACGGTAGTTTCCGGGATCCAAGGTGGATCCCCCCTTGTGGATTGGGATAAATGTAGCTCTGCGCCACTCAGTGGGCATGAAACCTGAGGTGTGGCTATGATTAAACATGACACTTAGGTGAGGTGCCAGCTCATATTGTAGTTCATATAGTACACAGCCCGGGATGTCATCTGGTCCCATGGATGCTGTATTCTTGGCTTTAGAGAGTGTGTTTTGTACCTGTGTGGCCATTATTACTGGAATTTGGCAATTTTCCAGTATTGAGATAGGCCATTTAGGGGGTGAGAGGGGGGTGAAGTTGGCACTGAATCGATCTGCCAGGATATTGGCGATATCCTTCGGATCAGTATATTTAATGCCATTCTGTTTTAGCTCAGAGCAGATCTGAGCATTGCCATTTAGATTCTTGACATAGTTATAGAATGCTTTGTGGTTGTCTTTGGAATCTTTGGCAATTTTATTTTCGTAACTAGCTTTGTTGGATTTTATGAGGCATCTCAGTTTCTTACTGAGGCTAGTAAGGGAGTTTTTTGCATCCTGGGATTTTCCTCTTTTCTGCAAAAGTTTCCTCCTTTTGTTGTAAAGTTTGTTTATGGCAGGGGTCCACCAGATTGGCTTCCTTTTTTTGGATGAGAGCATTTTGGTTCTATTTGGGATGGCATGATTCATGCATGAGTGGATGTGCTCGTACAGTGCCTTAGTGTAGGATTCAGCAGTTGAACTTTCAGTTCCCGTCTGCATGGGTGTCATGAAGTTTGTCACTTCTGACTTGAGTAGCATGAAGTTGGCTTTGGAGAAGTTTTTTATGGTGGTTTCTTTACTTGGGGGTGGGGGTGGGATGTGAATGTTAAGGGTGATTAGTTTATGGTCAGACCTGACTAACGAGGGGGTCACCATAGGTATGGAGCATTGATTTCCCATGTTGGTAATGACCATGTCTAGGATATTGGAGCCCCTGGTGGGACTATGGATTAGTTGATCCAGGGCATTGGAATTTATGAATTCCAAGAACCGTTGTGCAAAGGTGTTGGGACATGAGTAGTTTTCCCAGTTAATGGCAGGGTAGTTAAAATCACCCAGTATTAGGGTGTTTGGTTCTATATTAATATTTTCCAGTATGTTTAGAAAGGTGTAGTGAGAATCTTGGGGTATGGTGGGGGATCTGTAGCAAGCTACAATTTGGATTGCAGTCTTACCTAGTGTTAGTTGCACTTGGAGAATTTCAGACACATTGTGTTGGCCAACTAGCCTGGTGGTGTGAATATCCATGGTGAATATTGACATTCCTCCACCTTTAGTGTTTCGGTCCTGGTTTGGTGGCCGAAAAGTGTGGTAAGAGTTGTAGCCTGGTGTTGCAGGGGTGCTCTCCGGAGCCTTGAACCAGGTCTCAGTTACTGCACAGATATCAATGTTCTCCATTTTTAGGAGTGCCTCGAGAGAGTGCATTTTGAGGTTTAGACTTCTACCATTGAGTAGCATTACCTTCAGATTTTGCATGCTTGTACCTGTTATGGTGGTGGTTTTGTCCTTTGAAGTTTGCCTAAAAAAGGCACTATAGGGGTGGCAAGAGCCTTAGCCAGTAACCTGAATCCCAGGGGCGGCAGGTGCAGACCATCTCTGGCAAAGCATCATGGTCTGTCAATCATGTCATCCCAGGCAGACAGATACTGGATCCCCTTTGAATGACACCATAAGCTTAGCCAATTGTTGAAGTCAATCATTTTATCCTTATATTGTGGTATCATTCTGGGCGAAGGCAGGATGCTACTCAGGGCTAGGGTCATACCTGCCTGGGCCACATGATCCGAGAGCTCTTCCATGTCTCTTTTCATGTAGTCCAGCGAGGTACGTCTCAAGTCATTCACTCCAACATGGACAATGACAGAGTCATATTTGTACTTGTTGTGGAGTGACTTGAGTGCATGCGTTATGTGGTGGATCCTGGCACCCAACGGGCAGCTGACTGTAATTTTCTCCTTATTCAACCTGGTGAGAGGGACATCAGTGTGCCGGATTATAGAGTCACCTATGACTAAAGTGTTAGGTACATTGTCTTGCCTTAGGGGCTGTTGCTGGGTGGCACACTGGTGTTGTGAACTATGTGACACATTGGTTGTGATTCGTGTTTGTTTGCGTTTCAGCTTCAGAGGTCTTTGTTGCTTGGGCAGGTTACAGTTAAGGGCATCTGCATATGTGGATTTAGTGTTGCTATATGTGGGTGTTGGTGGTGCGAGTTTAGAAGGGCTATGTGTTGCTTTAGGTGTAGTGTGGGTGTTAACCTTCTCCTCTTGACTGTTTAGCACAATCTTGGGTGGAGAGAGCTTTGCTTCCATTTCGGCTATGTAAGTGCATCTCTCACAGGTTGTAGTGTTGGGTGGTAGGAGGAGAGGGTTGTCTGTGTACATGAGGCAATTGCTGCATTGCCAGAGTATGCCCAGATTCACCAGGTGGACAGGAGAAATCACCGGAAGCTGACCCTTGGACATGCCTGGTTTGGGGCTTTTTTTTTTCTTTGTAAAGTATAGGAGCTGTTTCCTTAGCAAGGTACTTTGCAATTATAGGCTGTTTAGTGCCTACTATTAATTTCTCCTTGTTAACAAGGAGAGTTCAGTGTTTGTATGAGTTTAAGGCTTCCTAGTGCTTTCCAGCAGGTATTAGAGAAAGTGCTAGTCACAGGGATGCTTAAAGGTAAGATTGAAAAGAATGCACTCTGCAGTGTGCACTAGAGAAGTTAGATGTGAAGGTAGGTAACTTGAGTTTTACCTGTTTAAAAAGTTAAGGTTTAGTGGAGAGTTACTATTTTTAAAACAGCAAGATGGATTGAAAGGGGTGGTCACTTTTGTATTTTGGTACTATGAAATACTGTAGGATGGCTGTTAGAAAAATCTACATGCTGCCTAGAAAAATATATTTACAATGTGTGCTGCTTAGGAAGATGTGTATTTAATCATTCAAACATATATAAGTTGTGTGATCAAATATATAGAGAAATGTGTGCTTTAGTTAGGAATAAATGTACTTAAACAAAGAATAAAGGTTAGGTAATGCATTTAATTCTGTCTCACTAGAATAATAGTAGAAATAAACCTGCATATTATTGCTTGAAGCACAAGCTGCAGTGTAATCAGAAATTTGACCTTGGCAGCTTGCAGATGCAGTCTGGCTCATGTCTTTCAAGTAAAGATTATTTTGCAAAGTTAGAAAATAATAAATCCGTTCATGTGTGTCCTCTTTCCTGCCTCCACCAGGAGAGTAGCCTTGACTATCTCTGATAGTGCAGCTGGGAACAAGAAAGACAAAGGAGGCTTTAAGGAAGACATACATCTATTGTATTTGAACTAATCAGAGAACCTTGAATTGGCTACATCCTCAGGAGGTCATCGTGACTGACCAGCTGCTTGCAAGGCTGCAACATTCTCATGTGAAAAGGACTTTTGAAAAACACAAATTCAGCACTTTTATGAATTACTATGATGTAAAGACCCTGTCACTGACCACACCAGTGAGGTGGGCAAAACTGATAATGAAATGTATATAACCAATGTGTTTTGGTCAATAAAGCAGTCAAAATTCTATACAAACTTTGTGTATGGTTTTTTGCCTCCTAATGTACATTAGAACTTTAAGATACTCAAGCTCTCCTGCATTATTGTTTGTTTTTAATTGACATTGTGTTTGAATAACTCAATGATTTTTACAGTCTGACTCTAACGAATTTATTTAACATCTTGGTCCTAATCATGCCGGAATTCCCTTGGTAAGCTACAGGTCAGAATATATAGGTGGTATTGAAGTCTGCGCAGAAGAAGGAAAGACCTCCGACTGAATTGTCGTGCCCAAAGAGGCTGTCCACTTGTCTGATCTGTGGCCAAAAGCGGAAAACTGGGTCCTAAAAGCCTATCAAACATAAGCAGGAGGCTCGGGTAAGCAGAATTCCTCTCTTTGTTTTTGTTTTAGATCGGGACCAGGTTACACTGTGCTATTGCTAAGGTTTGTGATAGCAGGGAGAGAGGTAGTCGAAGTATTGTATCTTGAGTCATAGATCAGGAAATAAAGCAAAACAAAGTAAACAGTCATTCTAGACACTACTGTGAATACGGGAATAGAGATACCACGTGGTACAAGAGAAAGGGTTACGTAACAGTTCTGTTGTTTTTTCTCTCTCTCTCTCTCTCTCTCTTCTTTTTTTTTCTCTTTCAGAGACATGGGAAATGAATGCACTAAAGGGTCACGTGACCCCTAACAGAAGATGCAAAATATATGCAATTACAGAGAGCAGATAATGTGAGATATTTTGCAACATGGGTTAACAAGTATGACTTTGATGGTAAATTGGATAAAATGTCATTAGTAAAACTTTTGAGACAGTTAAAATCTGACGAGAAGGTCAGGCAAAAACAACGACAGTTGGGTGTTCCTCAAGCACATAGGTGGATTGAGGAAACAAGGAACAGAAAATAAAATGCAAAGGCATTATTTTTAGACGAAGAGGATAATAATGTAATAGTAGCATCGGTCCCTCCCTACCACGCCCACCGATGCCTTACTCAGAATATGAAGCGGAGGGCGGGCTGACCCCCACGCTACCCAGAGACAACAGGGATATTAAGACAACCATTTGTAAGAGAACCTATCGGGACTAGATCCCGAACACGTCAAACACTTGTAGATGTTCAACCAAGCGGAATTTATTAGATGAGGGTGAGGAAATCTGTCCATTAATAGAAGTACCAAACCCGCAGGCAGGACAGGAGGGCCAGGCCTCAACTCTCTTAGTGTATAGACCATGGACACCGGAAGACATCCGAAAAGCTACAGAAGGAATTCCCCATCCAAAATTAACTTTGAGAAATTTCTACAGGATTTACAGGGTATGAGATTGAGTTACCACTTAAATGGGGAAGAGGTAGAAAGAGTAGTTAGACAAATTTTAGGTCCAGACTGGCACATGATTTGTGGCACCTGGAATGCCCGTGACGCACAACACAGGCCACTCCCACATAGTGACGCAGAACTAGATACTAGATTGAAGGGTCTTACAGACCGCATTACTGAAAATGGAAACCTAGGGCAGACTGGACTTGCATTAACCAGTGTGTACAACGAGATAATGAAACTGTGGATGCATACTATGGTAGATTATTAGAATGTTTTAATAACCATAGTGGCATGCCTGTTCCTGAAAATCAAAAAAATGATAGTTCATATGAACAACAATTGAAGAATGCATTTTGAAAGGTTGTATTGCCCCTATCAATAGCTTCATCACGAAGCACATGATAGATCACCGAACAAGTAGGCTTCAAGCCTTGTTAGAGTATGCTAGACATGCCGAAAAACATTTTAACAGTAAAAGAAAAGAAAACGCAAGTCTTCACAGCTGAAGACGGTCGGAAGTTTTGTAGTACAAGCAGCCAAAAAGGGTAAGCAAAATATTCAGGGTAACAAACGCCTGACAAAAACTCAGAAATTTATGAGAGCAGAAAGAAAAAGGTGAATGCTTCAATTGTAAGAAGGACATTTGGCAAGGGATTGCAGGAGCAAGGCACCTGCGAAAAAAAGGATAAGGAAGATGAGGATTGACTATATGACAGTTATGCTGCTCAGCAGTTATCAGAAGAGACTAATGAGCAGGGGATGATGTAAATACCTTAGAAGAAGCAGATGACATGCAACTGGATGTAGAAGTTGGGGAAAGTGAAGTTTTAGATCTGGCACTACTGAGCTTAGAGCTCTATTTAGCAGACCCGAAAGCCGAAGTTACACTTCTGGTAGAAGGGAGAGAAATCAAATTTTGTGTGATTCAGGAGCATCACGAACTTTGATACATCCTTCAAAGTTACCGAACATTCTGAGTCACCTGATTACATATTAGTGAAAGCAGCAAACGGACAGTTGTACAGGGAACCACTTTCCCATGATATAGCAATAACTGATCCAGTCTCGGGCATGACCCAAAGAAGTAAAATAGTACTTTCTGCCAAATGCCCCATGAACCTATTAGGAAGAGATCTTATGCAACTTTTGGCATAGCAGTAGTCCCTACCATGAACGGTATGGAGGCACAGAGACAAACTGACACCTTTGTAGTACGGTCGGAGGGGAGGCTTATTATTGGTACAGCCAGGATCTGGTTACAACCGACCAGGGCAGTGACCGAGGAACTGATGAATGTAGCCACCAGCAAGGTGCCTCCCTCGATACTGACCAGCAACATTTATTACATTGTACCCTATATTATTGTAGCACACCAGGACCTGATAAAGAATACGAACAAAAGTTGTTCAGGAATCCTGCAAATAGACTGATATTACGGACCCTATACTGGGACACTGAGGGCAACAGTGTGGTGAGTTGTTCGTTACCTCAGGAGTTTTGGAATTGTACAAATCCAATAAACTACCACACGTTAGCCTAACCAAAAACAAGAATGTTAGGTGGGTAGACTTGGGTGACAAAGTGACAGGATGGGAGAGACTAACTGACTCAGAGTTATCGGACTTAGGAGTACAGAAACAGAAACTGAATTGGTTAGCACAAGCCACCCAGCTGTACACTTACAACAGAGTGAAAACAGCTGAATGGCGTTCTTGATAGAAGAAGAAGAAAAGGCTTTGAGTGAAATACCAAATGTTCTTTGGTCAACAGGAAAATCAGATGTAGGACTTATTCACAGCAGGGCCAGTAGTTATTACACCAAAATCAGCCTTTAGACCAAGAAAAGACAATATCCTTTGAGCAAGGATGCAGAACAGGGAATCAAACCTATTATAATGGCATTACTCAAGGAAGGGATACTGGTGGAATCTTTAGATTCACCATGTAATACTCCTCTATTTCCTGTAAAAAGCAAACGGGAATGGCGGATGGTACAAGATTTACAAGCTGTAATTGATGCTGTAATAGCAAGAACACCTACGGTGCCCAACCCACATACCTTATTAAATGATTTGAAGCCGCAACAGAAATATTTCACCGTGGTAGATATTAGCAACGCATTTTCTCAATACCTATCCACCCTGACAGCCAGCATTGGTTTGCATTTACATTTCAGGGCAAAAGGTATACCCGACTACCACAGGGATATAGTGAAAGTCCAACGATATTCGCACAAGAGATGGCTAGCAACCTGGCAGGGTTTTCTCCACCAGGGGCAGCCAAGTACTACTTTATGTAGATGACATCTTGCTTGCAGCCCCTACCCAGCAACAGTGTAGGGAAGACACAATAGCATTATTGAAATTCTTAGCTGAGCAAGGGCATAAAGTGAATAAACATAAATTGCAACTTTGGAAAGAACAGGTTAAATACCTGGGATATGTGATATCCAAAGAAGGCAGGACATTAGATGAAGAACGAAAAACAGCTATTTTGCAAGCACCCAGACCAACTACCAAGAAGGAAATGATGTCCTTCTTGGGAACGACTAATTTTTGTCGAAGTTGGATACCGAATTATGCTTTAGAAACGGCTCCATTGGCTGATTTAATATTTAAAACACCAATGGCAGCACAAGAAACACTACACTGGACTCCGGAAGCAGAGGCAGCCTTTTGCAGACTAAAAACTGATAGTTTCATCATTAGTTTTAGGGCTTCGAATTACCATAAGAGATTTTTCAAACTGTAGATTGTAGGGATATATGACGTCAGTACTGACGCAACAACATGGCGGCAAGCAACGCCCCATAGCTTACTATTCATCACAGTTACCTCCGCTGGCACGATCATTACCACCCTGCGTACAAGCAGTAGTCGCAGCAGCTATGGCAGTGCAAGCTTCAGCCTCAGTGGTGTTGTTTCATCCTCTCACGTTGAGAGTACCTCATGCAGTTGCGATAATTTTACTGCAGGGAAAATTAGCATTTTTATCCCCTGCCAGACATCTTTCTTGCATGACCATACTATTGAGTCAACCCCATATGACAATTGAACGTTGTACAACATTAAATCCGTCGACATTACTTCCAATTCCTGTGGATGGCATACCACACAGCTGCCTACAGGAAATGGAACAAATAACCACACCCAGACAAGATCTTACTGATGTACCTTTAGCTGACGCAGAGGTGACATTTTTTGTGGATGGGTCCTGTAGACGAGGTCCTACAGGGAAGAACCTAGTGGGCTATGCAGTAGTGACTGATGACGAAATCATAGAAGCACAACCCCTGCAACATAACCTGTCAGCTCAAGCAGCAGAATTGATAGCTTTGACCGTGCTTGCACTCTAGCGAAAGGCAAATGTGTTAACATATATACTGACAGTCAATACGCTTTCTACAGTGCATGTCTTTGCACAACAATGGAAAAACAGGGGAATGATAACATCTACTGGCAAGCCGATTAATCATGCGCAATTAATTCTGAACCTGTTAGATTCTATTCAGTTACCCGCTAGAATAGCTATCTGTAAATGTGCAGCCCATACAAAACAACAAGACAGAATTTCAAAGGAATGGGCTGATGCAGCTGAAGCTGCCTCAGACCCAGAAACTGTGCTTTTAATGAAGAACTACAACCTTCTGAGACTCTAGATTTAGAAATGTTAAAAACAATGCAGACATTAGCTACAAAAGCAGAAAAGCAAAAGTGGATAAAACGAGGAGCAATCCTTGAAGAGGGACTGTACATCTCCAAAGAGAAATAGCCCATATTGCCATCTAATTTATTTAGATATAGCTTTGTTGAGTCATGGGCAGAGCCATGTCTCAACAGGGGGGATGGTACAGTTAGTTAACAAAACATTCCAAACATATGGATTTACGAATTATACACAAAAATTTTGTGCAACATGTCATATTTGTAGCAAACATCATGCACAGGGAGCATTTAAACCAAAGCGAGGGAGTTTTCCAACACCACCCTATCCGTTCCATACTATTTGTATGGATTTCATAGAACTGAACAAATGTGAAGGGAAAAAATACTGTTTAGTAATCATAGATATGTTTTCAAAATGGGTAGAAGCTTTTCCTACTAGAAATCCGGATGCAGCAACAGTGGCAAAGGTCCTAGTGAAAGAAATCATTCCTAGATTTGGCATACCAGAAAGAATTTATAGTGACAATGGGACACATTTTGTTAACCAGACGATACAGCAGCTTGGGAGATTTTTGGGATTTCTTTGAAAACCATTGTGCTTATCACCCTCAGTCAGCAGGACTGGTGGAGAGGTACAATGGAATCTTGAAAAACAAGTTGAGAAAATTAATGAGTGAGACTCAAAAGACTTGGATTTGCTGTCTGCCTTTAGCACTGCTGAGCATGAGAACTGTTCCAAATGTAAAGGGCTTGACCCCTTTGAAATAGTGTTTGAAGGGCATATTGTGTGCCACAATGGAAGGCCCTCATGCCTGCAGAGCTGGAGGCCGATGGCTCATTAGCTAGTTATATGAAAAGTTATTAACAAATAAGACTGTTTTGCAGTTGAACTCTTTTCCAGATAAACAAGAAACAAAACCAGAAGCCGTGCTGACCCGGGTCCTGGATTTGGCTGAAAATCATAAAGAGAAAGAACTGGGTGAGTCCAAGGTGGGAAGGTCCGTACCAGGTACTGTTGGCAACACCCACTGCAGTGAAAATTGCTGAGAGATCATCTTGGGTTCATTTAACCCACTGTAAACCTATTAAGAAATTCAGTTTGGACATACCACAGGAACAGGATGGCCAGAGGCAGAATGAATAAAAATGTGAAACAACCCCAGAGACACTGGTTCACTGGCCTACTGATCATACACTTAATAACTATGTTTGTAGTAACCTTTTTGTTGTTATGGTTTTTCTTGCATATAACTGCAGAAGTGAAATTAATAAAACGTGATGAAGGACTGGCTACAGACTGGCACCCAAACTTTAACACATACCTGGCCATGAAACGAGTTTATGTAGAGACTATGAACGTTTCAAATTGCTGGGTCTGTACTGCAATACCCACAGCATATGGAGGACTTTTGATGTCTGCTGTCCCCTTGGGAATAAATGCAACTTGGGAAAACCTGTTATTTGACACAGGCACTGTGAGATCACAAGACAAAGTGGCATTACATTTGCCTGTTACTCAGAAAGGAATTGTTTGTTTTGTTAAAAATGATACACTCCAGGTTGGTTGGAGTAACTGTAACATAACTGTGTCTTACAAATGTTATATAAAACCTATAGACCAAGGTACTAGTTGCAGCACGAATTATGATTCATATTTAAGCTTGATGAAAACAACATTGAGAAATGTGCAAAAATCTCCTGAAATATATAGACAATTCTCTGTTATAGATAAGAAAATGTTTCATTCAGGGTTAACCCGATCAGTACAAAAGTAGAAAACTGTTCTTTTGTTTGTGGGAATAAGGCCAATAAATGGTTACCTGAGAATTGGTCCGGCAGTTGTTTTTGGGTTATCTGGTTCCAGCCATAAGACATACTGCAGAATTGCCCTGGGTAAAATACGTAATGTAAGAGATGTAGCTCACCGAGCTGAAAATACAGTCAGAAAACCTACTAATCCAGTGGGTAAGATTGAAGCAAGCTGGAAGGATCATTCGCCTGTGAAGGACAAAGAAAAATTGACCCATATGGACTTGAGTGACAGTGTTATATCCTGGGCTGGAATATTCCCAACCTATGGAGCAGTCAAATCGATTTGGGAATTGAGAAAATTGTCAAAACTTCTCAAGTAATGAGCAATGCGACTTTTTCCGCTTGAACTTGTGACTGATGAGATGAATGCAATGAGAACAGTTGTATTACAGAACCGAATGGTTCTCGACTTCACCCTAGCGAGAGGTGGTACGCAGGCGCTTATCAAAGAAGAATGCTGTGCATACCAGACAACCAGCATGAAATTAATGATCACCTGGAGGTAATACAGCAGGTGTCAGCAATGGCAGAACCAGGCCCAAACCCACTGACTAACTTTTTCCAGAATCTGTTTGGGGGTGGGGGTTCCTTATGAACATTCTGATTGCAATTTGTGTGGTACTGCTCATAATTGGAGCATGTGTCTGCTGCGGGATACCCTGTGTGAAAAAATTAGTTAAAGACTTAGTTGATGTATCAGTGACTGAAACTATGTACCAAGATATAGAATTGAATTTGTTGATACCAAGTGAAAGTCTATCTGAAATATAAAACAAATGACTTACTTAGCTGAAAGTCCTTGAAAGGAAAAGGCTAAGAAATGAACTAATACTGTTTATGTTTCACATAGTATTAAATGCATTAAAAGGAGGGAGAATGTTAGAAAAATCTACATGCTGCCTAGAAAAATATATTTACAATGTGTGCTGCTTAGGAAGATGTGTATTTAATCATTCAAACATATATAAGTTGTGTGATCAAATATATAGAGAAATGTGTGCTTTAGTTAGGAATAAATGTACTTAAACAAAGAATAAAGGTTAGGTAATGCATTTAATTCTGTCTCACTAGAATAATAGTAGAAATAAACCTGCATATTATTGCTTGAAGCACAAGCTGCAGTGTAATCAGAAATTTGACCTTGGCAGCTTGCAGATGCAGTCTGGCTCATGTCTTTCAAGTAAAGATTATTTTGCAAAGTTAGAAAATAATAAATCCGTTCGCATGTGTGTCCTCTTTCCTGCCTCCACCAGGAGAGTAGCCTTGTGCGCACTATCTCTGATAGTGCGCAGCTGGGAACAAGAAAGACAAAGGGAGGCTTTAAGGAAGACATACATCTATTGTATTTGAACTAATCAGAGAACCTTGAATTGGCTACATCCTCAGGAGGTCATCGTGACTGACCAGCTGCTTGCAAGGCTGCAACATTCTCATGGGAAAAGGACTTTTTGAAAAACACAAATTCAGCACTTTTTATGAATTACTATGATGTAAAGACCCTGTCACTGACCACACCAGTGAGGTGGGCAAAACTGATAATGAAATGTATATAACCAATGTGTTTTGGTCAATAAAGCAGTCAAAATTCTATACAAACTTTGTGTATGGTTTTTTGCCTCCTAATGTACATTAGAACTTTAAGATACTCAAGCTCTCCTGCATTATTGTTTGTTTTTAATTGACATTGTGTTTGAATAACTCAATGATTTTTACAGTCTGACTCTAACGAATTTATTTAACAATGGCCAATAAATTTAAATAATTGAAGGGGTGGGATTTCAAAAATGATGATTCATGTTACACTGTTGAAGAAGTGGATAGCTATGGTTCTTTCCTAATTCCCTCCTGCACATTACTATATTACTTCACCTTTGTTCTTCCCCCTGATTGCCTTACCCTTCACCACTTTCTTATCTACCCATTTTCACACTTTAATCTAGTCAAAAATAGAATCACAGACCACACACATAACTAATAAATCTGTAATCTAGGCCTTCACTTTTTATTTTCTGTGTCTGTGTGGAGTTTGGCACTTTGCACCAATGCCAAGCAATGGTGAATGACTCTTCATGCTTTACGGCAAAGTGTGGTTACTTTCATGCAATGCTGCTTAAACTCACTGTACTAAAGAAACATGCTGTTAAAGTAGAGTAAAGGCACTCAAATTACATATGTAGTGTAACATTTATTTACATTGATGAATGTATAATACTGCAAATCCATATGCATATTGTTGACAAAAATCAATCAACAGGATGTTCATTTTTATACACTACTTCACTATAGTTGTCTCCCACATTTGCAAAAATTATTACATCCAATTATGTAAAAAAAAAAGCCATAATGTCCGATAAACAAAACTATTACCTACATTCTCAACAGACCCACCATAATAAACCACAAAAATTCTGGGCAAGTATTAATCAGTTATTACACCCTGGTCAATCTATTACACCTAACCCACAAGGCACTGACAAGGACAACCCCAAACAAACTGCCGATGCCTTTAATACCTTTTTCACCAAAACAATTCAAACTCTTGCCAGTCAACTCTCTCCACAAAACATAACCATATCTAAGTCTGAATCTAACCCACCACCTCCATTTGTCTTCCAACCTGTATCAACAGCATTTATTCTCACCCTTATCCAAAAACTCAAACCATGCACTCCTTCTGCTGACCTACTACCTGCAGAATACTTACAGTTCGCAGCCAAATCTATTGTTTACCCCATCTCCATTCTCATCAATAGAACCATCACTGAAGGATACATCCCCAAACTTTAGAAAGTCTCCCACATTATTCACCTTCATAAGGGAGGAGACTCCACTGAACTCTCTAAGTATCATCCCATATCCCTACTCTCTCCTTTATCTAAGATTATGGAAAGATGTATCCACAAACAATTGCTAAACCACCTTCTCCATAATAACCTGCTCTCCAACTCCCAACATGGCTTCAGACCTTCCCATAGCACTACTACTGCCCTACTTTCCTTCATGGACACCATCAACAAAAACCGTAACCTTAACATGCTTTCCTCTGCACTTTTCATTGACCTGTCCAAGGCTTTCGACATGGCAAATCACAATATACTCATAAACATTCTTAAATCTCTGTCACTTGACACACTAGCTATAAAATGGTTCCAGTCCTACTTAAATAACAGACACAAAGCTGTGCTCTGGAACACCATTCTTTCTACCCAACTCCCTGTCAATATTTGTGTCCCTCAAGGGTCCATACTGGGCCCTCTCCTGTTTTCTATATACATCAATGACCTTCACCAAGTAGTTCCCCAAGCTACATGTATGCAATACGCAGATGATTCTACACTTATATGCTCAGCCACATCTGTATCTAAACCTCACTCCCTTACACAAGACTTATTTAACTCAGTAGAACTATGGTTTACAAAATGCTGCCTCATACTAAACCCAAAAAAAACTAAACTTCTCCTTTTTACACCTACCAATAAATCTCCCCCAACTGACTTCACTGTAACATCCAATAATGGCACTGTCATATCCCAAGATCTTACTACCAAACTGCTAGGTATCACCATAGACAACAACCTTAACTTTGACACTCATATCAACAACATTTTGAAAACTACTAACGCAAAATTTGCTTTCTTTATAGGATCAAACCTTTCCTCACTCCTGCAACCAGAATAATTATTGCCCACACCTATCTAATCTCTACCCTTCTCTATGCCTCACCCATTTTTACTAATCTGTCAAAAAATAACATTAAGAAACAAGAAAACTCCTACAATAATATAGCCAGATTTGCCACAGGTAAACACACCACTACCTTAATCTAAAGTACCTAGGGTGGCTTGAATTACAGCAACAGCTGAAATTTAGTCAGCTGACCATTGCCCATAAAATACTTTATCAACCTGCCAAAACACCCATCCTAACTAACCTTATTTGCCCCTACAATAGCCTGAAGTCCCTAAGATCTCAAAAACTTCTTGTAAATATCAATAAATCAAACAATAGAGCTGGAGACTCTCTCTTCTCTAACACTGTTGGGAAAACCTGGAACCTACTTCCCTCTGAACTTTCCACTCTTCCCTCTATAACTCTGTTTAAAAATAAACTTAAGCTCTTCCTTAAAGCACATTGGATGTGCCCCTGTACTAAACCTGACTGAACAATGCTCTCGCCACTTGATTCAACCTCACCTTCACATCTCTGCAACAATCTCTTCTTAACAACTACCGTTCTACCTCTCCCACACAGTCTTACCTATTTGTGTACTCACTAAAAAGGGACATGCATTACTACTTGATTTCCTAATCACCTTTAACTCCATTTTACTTTCCTTTTATTCCTCCTTTCTTATCTACAATTATATTCTACAAGTTCTGCTATTAATACTTTTGAACGTCTAAGTCTTGTCAATATTTTGTATTTGTTTTGTATACTCTATATACCTATGACCACTTATATTGTCTTCGTAATGATGTATGTAATTGCATCTGATATATGTACTTCTGTAGATCTGTATTTTAGTGAATCTGTTTTGGAACTTATCTCCCTGGGCCTCTACTGAAAATGGACATATATCCAGCTAGACTAGCCCGGTCAACAAATGTAAAATAAATAAAATAAATAAATGTAATGCCATCCTAAAACATATGTAAAAAATAGATTGAGCTGGATTCAAACCCTCTCTCATTTGTGCTCAAAATGTAAACTTGCTGCTGTTACACCTGCTGCCACAAGAAGGGTTGACAGCATGTGTTTTTATTACACTCAGTACTGTTCAAAATACTGACTGTCATGCCTCTTCACTTAGCATGTTTGCACAGAAGAAGGCAAACCAATGGAACTATTACTATTTTCCCAGTTACGCAGATGCTCGCATTTGCTTGTCGCTTAACTCCATGCAAATGGAAAGGCAACAGCAACACTCCTTAATGTTATAAAACGTATGACACAACATTTCCAATATAAATTACATTATGAGCATCATAGTATCTGCCAGGTATGTTTGCCACAGCCAGTATGCACAAGTACTTATCAAGTTCAAGTTGAAAGCATTAAACATGAATCTCACATGCGCAAACACTTTGCCATTGATCACGCAAACCAGTTGCTCAGAGGTGCACTACGGAAAGAGTTGTTTGGTATGTATTAGTATATTTAATGCACAGGTAGTTTTCATCCCATTATAATCCATGCAAAAACACAACCAAAGGGAAGGAACTTGTTACTGACTGAACAAATATTTACTTAGACTCATGTGTGCCATGCACTCATGCACTTGAAAATGGATATGTCAGTAGAAGTTCATAATTGTCAACTACACTACAGAAATAAATAATACATCTGCATTGTTATATCATTTAAAGCTTTATACTGACAATACACATTCAGATTGTCTTACACATGTATTAATGTGGATGTCAATTCATCACAGATGTTAACACATGTACATACACAGTTGCTTCCATGCTGATCACAAAACATGTGTGTGTCTGTGTGTGACTGTAAGTATGTAATGTGTACAACATACTGAGAAACAGGTGCACATGTCTCACTTCTACAGCATGCATTCCTCACAGCCTTCTTGCATCTAGTTTGAGAACCTGTCTTTTAAAGGATACATGCATATTGGAAACACAACAGAAAATACCAATCCAACACTTTGCACACCACTCTCATAGCAGGATATGTTACCCACATCATATAATGATGGCATCATTTATGAAGACTAGTATGACAAGGCAAAGCATACTTTAGAGATGGTGCAATTATTAACTACTGTGTTCTGTGGATGGGAAAAATACTTACATGTGAGTTAACTTAAAACAACAGCCACATTATATGTGTGTCTCTATGTATGTGTAGGTGTGTGTGCATAGTCAGAAGGACATGACTCTGTATCCTATTGTTAACAGTCCAGTCCCATGCAGAAAAAATATTTTGACAGTCTTACATGCCTACACAGCCATTTCATGCAGGCCTCACAACATATTCCACAAAACATCCAGTGATGATGTCATCTACTATAAATTGTCCAGCAACAACTTAAAATGCAGAGTTGTGCCATGTAGCTTGCTTTTAATCTTACTGCAGTCAACTGACTTGTGTGTAGTCAGAAGAACTGGAGTCTGCATCCTACTGTCAGGAATCAAGTCTCATGGAAAACAAATGTTTTGACCATTGTACATTACTACACAGTCATTTCATACAGGCCTCTGAACATCTTATCACAAACATACACTGCTGATGTGATCAGCTATATAGTGTTGTGTGACTCTTTGAAAAACAGATTCTGGCTGTGGCACTTGCATTAAGTACCATGTTCTGTAAATGGTTAGGTAGGGATTCTAGTCTCACTGTGGTCAACTGACGTGTGTGTTCATTCAACCATCAGTATGGTGACAATTTTCAAATGACATGTGAGTCCACAGTTGTGTCAAACACAGCTTCTGTAACTAGATAGTTAGAAATTCTAATCTGACAGTAGGCAAGTTGAGTGTGTACACATTCAAATAATAATTTTTGGGACAATTTTACACAATATGTGACTTCAAAGCCACTCATCACTCAGCATCAGACATTCTCCCAACATCTTCTCAACATATAATGATGCTATCATGATGTGATGATGTGAGGTATTGCCAGCTATGCCAGGAGAAGTAGGGCAGTGAATGGCTAACTGGAGTTTTGTAAAGAATTATTTGTCATTTGTATATCAGAACTGATTTGTACAGATGATTGTACTTGAAATGTATTTGTAAAGTTGCTTATGTTGAGAAATATACCAACAGTGGGTCCTGCTGGACAGAAAGAAAAATGTACCTGTATATCAGACTGTATGGTAACTGTTGAGATTAATACATTGTAACAGAGAATACAGGAGGAGAAGAGGTTAATCTCAGTCCAGCTAACTTAGAATATAGTTGGAAATTAAATTACTTGGTAAAAGCCATAAAGATCATACCTCACAGGTCTGAATGCAGCCAGAGATGCAATGTCTGTGAGAAACTTGGCTTGATAGCTCTGCAAAAAGAGTGGAAGTGTTAAAATAGTTTTATATCTTCCAGATGCTTTAACAAATCTTAGCAAAGTTCTGTCTCTGTGTATGGTAACACATATGTGTGAGATTCTGGCTCTGATTTGAGTAAAGGAGGGTAATATGGGGAACCAGAAGTCAGACGACCAGATGTATGTGATGTCATTCTGTAATCCAGGACTAAAATGATGTTTAATACCAGATGAGACAGAAGTTGCAGAGCAGTCTGTTTTTGAAACCTGAAAAGGAGGACCTCTCACCTACATAATCTTGCCTTCTAGTAAGTGACCTAGTGGATAGTCATCCTTTAGATCAGTCAGGAAAATACAGTGAGATTAATTAAGGACTGTTTTTCTGTAGCTATGTGAATCTATTCATCTGTGTTATTTTAATATTTCCTGTGATTGAAACTCTGGTGTTTATTTTAAATAGATGTTTAGTGTTTTCATGTTTTTGTTGTTCTTATTGTAAATAGATGTTTAGCATTTTCCTATTCTTTTATTATTTATTATTAAATATATTTAAACTTCTCATTGTGGCTGGTCCTTTAGAGAATATTAATTCTCTTAATTAATGTATGTGTACATTGCTGTAATCAATGTATGTGTAACATAATGTATGCTAATTATTCTTAATGTATTCCATTGGTTTGTATTTACTCTCTGTTTCCTATACTACTTTACATTTTTGCTTTAGTTTAAATTTTGAAAATTATTGTACTCAATTTTTTATTTGTATATTCTCATGTAGTGTAACATACTACTTCCTTGCTTCTTGTTGAACTCTATACACTTTACAAATTGTTTGTGGAGCTTTTCTCCCTGAGCCTCCACTGAAAATGGGTCTCTGACTCAGTGGACTTTCCCAGTAAACAAATGTCAATAAATAAATAAATAAATAAATAAATACATAAATAAATAACTACATAAACAAATAAATAAATAAATGCTTTAACCTTTGAGAGTACTATTATTTATTTGATGACACTGTTATTGCATCAAGCCTTTTCTTAAGTGTATATTGTAAACCAGTAAGTAGTAATTAACTGGCCTATTGATAGTAGCTCATTTTGCTAATGCTGTATATTGAAGAAGGCCAGTAGAGGACTTTTTTGAGTTTATAGGTACATCTTTGTACAGATAAAGATAAAGGTGTGATGAAGAACCCAGTGCAAAAATATAGTGCACTGTCTTTTTGAAAAAAATAAGCCTGGCCAACTGCTTACCACATTAATGGGACTCCCCTTAAAATAGACAAAATTATTATAAATCTAGACACATTAATTGACAATGAGCTTTTATTTGATCATCACGTATCTTCCATAGTAATCAAATTAATCTGCTTTGTTCAGTTAATTATTAAAGGCACAACCTCTAGATCTAAAGAAGTCATAAGTCTTAATTACCCTATACTTTTCCTTCATAAGCCCACAGACTATAACACCCCCTGTCAGCAATTACCTCCCCATCCATAGGACTCAGCTTAAATGGCCTCAGTGTTTCCTAAATTTAAAAAAATCACAGGACTTGGTTCCCTCAGCTACACTGTTAAGCAAAAAGCCCTGTCTATGTAGTACATATCTTGCTTTTGCATGCTGGACTGTCATGAATCCTCATATTCTACTCAACCTCCTTCAGCTTCAGAAGACTGAAGGCACTGCAACTATCAGAATTGAAGATTTCATTCATCTTCATAACAAAATACATACAAGTGAGATAATTATCTAACCCAACAGGCCCTTTACCTTTCAAATATACTTCCCTTACAAATCAAACAATGTAGTAAGTTAGCCACTTTTAAAACCAGTTAGAATGCCAGGATTCATATTCACAAATTTACCCCTGGAGTATATATCATGGCTGTCCTATTTTGGGTCTGATAATTCTAATTTTGTTTTTATTTTCTAGTCTATTGGATCATAGTGGCTAGGATTCTCAGTGGTTTCCTAGATTGTCTGCCTAGCAATGATCTATGAATCTGTGAACATTATGACAGGCCCAAGATACCGCTGCTACAAAGTACCAGGTCCAGAGGAGCACGCAATAAGAGTTTTAATGCAGTTTTATTCAAAAAGCCAAAAAGCGTTTTCGCTATGACAGGCCCACCATATATGCAGGTTATCTGCTTACTCCTTGCCACATTTCTACCATGTTGCTCCCTCCTGCCACAGTTCATCATTAAGTATCCAAGTCGTTCTCTATAGCAAATGCAGAAGCCTCATTTGAAAGTCATAAACTATTCTCATTGTTTTCCTTACCATCCTCTATACTTCCTTTTAATATACTTCATTCTTGTTGCATTGTTTAATCTTCGAGGTACATTTTTCTTACAAAATCCTCATCTCCTCCTTAGCCTCCAACTTTCTAAGTTCCATATAAATAACCCTTATCCTTTTATCTTTATTTGAAACCAGTCTTGACTTTTGACATAGACCTCCCTCTATCTCTCTTGTGATACTTCTGCCTTACTTCTTCACCTTTTCCAAACATTTTATTATTGTTGTGTTAGCCAACCAGTCACCTCCTTTCAGCCCCAACTTCTTTCTCATAATATAGAATCCTCGTAAAGCATTTCTATCCTGACCCTCTTTCAACTACCTCACATGCTTTATTTTCTTACTATGTTACCCTCTCAGCCTGTCCCCAAAAGCATGTTACATATGACCCTCCTTCACAGCCATTTCACTTCACTTTTCAGCAGTCTTCAGAATCACCATTCACAAGTAATTTAATCATCTCATTGTATTTATTCTTTCCTGCTTTTTCTATCATTGCCACACTTTTTATTTCCATCCTCACTACCCTTTGCCACCCATCATATCTTGCCATCCTCCAAATCTCTTAACCTCTGAGCCATAATGACCACAGCAGCATGATGCCTAACGTCTGGCACTCCCCATCCACCTCTCATCATTTACTCTTCCTCACCCTTTCCTTGATTTTTCCATCCTTCTTCCCCCATATCTTCTTACATCATACACCTTCTGTCTCTGAGACCAGACCCTGCTGAGAACTAATCCCAACATGCCATACCAAATAAAGGCAAAGCTGGCAACCTGACTTCCTATAGTCCCCATCCCAGTGTTGTCACTTTCTGTATCTGTTCAACGCACCAAGCATGTCTTCTTTTAATTTTTTGCTTCATTCACCCTCCTTCAGTATAGGAAATGCCTTAACCCCCAAATATCTTTTACCTATTTTAAAACATAGTAAACATACTTTAGGATTTTTCTGCATGCCAGAAATAATCACCATATTTTTCTTTAAGCAGAATCATAAACCTAAAATTTCCTCCATACTGCCATAAGCATTTCCTTTACATCCTCCAGCAATACAATAAGACTGTCAGCACACATATTCAAACTATTCTACTTCCCTTGTATCCTTCATCCTTCTAAAACTTCAAAATGTGTTATGTCATCCTCTTTATCACTATAAAGAATAGGCTCAGTGACAAAAGACAACATTGTCACATTCTCTTACTTAGCTTTACTTGCTCCAATGTGCTTCCTGTTCACAATAAAGCTCACCCAAGGGCATTTTCACAAGGCCAACACTCCTTGCAAGAACTGTCTCCATCTTCATTAACAACTTAATAAAGAAACCTAAATTAACTATATCAGAAGTCAGCAACAATACTTTACTTGCCTTAACATATCCTTTTTCTCTGCCTATAAAATCTGCTTTAGCATCTGCCATCATCCATGGTCATTTTTTCCCCAGCCTGGCCAAAACACCATCACCAACAACTTCACAACCACATTATAGAGTGAGACTGGCCTATATTTTTCTGGATCTTATGAGTTCTCCTTACCTTTTGGTGACATTACTACCATCACCTCCATCATAGACTCTTGAACAGTCCAATTTCCCAAATGCTGTAATGACCCACACTAATGCCTCTCTTATTTTGAAATCAAATGCTTCATAATATTTCATAGAAAGCCTAGTAACAGTAACACATATCTCTGTCTTCTTGCAGCAAAGGTAGCCCTTCCTCTTCATCATCACTGAGGTTTCTACCTCAGCCTTCATCCACAGCTTTGTCCCCTTTTGGCCCAATTCCGCCATTATTTTTGTTCCCTCCAACCTCTAATCCCTGCTGTTTGTACACTATTCTTCCTGTCTCAAAACCCACTGAAGACTCTACAACTCCTGTCACATTCCTTACACCACCCTTCCTTTCCCTGTTTGCAACACCTGTTTAAAACATTATTCTTACCTTCAGTACAGTCTTAATACCATATCATTGTGATGTCCTTACTATTCCCTCTCACTCTATTCTGCTGTTTGCTGCACCCCTACCTCCATTTTTAACCATTCTAAGCAGCATGATAAAATATCCATCACATTGTAAGTAATGTTGCTTTCAAGACTGTCTTCTTGTTCTATTTCTCCAGCTAATAACAGATCCATCAGCAACCTATCCAATCTGTTTGTCTGCTTAATTTTATCCTTCAGAAATGTATATTGCTTTTTCACTCCCTGTTATGTTTCACCAACTGTTTATAAAACTGGCTCTAACACTGTGTTAAAATTCCACCCTAAGATCACCCTGCCACCTCCCCATGTACCAGCCTTCGTAATTCACCCAAACATCCTCATAAATCTTGCTCACTGTTGTCACAGGTCCACAATGCAACCACATCATTATACTCTTATCCTCAGCCTTGCACCTACACACCCACCCCATACCACTGATGTACACTTACCTCAGAGTCCTTACACACCCATCTTGACATTTCCTTATTGAAAATGTCATCCTCCTTTCCTGCATTCCCACAAAAGTGGTAGTGAGTAGGCTTTAGGCCTTGGCTGCCATAAACAATGGCTACAGTTACAGCAGTCTTGTTCAATGTTGTCCCAGGCAGCTTTATCCCTAACTTAGTCCTTCTGACTCCACTAACTCCTAATTTTAACTCCGTGTGTATACATTACCACAACATTCATTCTCCACCAGGAGCTAACTCCTAAACTGTTCTAATTTCCCCAACTTCCAGATCGACTCTACCTTTGTTACCTCACTCAAGTAAACACTGCAAATTGCTTCTCCATCATCTCAGCCATTAGCACATTATCACAGTAAAGTCTTTATAGATCGTCTGTACTCTTTAGATGCCCGACCCCACCTCTAGCCTCCCTGTTCTTTCACCCACCATTCAAATACCTTAGACTACTTTTTAACTACCAAACTCTACTCCCATATCACACCCTCCCTCAAACACCTGCTAGTTCACCAACACCTTCTTGACTGCAAACATTATTTCTCATACAAAAATGTTGCATGGTATTCATCTGCACATGGACTAACTGTCACAAACTTCACTGCCTTTTTCAATTTCATCCTTTTAGTCTTCATATAAACTCAACAGATACTCCATATTACAGCAGACTACCCCACATTCACCCTCCCACCTTACACAGCAAGCTGCCAAACTGCTGACATAGACATAAATTCTCAGTCTTGTTTCTACTGAACTTAAGAGATATGCCATCAGAATTTCCACTGGACATGCATAAGGGTCTAAAATGCAAAAAATGTATTTAAAACAAAATATTGAATTAATACATCAAACTAAAAAATGTCTCCCAAATCATCACCGACACAAACATCACCAGTCCATGCCACAATAATCACATATCACTCTCCCTTACATCTAGAATATTTGGCAGAGACACTTTTTACCAAAACATAGTAAGGAAGTAAGAAAAAATATCCCACAGCCTAACACAGTAGCTAGTTTCCTCCCTGTTGTTATTATGAGCCCTGGAATTACAAAAAAAGGGAAAAACTAAAGGGAAACAGCAGATACTGACTGTTCACTTTAAAAGTTAGTTTAAGGGTGCAACCCTATTAACCCCTAAATGTGAGGGGGCTATAACCACACACACTCCAGCTGCTAATATATACACTCATTTTGAACTCACCATATATTGTAGAAAAGGGGGCTATCAGAAAAAAAGAGCAGTACTAGATTTAAAATATGTCCCTTTTTTCGGACATTCAATCTCACTATTCTGAGACAAATACTTTTGATTTTTTTGGAATGTAAAACTGTTACCAGCCATCTTGCCAATAACAAGGAAAAACAAAAGCATGACTTTCATATTATTGACTAAACTTGCAGAATCTTCCTCCCTTGACACAACTGGGAAGGGGTATATTCCCTTTTGATGGCCCATGCCTAAAATGCCTTCATATACACAGACCTTATTCCTGTTACTAGGTGAGCCTTCCAAACTGCAGCCTGTCTTGCAATCCACTTCTTCATCTTTGACACTTTACTACTATATGTTGTGGCTTAGTGGACACTGGGACCACTTATTCACCATGCAAGCTCTGTCCACTTAGTAATCAAACCAAAAACTTCTTTCACTAACTCCTTGAATCATTCTTCTACAAGCTTTACTGGATCTGATCCCACATCCCTTCCTTCAGTTCCACTATACAGAGAGTCCTACTTCTTGGTAAATTTTCCAAGTTATCTTGATTTTCTGCAGCATCTCAAATATTCCTTTTGATCTCTTGCTTTATCCTGCCATTTTATATTAGTTTCCAAGTCACCACTGTGCTAATCACATCTAGCAGCCAAGAGCTCAACTTGTTCAGTTCTCGCCCTATTCACAGCCATCTCCAGACAAATGTCCTCTTGTCTACCATTAGGGCATCCAACTTTCTGTCTGTTTTCTTCTGCATCCTAGTAGCTGAACAGTTCTTATCCAAATTATTCTGAAGTCCACTCCGTACTCTGGCCAAATCCACCTTTCTTTTCATGTAATTGCTCTTTTTCCAGCACATAGCATTAATAAACCCTTATGTGCCTTGGGCAAAGATTTCTATTTAGGCAACCATCAATGTTCAAGCTCCACATTGTCATCTAATTTTTTTATTAATATTCATAAGATTTATATTATGTAAAATGCAATTATTCTAAAATCAAAATATGTTCCCTCTTCTGTGTTAAACTTACATAGTAACATTATCAAATTATTTATAAACGAATACTCCCTATATCTCTGCTTTTTAGAAATTCATCTCTCGGTTCCATTTCCAGTTTTATATCATCAGCCCATTTTGATTTATATATCTTAATCAAATGTTTCAATACTAAATTACTATAGAGCTAAGGGCCCCTCTTTGAACCCTCAGACACTTTGGCTTAATACTGTAGTTGTCTTTTCAGTTCATTAACAACCTGGATGATTTAATACCATTCAGTACAACACATTAGTAGACTTTAAATTTCTGAGGACAGCTTCCATAGCACACCAACCTTGACTATACTACCAGTTTATAAAAGAGAGAGAGAGAGAGAGAGAGAGAGAGAGAGAAGAAGGAAAGAAGCAAAAGTAATGTAAGAAAATAAAAGAAAAAATATTCAAAGTTAATTAATTTTTAAAAAAAAAAAATGTTTATAAGTGCACTAGAACCTTTTAACCTTTTTTTCAGTGACGTACCACTAAAGCAACCTAAATAACTAAAAATCTTCAGAATTTCCATTTGAGTGCCACTGATGTCTCATTTTACTTCCTGTGATTCTTTTCTCAACTGCAGTGCAGTCTGCATTGAGTCTACATAGGTTCACAGACTAGTACTAGCCTGGCTAACTGCCCTTGTGGGCCATTTTAAGCCTAGTCATCTACCCCATGTGAAAATCAATCCCTGCACTTTGCATTTGTAAGGTAAACACCTTAGCCATTATGCCAACCCTCCACTCATAACCTGTGGTCTGAATCAAACGCTGTACCTTGTGTTTATGAGGTAACCATTATGCTAAACATCAGGTGTTTCAGCTATATGGCGATTTTGTTTCAGTTTGTTAGTTGGAATATTTTGCAGGCACCCTATTGGTAATGGACATCAGCTGGGTATAACAGTCCTGTGTTTCTTATGCTTAGTCAAACACTCTGCTTGTGCTGTGCTGATGAGGTCATAACAAGGTTGAAATATGCATATCCACAGCTAGTGGGGTTTGGCTTTATTGGCCTGAAGTTGTTCATTGAAACGGCTTAAAAAAATAAGTCATGGGCATTCTGAATCACCATATAGCTGAAACACCTGATGTTCATAAGGGTCATTTGCATACATCCCATGTGCCTCTGCTACAAAAGGTTTGAGAGGTCATTCAGTGGAAGTTCTAGCTTGGCTGGAGTTTTCATTTAGTTTTTACTGATAAGTTTTTACATGTTGAACAATTTACTAGAATATTCTTCTAACCTGGTTACCCAAAAATAATACTGCTGGGATTAAAAAAACAGCATGGATTTATACAAACTCTGTTAAGAAGGAAATAGTAAATATAATGTTGATTGATGTCATTTGGACAAAATCTTCTGGTAGGATTGGCAAGACATGATAACTGCAAATTGTTACTTGCCCTTAAACAGGAAACCGTATTTATTCATCGAGATATCCTTTCTGTGTACTGTGTGTGTGTGTTTGTGTGTGTGTGTGTGTGTGTGTGTGTGTGTGTGTGTGTGTGTGTGTGTGTGTGTGTGTGTGTGTGTGTGTGTGTGTGCATGCGTGCGTGTGTGTGTGTGTGTTTATGGCCATCTGGTTGAATTCTACTTTTTTCATAAAACTGACAAAACTGATTTTTGTTGCTTACTTCTTGATGTTGACTGTAGCTTTCATCAGCAGTTTCTGTTCATCTTTCACACTGCATAATCATTTTACACATCATTAAAAAACGTTCTTGTTTTTTTCAGACGTCATGGAATGGTATTATTATTAATGTTACTTGAGTGACTCAGCAATGAGAAAAGTTGACTGAATGCAGCAATATATATTAAGTCAGATATCTTTATAGTGTACCATTTCTAGTTTATGTAAAGAAATACATTTTAATGCTGATAAACTAAAAAAATCATCTAGAATGTGAGCTTGGTCCTCCTAATATTACAAATACCAGACAATGAGTAATGAGTCAGTCTGACTAGAGCTTTTACAGTGCATCATTTTTTCAACTCTTTATGTTGATTGATTCAAAATTATGGGATAGACTGGATAACTTTATCCATATAGTGATAATTTATTTTTACTAATGAAATAGCGGAAGCAGTATGTTAATTAATCTTTTTAACATTAAATTCAGAACAACAATGATGCCAGCTGCGTGATTTAGGGTCTCCTGACTTTCCTTATCTCATCACATGAACTTTCAGAGAAGTGAAACCACAGATGTTCATCTACCCTAACAGAAGTCCCATTACGTCTGTAGATCGTTAACCGAAACTAGTTATAATGCTGTTGACTTGCTTGCGCCAAATTCTAGGGAAGAAAATCATATAATGTTTAACAGATGCACTTTTACTTACCCTCCCACACACACACACACACACACAAATTGACACGCAGACTATGTAGGTTAAGCTCAGGAATCAAATTCAGTTTCACCTATTGGATTTTTTTCAGAACATCTTGGTACTAAAACATTTAGGTATATTTTGCAGACTTTTTATGATAATTGGCACATGCTTTCTGTGTTCAGACAGATTTATATTTATCATTGGCAATAGTTTGCACAATTGTGTAAAGTATAAAGAACATCCTACCACACATTATTTCTCTTTATTTTCCATAGTTTTAATCTATTGGAAGAAAATATGTCCAGTCTATCATTATTTCTTATTATTACTCACAGTGCTATGTTAAGTGACTAAAACAAAGGTGAAATTGATGCCCATGCTACAATGTTTAATACCCAGTATACCCTTATACAGTATTTATTTATTTATTGACATTTGTTAACTGGGTTGGTCCAACTGGGCTTGTGACCCATTTTCAATGGAGACCCGAGGAGAAAAGCTACATTTAAATTTAAATTTAATTTAAAGTTACATTGCTAGACAAAAAGTAAAACTTTATAGAGACCTATCACTGAGAGGAATATGTTACAAGTGTAAGGTGCAGATGTATTTTTCAAAGAACGAACATGCAAATATTAAAGCATTATCACAGTGTATCATGTAGTTAATGTTGCTGTTCTTTGCCATGATATATTTTTATGTTGGTATCTTTAGGGAAGGGAAAAGGCTTTGAACCGATAAAGGCAGGAATTGATACGTTTCTACCGTTCCTCACTTCTCTATCCCAGCAAGCATCCAAGGGGTGCAATGATGGGATGTCACATGGGGATATTGGCCATCACTCACTCACTAAGGTGATGCAGTCTGTGTAGAAGTCCTACCTCCTTTGTAAGTAAATGCCTCCTGTCACTAGTGACAGATCCTCTTCAAAGGCAGATTCCCTTTCCATTCTTCAGGACAATATGAGCAAATAAATGTCTCATCACACCACCACCACCACCACCACCAGGTTGGCCCTCTAATTCCCTACCCACTATTCAGTCCCAAGTAACCCCAAGGCTGTTAATGCGGACTCCCTGTCTCTAATGTGGTAATACAGCTTTCCTGAAGCCATTCAAATAGTTATATGAAACCTATTAAACTGCTTCAGAAAAACATTACTTATAATATGGTGGATAATGATATGAAGAAAATCTTGGTAAAAGGTTAGCAAACAAATACTTAGATAAAATAAAGATATAAAATTATTACACACTACAGAGGGTTAGTTAAGTTTTACCTTACCACAACTTAGATCATTCAAGAAAACAATTATAATCAGTTTTCTTTTTCCTTTAAAATAATAATCTGTAGAGGTCATGTGAGTGGTAGCAGTTTATGTCAGTGATGTGGCATCTGATTTAGATGGGAGCAATAGTCTATGTGAACTCCTCAGCTACCCAGAGTACTATGGAAGGGTAAGGTACTGCTGACAAGTATTGTAGAAGAATCAATTCATATTTACTGAGATATGTGGCATGGGGGTCTACTACTAGTGTCCACATCCCAGCCACTCAAAGATCACTTTCCCACAGTCAAGAGATTTAAGCATCTTATAGATCACAAGGGCTGCTGCTGACTCTTGAACTTGGCAATATGGGAGCAATCAGAGACTTTAGGGTTAGGGAGAGGAGAATGTATGTTTTGGCATAGGCATTGACTGAGGACTTTAGGTTTAGGGAGGGGTGGAGTTTTAGGTCTGGAGTAATTCAGAAACGTAGGGTTAAAGAGCAGTTGGGAGGTTTTAAGTTTAGGGAATGACTGGGACTTTATGGTTATGGAGGGGAAGTTTTAGGTTTAGATTTAGGAAGCAATCGGGGATTTAATGCTAAGGGAGGTGGAGTGTGGAGTTTTATTTTCAGGGCTTGATCAAGGAATTTAGGATTTGGGATATGGAGGGGATTTATGGTTAGGGTTAGGGAGTGAGGTCTCATGTTAGGGTTAGGGATTGGGTGAGAGCTTTAGGGCTGGAGTTAGGGGTCTAATAGGGTTATACAGTTCAGTAGGGGTGGGTTGTAGGAGTGCTAGATAGTTATGTAACATCAAGCTAGTACAGTTTAAGGCAAATTGCTATTTATAACAAGTGGCAGAGAACAAGTGCGTCTCTATTAGCAGATAAGCACTTGTTGCCTGGCACTATAATGATGTGGAAAGAACAGAATAGACATACCAGTAAAAGCAGAGAGAGTAGGGGACCCTTTAAGATTTGTTATGATATGAATGCATGGGAAAAGAGGAAAGGATTTTTCAGGGGAATATGAGGAAGGCATAGCAGTCCTCTTAAGAGATGCATGAAAAGATGCTAAGGTATGACCGAATAAAGGGAGAGTACTATTAGGAATAGGGGTAATGGAAAAAGGGGCCATTAGGAGGATATCTGAAAAAAACAAGGGAGAGGTAGGGGAGTTATATAAGAAAAATCTCAATCAAAGACAGAAGGTATTAAGCTATGATGATAAATAGGATGTTTCCGAAGAAGATGGGATGGAAGGCAAGATAGTAATTAGAGAAAAGTGCCAGACTGGGTGAGGAGTATGATAAGGGGTGAATAAGGGACAAGAGATGGTGCTCTAGAAAAGCTATGTCAGCAGCTGTCTTTTGTGGATCCTAAACTGGACTGAACATAGATGTGAGATACACCTGCATGGCTCAAGATAAAAAGCATTTGGATAAAGGCATAATACCTGGGGCATTTCTTAAATGATGCTTCACTTATATTTTTTCATTTTTTTCTTTTTCTGTATATATTCATGATGTACAGATATACACTTATACACCTCTAACACTGTCATGAGAGCTTTACAGATGAAACCAGTGTCCGAGGCAGAAGGACAAAGGGAAGATATATATGGCTAGCAAATATGCTGATGTGTGGAAAGAAGATATATGACTCAGGGAGAGCAGAATAACGTGAAAGAAAAAACAGATGCAAAGAGATGTAGAGCAAACTTGTATGATAACCTTTTACTAGCAGACAGGAAAGAAAAAATTATAAATGAACACTAAAACATGGAATAATTGTCTTCTTATTGGACTGGCAAGGCTGGTGGTTGACTATATATAAATGCTTTTATTAATAGGAAGTGATATGTTAAGTCAATGTTGTTGAAATATTCATTAGTCTTCTTAAGGCGTATAGAAACTCTTGAAATAACTAGAATTTGGATACATTTGTTTACATTGATAGGCAATGATATGGAAAATGAATGCATGAAAGACAGTTCTAGGTTTCCAAAACTGCTTTTTTAGTCCATATATGTTTTTTTTTTACATAGTGGGTGGGGTTGAAAAAAGTCAGTGTCTTATATTGATAGTTTATTTCCCTTTTGTGCTTTAGATAAAAGAAAAGGATAGTATTGATACAGAATGGTATCATTAAATATAGAAGCTGATTGCAATATAAATGTATTAGGAGATTTAATGTCATAAAGCACTTGGTTTGACATATATTTAGAGGAAAGTGAGTACTGAAAAGGGAAGGCAGATGAAAATGAAAAAGAGATGGGAGTGCTGTCATATAAGTAGGCACAGGATATAGGTGCATGAAGCGGGAGATGGAGAACTCTAAGATAGCAGTCATGGAAAAAACAATGGTTGGAACTGACCAACATCCTTTCCTACTAGCAAGACATTGGTGGGTTGCATAACCCTACCCAAGAGCCAGGTATACCTAGCTCCACAGTAGCAAACTAGGGATGGTTAGGAACATGGGGAACTAAGTAAGCCAGTTAAGAAAGAAAGAGTACTGACTAATTTGATGAGAGAAAAGCCAGATATACTGGTTATTCAAGAATTTTAAGTTAAGTGAAGCATTTTGTGGTTAACGGTCATGTATGCTGAAGGAGGTAGGAAGTAGGGGATGTGTTTTTTTAGTGCTGGGAAAAGAAAATTATAAGTGGATTAGAACTGACTTAGATCAATAATAGGAAGGTGATGGAATGTAGGAAAAGGGTTAGTACTGAGTTCCATCTAGGGGCCAAAAGCAAATAGGCCAGAGTCTTTCAAGAAATTGACAGATGGAAGAAACAAGGTGAAAGAGATGGTGGGTAGGGTGACTCTGGCAAAGGATTTTACTGTAGCTTTGAATCCAGCTGAGAGTATATGTTTTGGAGCAGTAGAATTTCATAGGACAAAGAAGAAATTGAGGTCAGGAATGGAAACAATCCATATAGTGAACATATGGCTTGAACTCAGGCCTGGGGAGGAAAATTCCACTTTGTCTGCATACAAGAAGAAATGGATGAGTTGTTCAGATAGAATTCTAGTGGATAAGGAGAACTTGGAAAAAGTCTCAAAGTTCTAGTGTACTAAATGAAGTATATCAGACCATGCAGTGGTTAAAATGAAATGGATCATGAGAAAAAGAAAAAGAGAAGGGTGGAGGTGGAACACATGCCATTGGTGTATGAGAGACCACCATTTACTGAACGGAAAGTACAGTTGCATAAGTCCTACTTACCTATAAAAGTAGATATTCAAATTTCACACTGCCTCAGTGGCATATTGGTTCTGTGTCTGTACAAACCCACACTATAGCTTCTCAGAGCTGAGAATTCCCTCCTCTGACTCCCTGTGATATGGGATTGGCTAAGCCCTTCCCACCAGGGGAAGCATAATTCCTGCCACAGGAAGTCATTTGTTCAGGCTTTTAGTGCTAAGTAGGAAGAAACAAGAAGGACCAGAAACACAAATTACCTGAATCCAATAAATTCATAGCCAAAAAAAGATCAACACAAATAACCAAAGCCAAGCAACTACCACAATAAGTCTGGATACCATCGAGCTATATTTAAAATAAGGGGGTAGTGGGTGGTTTCTGCCACAGAGGCAGTGTGAACTTCAAACATCTACTATTAAAGGTAAGTAGGACTTGCACAACTGTACTATGTTCTTCATTCACGCTCAATGGCATATGGGTAGATTACCAAAGCTTACACTACCTGGGAGGAGAAAGGATAAAGTTCCAGGAACCCCTGAAGAATGGTCTTCTGAAAGCTGCTCTGGATCTTGAGAAAGACTCTAGTATGTAGTGCTTTGTAAAGACATAAACAGAGGACCAGGTTGCTCCCTGTAGAATGCTTCTATGGTCAACTTCTTTCCAATTACACCAAAGAGGATAAGACTCTGGTGAAATGTATCTTAACTTTGCCTGTAATAGCTACACCATGGTGAGATTAAAAAATAGTAGAGGACAACCAACGAGCAATTATTTGCTTAGATACAGGTTGACTGTTGTTAGCCCCACAATAGGAAACAGCTGTGCAGTTTTCCTGAAGGGCTTAGTTCTGTCAAATTAGTACCTGAGCTGCCTGTGCCATCCAATGTATGCAGAATTTCTTTCCTTTGTTTGTTTTGGAAGAAAACTGGAAGAATGATGGCTTGATATAGGGTAAAATTCAGAAACAACTTTTGGCATGAAAAATGGATTATTGCATAAAACAACCCTGTCCTTATAGAAAATTAGATACGATTTGCCCATCATTTGAGCTAACAGCTCAGAGTCCTGCCTTGCAATAAACAAATCAGTTTTCCAAGTAATGAATTTTGAATCAGCCTGAAAGGCCAGTTCAAAAGTAAATAAGGTCAAATATTTCAAGAACAAAGTTAAGGGGATCTCAAATGCAACACTCCTTTCATGAACTGTTTGACCACAAAGAGGCAAAATGGAGGGATCCATGGGTAAACCAGCTGAGTTAGCTTGATAGCTGCATAAGATAAACCATCATTGAGTAGCTGACACAAATATTTTAAAACCAGAGGGGCAGACACTATATAGGCTCTCTGTTACTGGTTAGGCACCACCTAGTAAACCTCTTCCACTTGTAACCACAAGATTTTTTAGCTGCAAGTTTTCTTACCTTATTCGGTATCTACTGCACATCTATGTGGAACAAGTGCCTAAAAAGTAGCAATGTAGAACCATAGGCTGTCAGTTGCAATTGCCCTAAGCTGGGGATGCCAGTCACCCAGACACTGTATGAACGAATCCAGAGTGTGAAGACTCTTGTGGTGATTGCCCTAGAGGGAGAATAGGAATAGTTATTCATGAGCATTCAGGTGACTTTTGGTTGTATATATTAGGAATATATGTCGAGAGTATTGGGAGAGTCAATAGGGGAAGGACGATTGATAAATTGTGTACAAGCAATATTCAGACGATTTTGGATGAAACAATTTCTGTAAACTGGGTCTTCATAGTAAAAGTAACATCAGAGAGAATGAGACGGGATGTTCTTTGTCACCGCACATGTTTCCTTTGGTTATGGAATGTTCAATGTATAGAGTAAAGAAAAGCTGAGACAAGATGGAGTGAGGGAACTAGGGGTGGGGTTTATCTTTTTCTATGATTTTGGATAATGTTTTTATGGTTTTGGATATTTTTTCTTTGTTATGAATTTCTGTTATTATATTTATAAATACCAACTCCAACAACTTGTTCCTCACAGCATGTACTGGTCCACACCGACACTAATGTTGAAAATACTTGTTTATTCCACGAAAAAAACACAGTTAAAAAACACAGTTGAGCGCTTTCATCTAGGTTAAATAGACTTCATCAGAACAGTTCCATTTCAATTTTACACAGCTTAAATAGCTTTTTGAAAACGAATAGGGTTATACGTCATAACTACAATTCCATATTTAAAGTGCCAGTGTGCATTATGTATTTAAAACCATCCTTCTTAATTCATATATTAATAACATAATAATAAGTACTTAATTACATCTTTTTATATTATTTTATATTTTTATATATAAATAACAATAGGTAAAAAGTGCTATTAGTAAAAATTAATATAAATATGAATTTAAATATAATAAAATTCATAAAAAATTCATTAAAAAATGTTAATGAATAACTATTAAATTTGTGCATAATGACCTTCTAATGTTGCATTTTTATACCAATACTACTTCATTAATTTACCAGGTTCTCTAACATAGGTTTTATGGATACGTGTTCATTAAGCCCCGGGTGGGTGGAGGCATTTAACTTGATTTGCCACCTGGCCTCCAGCTCACCTAGTTTCTTTTTAATACATCCCCCTCTTGGGTTGCCTTTGGCTATTTCCAAGATTCCAAAATAAAATTCATTACATCCATTATCGTGGGCTATATGTCTCCATAATGCATTTTTGGTGTCTTGCCTTTTTATATTATAATAATGATCATATATCCTTTGTCGGAGACACCTGTCGGTCTTCCCTACATAATAACAGGAACACTTTGTACAATGGGCCAGATAAACAATGTGTTTTGTCCTACAATTGCCACTTTTAAAAATAATTTTTGTGTGGTTTGTGTCGTCCAATATAATACTGTGCTCCTTTGTTATAAACCTACATTGGTTACAAGTACCACACCTAGTAGTTCCCTCCATGGTACCTGGTTCCCTGTCATTTCCCCTTTTCTTTTCTAATTCATTCTTCATGCTAAATCCATTCCTAGACACAAACCTAGGTATTTTACCTACGATATCAAATATTTTTTTGTCTGTCTTGAATAAATTCCAATTATCCAAAATTATTTTCTTTACCTCTCCAGCCCATGGAGTGTACTGAACTATACAGGCTCTGTTATAATCAATGGTTTCTTCTTCCACCTCTTTCTCTTCTAATTCCTGTTCCCTAAAGGGACCTTTTCCTAACAATGGTGTGTATTTTTTCCCCATTCCATCCTGACATATTCTGTTACATCCATTACCAACCATTGGGGATATCCTCTGTGAAGGAACATTTCCGCTATGTTGCTCAATTCCCTCACAAAATCATCATAATCAGAAGTCATTCTGGCTGCTCGAATGCACTGGCCCCTAATAATACTTCTTTTCTGACTAAAGGGGTGACAACTAGAGAAATCTAAGTAACTATTACTGAATGTTTCCTTTCTATATATATTTGTTTTTATTTTGTAATTATGTATTTCAATCAGAGTATCCAAATATGCTATTTTATTATTGTCTGCATTGAAAGTGAATTTTAACCAGCTACATCTTGAATTAAAATAGTCTATAAATTCTTTCAATTCCTTATTAGTCCACTTCCAAATCAGAAAAACATCATCCAAAAACTGAAAGTAACATGACATTTTTCTGTACCATTTGGTTTGTATTATAAATTCATGTTCCCAATCGTGTAAATAGAGGTTTGCATATATTGGGGCACATGCCGCTCCCATTGCAGTACCTCTACTTTGTCTGTAGAACTCGCCTTCAAATAGTATGAAATTGTATTTCAAAACTATTTCCATAAATTCCAAAATTAACATTCTCTTTTCATTAGATAAATGGCTGGCTTTTTCCATCTGAGTTTTCAGTCTTAATAACCCATCTTCATGGGGTATACTGGAAAAAAGGTCACCACGTCTATGGTAACTAATTTACATCCAGGTGTTATCATTTCATTTTTAAGTCTACCTAAAAAGTCCCATGAATCTATAATAATGTGATCTATAGACTTGTATATGGGTTTTAACCATACGTCCACTACTTTCCCAAAATTAAAAGTTTTGGACCTGTTCCCTGAAATAATAGGACGAAAGGGTGGATCAAATAAATTTTTGTGAATCTTAGGTATTCCTATTATCGTACTGATAATAGGATTCTCTATTTTCAAAAAATTATATAAGTCCACACTAATCCTTTCATCTATTAAAAGGTCTTCTAGGTACACATTAATCTTATTGTACCCTATATTGACTTCATTCTTAGAGGATGGAGAATAATTGCCAGAATTGAATAATATATCATTGATCTTATTTTTGTACTCTTCTTGATGGAATATAACAACCCCACCTCCCTTGTCGGGCTTCATTATTCTGATCTGTTTATTATATTCCAATTCTCTCAAGATGTCTGCTTCTCTCCTGTTTATGTTATAGTTTACCTTAACATTATTCACTTTGTTCTTATAAGCATATAGGTCGTCTGCTACTATCCTCTCAAACGTTGCTAGTGTACCATTCAATAAGGGGGTATATACACTTTTTTTCTTGAATTCTTCCCTAGTTTTCTTGTAACTATTACTATTCTTGTCTTTATCATAAAGGACTGCTAGATTTAACTTTCTAATGTATTTTTTTACATCAATTATTGCATCTTCCACATTAAATTTCTTTACGGGTACAAATTTCATCCCTTTGCAAAATAGGGTGAAATGTTCCTTATCTAATTGTAAATCAGTGTAATTGTAAATGTGAAATTGTTTATACACACTAGTAACCTTATTGAGTATCACTTTCTCTTCTTTGTCCACCCTTGATGGTACTGGTGGGAATACCCTTCCATATTTTCCTTTGGATAATGGTGTGTTGATTTTTGCTTCCTTCTTACTTCCTCCCAATCGCCATCTTTCTCTAAAAAACATCATTGTCACTAGAAATAGGCCTATTGTAATGGTCCCTATAGGTATTAGTATTCCAGTAAACTTTCCTTCCCTCTTGATTTATCCATTTTTTACCATTTCCTCTAATTTCCCATCTATATGCTGTACCCTTAGCGTATTGTTCTAGATCTCTATTAAATTTCATGCATTTTCTTTCATATGTTTTGTCAACTTGATTTTGTACCCATTTGTACTGTGAATCCAAAACATACTCAAGTTCATCATACAACAAATCATTAACTATATTTTCATTTAACTCTTCTAATTCATTCATTAAAACACAAATTTTCTTATCATTACAGCTTAAATTAAAACACATGAACGAAAACCCAAATTCATCAAATAATTTAGTACATTGCAATGTAGTTTCATCATCCAGTTCTATTCCCATAGGGTGTTTGAAAAATCTTAACCCCATAGGCACAATATTCATATCCAAACACTTTTTTAAATAGCCATTCTCCACTTGGAGACTTTTGCAAACTTTCAGTTTTTTACCAAATACATAAATTAAATCTTTCAGTGCCTTATTTACATTTTCCGACTCATTATTGTCCTTTCTACCTCCATTCCGGTTATTTGTACATCTTTTATCAAAGTCAAAATTGTTAGCTACAAAGGTGTTGAAATTATATTTGTTGCAGCTACCAATAGTACCTTTAGCATTAGTATTAAAGTTCGTAGTTACAGTACCTGAGGGTTTTGTATTCTGTACCATGGTATATGTCCTTTTGGGCGGTATCCATTTCGGTTTGGCTCCCGAAATTACATATTCAGCCTCCGATCCAATTTCTATAACTTCAATGGTCCGGTCCATCCGACCCACTACTTGCGAATAGGATCCATAAGAGTTACTGTTTGTAGGTGCTCCGCTACCTCGTGGCTCACCCTGCCCGTTAGGAACCATTTCCTCGTCCCCTCCCGTACTGGTGGAACGTGATGACATCACTGGGACGTTTCCTTTGCCGGTTTGCATAGGCTGGCTCATAAGCTCAATAAGCCTCGTCAATTCACCTCTCATTATGGCCATTTCCGACTGTAAACCCTTCATTTCGTCCCTCCGAGGCGAAAAATGGATGGTAACTCATCGAGAGAGTCCATGCTGTAATCCGACCACTACTGAATAACACAAAAAAGTACGGAACAAGTCCACAAATAAATACCAACTCCAACAACTTGTTCCTCACAGCATGTACTGGTCCACACCGACACTAATGTTGAAAATACTTGTTTATTCCACGAAAAAAACACAGTTAAAAAACACAGTTGAGCGCTTTCATCTAGGTTAAATAGACTTCATCAGAACAGTTCCATTGCAATTTTACACAGCTTAAATAGCTTTTTGAAAACGAATAGGGTTATACGTCATAACTACAATTCCATATTTAAAGTGCCAGTGTGCATTATGTATTTAAAACCATCCTTCTTAATTCATATATTAATAACATAATAATAAGTACTTAATTACATCTTTTTATATTATTTTATATTTTTATATATAAATAACAATAGGTAAAAAGTGCTATTAGTAAAAATTAATACAAATATGAATTTAAATATAATAAAATTCATAAAAAATTCATTAAAAAATGTTAATGAATAACTATTAAATTTGTGCATAATGACCTTCTAATGTTGCATTTTTATACCAATACTACTTCATTAATTTACCAGGTTCTCTAACATAGGTTTTATGGATACGTGTTCATTAAGCCCTGGGTGGGTGGAGGCATTTAACTTGATTTGCCACCTGGCCTCCAGCTCACCTAGTTTCTTTTTAATACATCCCCCTCTTGGGTTGCCTTTGGCTATTTCCAAGATTCCGAAATAAAATTCATTACATCCATTATCGTGGGCTATATGTCTCCATAATGCATTCTTGGTGTCTTGCCTTTTTATATTATAATAATGATCATATATCCTTTGTCGGAGACACCTGTCGGTCTTCCCTACATAATAACAGGAACACTTTGTACAATGGGCCAGATAAACAATGTGTTTTGTCCTACAATTGCCTCTTTTAAAAATAATTTTTGTGTGGTTTGTGTCGTCCAATATAATACTGTGCTCCTTTGTTATAAACCTACATTGGTTACAAGTACCACACCTAGTAGTTCCCTCCATGGTACCTGGTTCCCTGTCATTTCCCCTTTTCTTTTCTAATTCATTCTTCATGCTAAATCCATTCCTAGACACAAACCTAGGTATTTTACCTACGATATCAAATATTTTTTTGTCTGTCTTGAATAAGTTCCAATTATCCAAAATTATTTTCTTTACCTCTCCAGCCCATGGAGTGTACTGAACTATACAGGCTCTGTTATAATCAATGGTTTCTTCTTCCACCTCTTTCTCTTCTAATTCCTGTTCCCTAAAGGGACCTTTTCCTAACAATGGTGTGTATTTTCTTCCCCATTCCATCCTGACATATTCTGTTACATCCATTACCAACCATTGGGGATATCCTCTGTGAAGGAACATTTCCGCTATGTTGCTCAATTCCCTCACAAAATCATCATAATCAGAAGTCATTCTGGCTGCTCGAATGCACTGGCCCCTAATAATACTTCTTTTCTGACTAAAGGGGTGACAACTAGAGAAATCTAAGTAACTATTACTGAATGTTTCCTTTCTATATATATATTTGTTTTTATTTTGTAATTATGTATTTCAATCAGAGTATCCAAATATGCTATTTTATTATTGTCTGCATTGAAAGTGAATTTTAACCAGCTACATCTTGAATTTAAATAGTCTATATATTCTTTCAATTCCTTATTAGTCCCCTTCCAAATCAGAAAAACATCGTTCAAAAACCGAAAGTAACATGACATTTTTCTGTACCATTTGGTTTGTATTATAAATTCATGTTCCCAATCGTGTAAATAGAGGTTTGCATATATTGGGGCACATGCCGCTCCCATTGCAGTACCTCTACTTTGTATGTAGAACTCGCCTTCAAATAGTATGAAATTGTATTTCAAAACTATTTCCATAAATTCCAAAATTAACATTCTCTTTTCAGTAGATAAATGGCTGGCTTTTTCCATCTGAGTTTCCAGTCTTAATAACCCATCTTCATGGGGTATACTGGAAAAAAGGTCCACCATGTCTATGGTAACTAATTTACATCCAGGTGTTATCATTTCATTTTTAAGTCTACCTAAAAAGTCCCATGAATCTATAATAATATGATCTATAGACTTGTATATGGGTTTTAACCATACGTCCACTACTTTCCCAAAATTAAAAGCTTTGGACCTGTTCCCTGAAATAATAGGATGAAAGGGTGGATCAAATAAATTTTTGTGAATCTTAGGTATTCCTATTATTGTACTGATAATAGGATTCTCTATTTTCAAAAAATTATATAAGTCCACACTAATCCTTTCATCTATTAAAAGGTCTTCTAGGTACACATTAATCTTATTGTACCCTATATTGACTTCATTCTTAGAGGATGGAGAATAATTGCCAGAATTGAATAATATATCATTGATCTTATTTTTGTACTCTTCTTGATGGAATATAACAACCCCACCTCCCTTGTCGGGCTTCATTATTCTGATCTGTTTATTATATTGCAATTCTCTCAAGATGTCTGCTTCTCTCCTGTTTATGTTATAGTTTACCTTAACATTATTCACTTTGTTCTTATAAGCATATAGGTCGTCTGCTACTATCCTCTCAAACGTTGCTAGTGTACCATTCAATAAAGGGGTATATACACTTTTTTTCTTGAATTCTTCCCTAGTTTTCTTGTAACTATTACTATTCTTGTCTTTATCATAAAGGACTGCTAGATTTAACTTTCTAATGTATTTTTTTACATCAATTATTGCATCTTCCACATTAAATTTCTTTACGGGTACAAATTTCATGCTTTTGCAAAATAGGGTGAAATGTTCCTTATCTAATTGTAAATCAGTGTAATTGTAAATGTGAAATTGTTTATACACACTAGTAACCTTATTGAGTATCACTATCTCTTCTTCGTCCACCCTTGATGGTACTGGTGGGAATACCCTTCCATATTTTCCTTTGGATAATGGTGTGTTGATTTTTGCTTCCTTCTTACTTCCTCCCAATCGCCATCTTTCTCTAAAAAAACATCATTGTCACTAGAAATAGGCCTATTGTAATGTTCCCTATAGGTATTAGTATTCCGGTAAACTTTCCTTCCCTCTTGATTTATCCATTTTTTACCATTTCCTCTAATTTAATTAATTAATTTATTTAAGCTGTGTAAATTGCAATGGAACTGTTCTGATGAAGTCTATTTAACCTAGATGAAAGCGCTCAACTGTGTTTTTTAACTGTGTTTTTTTCGTGCAATAAACAAGTATTTTCAACATTAGTGTCGGTGTGGACCAGTACATGCTGTGAGGAACAAGTTGTTGGAGTTGGTATTTATTTGTGGACTTGTTCCGTATTTTCTTGTGTTATTCAGTAGTGGTCGGATTACAGCATGGACTCTCTCAATGAGTTACCATCCATTTTTTCGCCTCGGAGGGATGAAATAAAGGGTTTACAGTCGGAAATGGCCATAATGAGAGGCGAATTGACGAGGCTCATAGAGCTTATTAGCCAGCCTATGCAAACCGGCAAAGGGAACGTCCCAGTGATGTCATCACATTCCACCAGTACGGGAGGGGACGAGGAAATGGTTCCAAACGGGCAGGGTGAGCGACAAGGTAGCGGAGCACCTACAAACAGTAATCTTATGGATCCTATTCGCAAGTAGTAGGTCGGATGGACCGGACCTTTGAAGTTAAAGAAATTGGATCGGAGGCTGAATATGTAATTTCGGGAGCCAAACCGAAATGGATACCGCCCAAAAGGACATATACCATGGTACAGAATACAAAACCCTCAGGTACTGTAACTACGAACTTCAATATTAATGCTAAAGGTACTATTGGTAGCTGCAACAAATATAATTTCAACACCTTTGTAGCTAACAATTTTGACTTTGATAAAAGATGTACAAACAACCGGAATGGAGGTAGAAAGGACAATAAAGAGTCGGAAAATGTAAATAAGGCACTGAAAGATTTAATTTATGTATTTGGTAAAAAACTGAAAGTCTGTAAAAGTCTCCAAGTGGAGAATGGTTATTTAAAAAAGTGTTTGGATATGAATATTGTGCCTATGGGGTTAAGATTTTTCAAACACCCTATGGGAATAGAACTTGATGATGAAACTACATTGCAATGTACTAAATTATTTGATGAATTTGGGTTTTCGTTCATGCGGTTTATTTTAAGCTGTAATGATAAGAAAATTTGTGTTTTAATGAATGAATTAGAAGAATTAAATGAAAATATAGTTAATGATTTGTTGTATGATGAACTTGAGTATGTTTTGGATTCACAGTACAAATGGGTACAAAATCAAGTTGACAAAACATATGAAAGAAAATGCATGAAATTTAATAGAGATTTAGAACAATACGCTAAGGGTACAGCATATAGATGGGAAATTAGAGGAAATGGTAAAAAATGGATAAATCAAGAGGGAAGGAAAGTTTACCGGAATACTAATACCTATAGAGACCATTACAATAGGCCTATTTCTAGTGACAATGATGTTTTTTTAGAGAAAGATGGCGATTGGGAGGAAGTAAGAAGGAAGCAAAAATCAACACACCATTATCCAAAGGAAAATATGGAAGGGTATTCCCACCAGTCCCATCAAGGGTGGACAAAGAAGAGAAAGTGATACTCAATAAGGTTACTAGTGTGTATAAACAATTTCACATTTACAATTACACTGATTTACAATTAGATAAGGAACATTTCACCCTATTTTGCAAAGGCATGAAATTTGTACCCGTAAAGAAATTTAATGTGGAAGATGCAATAATTGATGTAAAAAAATACATTAGAAAGTTAAATCTAGCAGTCCTTTATGATAAAGACAAGAATAGTAATAGTTACAAGAAAACTAGGGAAGAATTCAAGAAAAAAAGTGTATATACCCCCTTATTGAATGGTACACTAGCAACGTTTGAGAGGATAGTAGCAGACGACCTATATGCTTATAAGAACAAAGTGAATAATGTTAAGGTAAACTATAACATAAACAGGAGAGAAGCAGACATCTTGAGAGAATTGGAATATAATAAACAGATCAGAATAATGAAGCCCGACAAGGGAGGTGGGGTTGTTATATTCCATCAAGAAGAGTACAAAAATAAGATCAATGATATATTATTCAATTCTGGCAATTATTCTCCATCCTCTAAGAATGAAGTCAATATAGGGTACAATAAGATTAATGTGTACCTAGAAGACCTTTTAATAGATGAAAGGATTAGTGTGGACTTATATAATTTTTTGAAAATAGAGAATCCTATTATCAGTACGATAATAGGAATACCTAAGATTCACAAAAATTTATTAGATCCACCCTTTCGTCCTATTATTTCAGGGAACAGGTCCAAAACTTTTAATTTTGGGAAAGTAGTGGACGCATGGTTAAAACCCATATACAAGTCTATAGATCATATTATTATAGATTCATGGGACTTTTTAGGTAGACTTAAAAATGAAATGATAACACCTGGATGTAAATTAGTTACCATAGACGTGGTGACCTTTTTTCCAGTATACCCCATGAAGATGGGTTATTAAGACTGAAAACTCAGATGGAAAAAGCCAGCCATTTATCTAATGAAAAGAGAATGTTAATTTTGGAATTTATGGAAATAGTTTTGAAATACAATTTCATACTATTTGAAGGCGAGTTCTACAGACAAAGTAGAGGTACTGCAATGGGAGCGGCATGTGCCCCAATATATGCAAACCTCTATTTACACGATTGGGAACATGAATTTATAATACAAACCAAATGGTACAGAAAAATGTCATGTTACTTTCAGTTTTTGGACGATGTTTTTCTGATTTGGAAGTGGACTAATAAGGAATTGAAAGAATTTATAGACTATTTTAATTCAAGATGTAGCTGGTTAAAATTCACTTTCAATGCAGACAATAATAAAATAGCATATTTGGATACTCTGATTGAAATACATAATTACAAAATAAAAACAAATATATATAGAAAGGAAATATTCAGTAATAGTTACTTAGATTTCTCTAGTTGTCACCCCTTTAGTCAGAAAAGAAGTATTATTAGGGGCCAGTGCATTCGAGCAGCCAGAATGACTTCTGATTATGATGATTTTGTGAGGGAATTGAGCAACATAGCGGAAATGTTCCTTCACAGAGGATATCCCCAATGGTTGGTAATGGATGTAACAGAATATGTCAGGATGGAATGGGGAAAAAAATACACACCATTGTTAGGAAAAGGTCCCTTTAGGGAACAGGAATTAGAAGAGAAAGAGGTGGAAGAAGAAACCATTGATTATAACAGAGCCTGTATAGTTCAGTACACTCCATGGGCTGGAGAGGTAAAGAAAATAATTTTGGATAATTGGAATTTATTCAAGACAGACAAAAAAATATTTGATATCGTAGGTAAAATACCTAGGTTTGTGTCTAGGAATGGATTTAGCATGAAGAATGAATTAGAAAAGAAAGGAAATGACAGGGAACCAGGTACCATGGAGGGAACTACTAGGTGTGGTACTTGTAACCAATGTAGGTTTATAACAAAGGAGCACAGTATTATATTGGACGACACAAACCACACAAAAATTATTTTTAAAAGTGGCAATTGTAGGACAAAACACATTGTTTATCTGGCCCATTGTACAAAGTGTTCCTGTTATTATGTAGGGAAGACCGACAGGTGTCTCCGACAAAGGATATATGATCATTATTATAATATAAAAAGGCAAGACACCAAAAATGCATTATGGAGACATATAGCCCATGATAATGGATGTAATGAATTTTATTTTGGAATCTTGGAAATAGCCAAAGGCAACCCAAGAGGGGGATGTATTAAAAAGAAACTAGGTGAGCTGGAGGCCAGGTGGCAAATCAAGTTAAATGCCTCCACCCACCCGGGGCTTAATGAACACGTATCCATAAAACCTATGTTAGAGAACCTGGTAAATTAATGAAGTAGTATTGGTATAAAAATGCAACATTAGAAGGTCATTATGCACAAATTTAATAGTTATTCATTAACATTTTTTAATGAATTTTTTATGAATTTTATTATATTTAAATTCATATTTGTATTAATTTTTACTAATAGCACTTTTTACCTATTGTTATTTATATATAAAAATATAAAATAATATAAAAAGATGTAATTAAGTACTTATTATTATGTTATTAATATATGAATTAAGAAGGATGGTTTTAAATACATAATGCACACTGGCACTTTAAATATGGAATTGTAGTTATGACGTATAACCCTATTCGTTTTCAAAAAGCTATTTAAGCTGTGTAAAATTGCAATGGAACTGTTCTGATGAAGTCTATTTAACCTAGATGAAAGCGCTCAACTGTGTTTTTTAACTGTGTTTTTTTCGTGGAATAAACAAGTATTTTCAACATTAGTGTCGGTGTGGACCAGTACATGCTGTGAGGAACAAGTTGTTGGAGTTGGTATTTATTTGTGGACTTGTTCTGTATTTTCTTGTGTTATTATATTTACTCATTCTATTATAGGATTTTTTTGACTAACAAAATTGTCTACTAATAATGGAGCTTTTCTCTCCAGGCCTCCGCTGAAAAAGGGTTATATGCCCACTTGGACTCTCCTGGTAAACAAATGTAAAATAAATAAAAAATAAAAATAAAATGTACATAATTAATTACAAAAAATTTTAGATTTGTTTCCAAAGCTGAGGAAGGAAGCTGGGTCAGTCTTTCCATCCAGAAAAACTGGTAGTATACTAGGCAAATGAGACATATGAGAAACAAGTAGTTCTACCATAGGGAAATGGGGTGGTACAGTATTTAAGATAAGTTTATATGGTTTATAAAATAGTTCAAGGCATAAGGACTAAAAATTTGAAGCATGGAAGAGTCAAGATAAGTAAAATGGTGAGTGAATAAGTGGGAAACTAAAGATGCTAAAAGGAAGAATAGATTTAATAATATATATATATATATATATATATATATATATATATATATATATATATATATAATTATAATTATAATTATTCCACATTTCATTTACTTAGGAAGATATATTTCAGTCAATCCATAAAGCAAAAATTATACAGGAAATTTAGAAGATAAATGATTGATTTCTATGGAAAAAATACAGAAGAAGGTTAAAAAAACAGGCTATGATCAGACTGTAAAATGTGAGGGTGAGGACACTTAGTTTTTACATATATATGGCAGCTATGATTAACCATCAGTGGTTAAGGCGGAAGAGGATTGGGGAAGTTCAAATGGGTGCAGGGAGGAAGGGAAGGATATTATGAAGACTTATATAAGAAGATGGGGAAGCTGATAAAATATTTGAGGAGAGAAGAGTAAGCAGTATTTAAACATGGATGCCACAGGATGTTGAATAAGCAATAAGGAACAGGGAAAGTCTAAGAGAAACACTTCAGAAGATTTAAACAAGGAAGAAAGAGTTACTGTCAAATATTCAGATTTTACATAGTTGAGGGACAAATATGGAATTTCAAAACATTATTTGTTGGCATATCAATTTGGAAGTAATGATTCAGAGGAAGCAATGAGTTAGTGGTGGAATTTACTGTAAGAGAGAGAGAGAGAGAAGGAACACAAATGAAGAAAGTTATTAACCTAGAATGGGATCAGGATAGGAAAGGTAGAATAAAGTGTACTTACAGGCAAAATGTGATGAGAATCAAAGCTGATGCTGTAGAGAGGCCTAAAGTAAAATGCCAAAGGAAAATAAAGATTGGGAGCAGATATGGGAAATGTCGAGTGTTGAAACACAGTGGTCTGCTAGTGATTTCTACAGGCATTCGATACGCAGATGGTACAAGATACCAGTAAGGTTTAAGGCAGGGTGGGATACACCAGAGAAAGGTATAAGATGTAGCAAAGAAAATGTGGATCACATGCATATGTGGTGGGCATGTGGAGGAGTTATAGGAATATTGGAGCAGGCAGAAAGAGTATGGAGTACTTTCTTCAAGAAAGAGGTAAGTGTCAGTTGGAACATTTTTGGTGGAGGGTAACAATCAAATAATTCAAGTAGACACCCATAACCAACTCTTTAGAGAAAACTTTGTGAACTGTATTGTTCTTCTGTTTTCTTCTGTTTAAGTCTGAGGAAAGTGTACATCAGAGAATGTGGAGAGTATCTATGTATTGCAAAGATGTAAAATATATATCAGCAAATGTAGATGTGCATGAATTTTGTATTCTGAAGAAGTGGAAGGGAATGTATGTATGTTTTTGCCTTTTCACTGTCATGAATAATTTTGAAATTAATAAAAAGAATAAATATTAATATAATAAAATAATAATCTATCTATGCAGAATGAATACTAGCTTCACACCTATCCATTATGCACAGTCAAGTAAAGATTTTCTATGTAACATAGCAGTAGCAGAAACCTAAAATATCATTTAGCATGTGTTCATAAATCTCAAAATACCACTTCCACTTTTATGATACAGATGGGAAGGTACTGGAATATGATCCTGGCACAGCCTGTAGTATGTTTCCATGTTTACATGTTTACATGTGCAATGCTACATAATATGATGTTGAGGAACAAGTAGTCTGGTCAGACCACACACACACAGACACAAACACACACACACACACACACACACACACACACACACACACACACACACACACACACACACACACACACACACACACACACACACACACACACACACACACACACACACACACCCTACTGGCATAGATGATGCAGTAACATCATCTAGAAACAGTGAGGCAGAACAAGAAAAAGCAACATCTCCACACACCCCTCCAGACAGTGATAGGCACAATGCATGGCAATTCAGGTGAAGTGGTGACATCTAGTCCAGAGCTATGGACTCTGATGAACACACAGTGATGCTAGTGCAGTGATACATGGAAAAAAAGATGATGTGAGCAGTGTTATCGGCAGGCTATGCTATTCAGTGCATGATCAAACCACACTGTGCCTCAAACTTCTCCAGATATACTACACTGGACGGAGGATGGAGTGGGTCACAGTTGTCATCATGTACACGGGAATGGAGAGAGTGAGAGAGACAGTGAAACATGGCTGTACACACACACACACACACACACACACACACACACACACACATGCACGCACGCACGCACACACACACACACGCATGCATGCACACACACACACACACACACACACACACACACACACACACACACTCTTAGTGGGGATAGTGTGTCACAGGAGGAAGAGATTGTCATTTGCATGAGATGAGATTGACAGAGATAATTAGCAACTGAAGGATTGTGACAGAATGGAGTCTGAAGAGAGGTGTTCTCTCAATGGACACTGGATGTTTTCACCATGCACAACATGGGGTGGCAGTGTCAAACATTTCTCAATGCAAGTAATGAATGTGTACCCAGCATTGACCTCATACAGTATCAGCTCTGGAGTGTACACTACCCTGATTATGGACAACACTATCAGCATAGGCACTGATGGTGCTGCTGACAATCCTCCAGATTGAGGTTGATATTGAAGAAGTGTGCACCACCATACACCTCACACTTCCAACCATAACATTGCCACTGGACTGCATGTCTTTATAGGGCTGCAGATAATGCAACACAGCACCTTCATGATTGCCACACAGCACAGCAGTCAGCTTCATATTAGACTAAGAAGAAAGTGCTTGGATGATGTTCTGGCACATCTGCTGATTGATCCCAAGTGCTGCCTGCATCTCAAAGGCCAATTGTGGCACATGATGAGATTGAGCACTCCTGCGAGGCTACACTGTGATGGATGAACGTACATCAGATACACTACATTTGCCTATGGCAGCAGCTGTAGAAGGAGCACTACTTGTGCTCACAGGCACAGGAGACCCCTTCACTATTGGAGACAGTGAGCACTCAGACTGAAAACCTCAGTTCTTCTGTGACTGAGGCCACAGTTCACCAAATACTGTGGATACATATTCATTCAGGATGGAGACAGACAGTGCCTGTGTCATGTCGCTGTGACATGGGTGTTTGTCTCACATCATCATCATTATCAGCCACAGCCCTGATGTCAACATTAGCCTGTTGTCCTGCCACATCTGCTACAGCTGTCAGTGGAGTGTGTCCTATCATTACACAATGTAATCACATCAGAGTGAATATCTGTAGCTATACTACAGCTCTGGTACTGTGGCATGCATATTAATGGTGTCCGCACAAGAAGAAAAGTGCAGTCTAAATATTTCTCTCCTGCCATTTTGATGTGAATATTCATCTGATGTCCCTAATAAGCAGCATACTGGGGTCATTTTACAGTTTGTTTTTGTAGTGTTACTGCAAAGACAACTGTGATATGTATTATTAAGCTGGTGCATCATCTACCATTTGTGGGAGCTAGTCTATTCTGGTGCCAGTGTCCACTTGTTGAGGATCCCAGTACAACTGTCTCCATGCAGAAACAATAAAAACTCCTCCAAATCTGTTAGCCTGGTGCTAACTGGTGCACCCTTTCCATATCTAACTGTTCAGTTGCCTTTGCTTTTAAATGGCATTGCATGTCTTACTGATGACACTGTTACAACATTGCCGCAGTGTGCAGTTTTATCCACCTACAGATGTAGATCACTGTCTGCCACACATATCCTTGTAAAGGTTGGATGATTCCCCTCTGCCTAACCAACACTGCAGCAGGAGGTCATTTTCAGCAGGTCTGAAATTGTCTAGCTGTACTGTCCAGCTCAAATTCCAGATATGAGACCTGTGAATGCATAAGATGTGGTTATAAACTGAATACAGCTGGGGACAAAATGTATTAGTTA